>NW_026646300.1:0-296730 GCF_949987535.1 Balaenoptera acutorostrata
GTTCCCCCTCTTCCCGTTCATCCTCAGGACAAATTGCAACCTGTACGGAACAGGAGGTTAAAGGTGCTGATTCTCCAAGGAGGGAGATGGCTAGTAAATCGGCTGGAAGGGCGAACCCGAGCAAAGGAGATGAGAAATGAGGTGCGTTTTAGAAACCTTTCCCGATCACACAGTGTACCATCTTCTGGGTTTCTCATGCCTGTTTTCGATGTAGGAAGATGCCCTTGAACCCGGAGATTTGGGACCCATGGGATGGGTACCATGCAGTATTACTTGAAAGGGTCTGCGTTGGCTCACCCAACCTCACCGAACCTCTCAGCCCCAAGAGTGTCCACCCTTATGTCTCAATCAGCTGTGGGTCTAGATATGGTCAATCCAGGTTGCATCACAGTCCCTGAACGAATTTTGTAAGAATTTCTCTCTCTTTCACTGTCTTTGTTTCACGGGTTTTGAAAAGTAATTTATTTTTATAATGGGGTTTAGCTGCTTTTCACGGCTGTGTTTATGCCGCTTTACACCCCCTTGACTCACTTACAGAGAGATATCAATACATAGGTTTGAAGATTCTTACTAGTCAGATATATTCTTGTGCGGTGAATAGGGGGTGTTGAGTCCAGTTCACTGAAAAAGGAATAGGTCTTGTCTCTTACATATTGGGTTTATGGAACGTTATCGGAGCTAATTTGAAACCCTTGTTTTATGCATCACCCCACCTCACCTTTCCCGTTCAGCAGCCATAGTGTCTTTCCTAAACGTGTGACTCTGTTCTGTTTTGCAATTCAGTTCAAGTGTAGCGGTTTTTACATTCCCTCCATAAGTGATATCTTAGGATAAGTGTCTTTTTCTGTGTGACTTATTTCACTTACAATCGTCGTACCTAAATCCACTCATCGTGCTGCTACTAGCCTTATGACGTTGATTTCATGGCTGAGTGATATTCCATTGTACATGAGGACCACAACTTCTTTATCCATTTTTCTCTTTCCTAGGATATTTAAGGTGTAATGAAGTGGGGGTTCTTGTCAACAGAGCAGCCCTGAACTTTGGGGTGCCTGTGTCTTGCTGATTTTTAGTTTTCCCAATTTATACGCCCATGAGTGGAAGTGCCCTATGCTCTCCAAACTGTGTTTTTTAGATGTTTCAGAACACACCGTACACTTCTCCAGAGTGGCTGTTGGCAATTTACATCCCACTCATCAGCGTAGCAAGGCTCCCATTTCTCCATGGCCGGTCCTGCATTTCTGGTTTGGACACTTTTTTCCGCATGGCCCTTTTGCCCGCTGGGAAGCGAGACTTCTTTGGAGCGCTGATTTGCCTTTCCAGGTTGCTTGGTTGGCCAAAAAGGGCGTATGCGTTTTTTCCTGAATATATTCAGGAAAAAACGCATACGCCCTTTTTGGCCAAGGGCATCATTGTCCACGTTTTGCCGCTTTTCATGTGCTTTCAAGGCGATTCGGATCTACCTCCTGAAATCTGTTTCCTGCAATTCTGCCTTGCTTTCAAAGCCTCTTCGTTGCCTTCCCTTAATATATTTGTGGACGAGAGGTATCATTTAAAACTCTGCAGGTTTGTGAATTGCAGTGCCCTTGAGCTCCATTTTTCAACTCGCTTTTTTGGGAGCTGGCCGCAAAAGCGCAGGATTGCTTCAGGCCCTCTTCTGGTTCTGGGGGGCAGGCTGAGCTTGTGCTTAATTCTTCTTCCTGATGGGAAAATAGAGTGACCTGTGCCTGTCCCAACACCTAGAGCTAGTCTCTCATTGGATCCCCCTCTTCCTGTTCATCCTCAGGACAAATTGCAACCTGTACGGAACAGGATGTTAAAGGTGCTGATTCTCCAAGGAGGGAGATGGCTAGTAAAGTGGCTGGAATGGCGAACCTGAGCAAAAGGAGATGAGAAATGAGGTGCGTTTTAGAAACCTTTCCCGATCACACGGTGTACCATCTTCTGGGTTTCTCATGCCTGTTTTCGATGTAGGAAGATGCCCTTGAACCTGGAGATTTGGGACCCATGGGATGGGTACCATGCAGTATTACTTGAAAGGGTCTGCGTTGGCTCACCCAACCTCACCGAACCTCTCAGCCCCAAGAGTGTCCACCCTTAAGTCTCAATCAGCTGTGGGTCTAGATATGGTCAATCCAGGTTGCATCACAGCCCCTGAACGAATTTTGTAAGAATTTCTCTCTCTTTCACTGTCTTTGTTTCACGGGTTTTGAAAAGTAATTTATTTTTATAATGGGGTTTAGCTGCTTTTCACGGCTGTGTTTATGCCGCTTTACACCCCCTTGACTCACTTACAGAGAGATATCAATACATAGGTTTGAAGATTCTTACTAGTCAGATATATTCTTGTGCGGTGAATAGGGGGTGTTGAGTCCTGTTCACTGAAAAAGGAATAGGTCTTGTCTCTTACATATTGGGTTTATGGAACGGTATCGGAGCTAATTTGAAACCCTTGTTTTATGCATCACCCCACCTCACCTTTCCCGTTCAGCAGCCATAGTGTCTTTCCTAAACGTGTGACTCTGTTCTGTTTTGCAATTCAGTTCAAGTGTAGCGGTTTTTACATTCCCTCTAGAAGTGATATCTTAGGATAAGTGCCTTTTTCTGTGTGACTTATTTCACTTAGAATCGTCGTACCTAAATCCACTCATCGTGCTGCTACTAGCCTTATGACGTTGATTTCATGGCTGAGTGATATTCCATTGTACATGAGGACCACAACTTCTTTTTCCATTTTTCTCTTTCCTAGGATATTTAAGGTGTAATGAAGTGTGGGTTCTTGTCAACAGAGCAGCCCTAAACTTTGGGGTGCCTGTGTCTTGCTGATTTTTAGTTTTCCCAATTTATACGCCCATGAGTGGAAGTGCCCTATGCTCTCCAAGCTGTGTTTTTTAGATGTTTCAGGACACACCGTACACTTCTCCAGAGTGGCTGTTGGCAATTTACATCCCACCCATCAGCGTAGCAAGGCTCCCATTTCTCCATGGCCGGTCCTGCATTTCTGGTTTGGACACTTTTTTCCGCATGGCCCTTTTGCCCGCTGGGAAGCGAGACTTTTTGGAGCGCTGATTTGCCTTTCCAGGGTGCTTGGTTGGCCAAAAAGGGCGTATGCGTTTTTTCCTGAACATATTCAGGAAAAAACGCATACGCCCTTTTTGGCCAAGGGCATCATTGTCCACGTTTTGCCGCTTTTCATGTGCTTTCAAGGCGATTCGAATCTACCTCCTGAAATCTGTTTCCTGCAATTCTGCCTTGCTTTCAAAGCCTCTTCGTTGCCTTCCCTTAATATATTTGTGGACGAGAGGTATCATTTAAAATTCTGCAGGTTTGTGAATTGCAGTGCCCCTGAGCTCCATTTTTCAACTCGCTTTTTTGGGAGGTGGCCGCAAAAGCGCAGGATTGCTTCAGGCCCTCTTCTGGTTCTGGGGGGCAGGCTGAGCTTGTGCTTAATTCTTCTTCCTGATGGGAAAATAGAGTGACCTGTGCCTGTCCCAACACCTAAAGCTAGTCTCTCATTGGTTCCCCCTCTTCCCGTTCATCCTCAGGACAAATTGCAACCTGTACGGAACAGGAGGTTAAAGGTGCTGATTCTCCAAGGAGGGAGATGGCTAGTAAAGTGGCTGGAATGGCGAACCTGAGCAAAAGGAGATGAGAAATGAGGTGCGTTTTAGAAACCTTTCCCGATCACACGGTGTACCATCTTCTGGGTTTCTCATGCCTGTTTTCGATGTAGGAAGATGCCCTTGAACCTGGAGATTTGGGACCCATGGGATGGGTACCATGCAGTATTACTTGAAAGGGTCTGCGTTGGCTCACCCAACCTCACCGAACCTCTCAGCCCCAAGAGTGTCCACCCTTAAGTCTCAATCAGCTGTGGGTCTAGATATGGTCAATCCAGGTTGCATCACAGCCCCTGAACGAATTTTGTAAGAATTTCTCTCTCTTTCACTGTCTTTGTTTCACGGGTTTTGAAAAGTAATTTATTTTTATAATGGGGTTTAGCTGCTTTTCACGGCTGTGTTTATGCCGCTTTACACCCCCTTGACTCACTTACAGAGAGATATCAATACATAGGTTTGAAGATTCTTACTAGTCAGATATATTCTTGTGCGGTGAATAGGGGGTGTTGAGTCCTGTTCACTGAAAAAGGAATAGGTCTTGTCTCTTACATATTGGGTTTATGGAACGGTATCGGAGCTAATTTGAAACCCTTGTTTTATGCATCACCCTACCTCACCTTTCCCGTTCAGCAGCCATAGTGTCTTTCCTAAACGTGTGACTCTGTTCTGTTTTGCAATTCAGTTCAAGTGTAGCGGTTTTTACATTCCCTCTAGAAGTGATATCTTAGGATAAGTGCCTTTTTCTGTGTGACTTATTTCACTTAGAATCGTCGTACCTAAATCCACTCATCGTGCTGCTACTAGCCTTATGACGTTGATTTCATGGCTGAGTGATATTCCATTGTACATGAGGACCACAACTTCTTTTTCCATTTTTCTCTTTCCTAGGATATTTAAGGTGTAATGAAGTGTGGGTTCTTGTCAACAGAGCAGCCCTAAACTTTGGGGTGCCTGTGTCTTGCTGATTTTTAGTTTTCCCAATTTATACGCCCATGAGTGGAAGTGCCCTATGCTCTCCAAGCTGTGTTTTTTAGATGTTTCAGGACACACCGTACACTTCTCCAGAGTGGCTGTTGGCAATTTACATCCCACCCATCAGCGTAGCAAGGCTCCCATTTCTCCATGGCCGGTCCTGCATTTCTGGTTTGGACACTTTTTTCCGCATGGCCCTTTTGCCCGCTGGGAAGCGAGACTTTTTGGAGCGCTGATTTGCCTTTCCAGGGTGCTTGGTTGGCCAAAAAGGGCGTATGCGTTTTTTCCTGAACATATTCAGGAAAAAACGCATACGCCCTTTTTGGCCAAGGGCATCATTGTCCACGTTTTGCCGCTTTTCATGTGCTTTCAAGGCGATTCGAATCTACCTCCTGAAATCTGTTTCCTGCAATTCTGCCTTGCTTTCAAAGCCTCTTCGTTGCCTTCCCTTAATATATTTGTGGACGAGAGGTATCATTTAAAATTCTGCAGGTTTGTGAATTGCAGTGCCCCTGAGCTCCATTTTTCAACTCGCTTTTTTGGGAGGTGGCCGCAAAAGCGCAGGATTGCTTCAGGCCCTCTTCTGGTTCTGGGGGGCAGGCTGAGCTTGTGCTTAATTCTTCTTCCTGATGGGAAAATAGAGTGACCTGTGCCTGTCCCAACACCTAAAGCTAGTCTCTCATTGGTTCCCCCTCTTCCCGTTCATCCTCAGGACAAATTGCAACCTGTACGGAACAGGAGGTTAAAGGTGCTGATTCTCCAAGGAGGGAGATGGCTAGTAAATCGGCTGGAAGGGCGAACCCGAGCAAAGGAGATGAGAAATGAGGTGCGTTTTAGAAACCTTTCCCGATCACACGGTGTAACATCTTCTGGGTTTCTCATGCCTGTTTTCGATGTAGGAAGATGCCCTTGAACCCTGAGATTTGGGACCCATGGGATGGGTACCATGCAGTATTACTTGAAAGGGTCTGCGTTGGCTCACCCAACCTCACCGAACCTCTCAGCCCCAAGAGTGTCCACCCTTATGTCTCAATCAGCTGTGGGTCTAGATATGGTCAATCCAGGTTGCATCACAGTCCCTGAACGAATTTTGTAAGAATTTCTCTCTCTTTCACTGTCTTTGTTTCACGGGTTTTGAAAAGTAATTTATTTTTATAATGGGGTTTAGCTGCTTTTCACGGCTATGTTTATGCCACTTTATACCCCCTTGACTCACTTACAGAGAGATATCAATACATAGGTTTGAAGATTCTTACTAGTCAGATATATTCTTGTGCGGTGAATAGGGGGTGTTGAGTCCAGTTCACTGAAAAAGGAATAGGTTTTGTCTCTTACATATTGGGTTTATGGAACGTTATCGGAGCTAATTTGAAACCCTTGTTTTATGCATCACCCCACCTCACCTTTCCCGTTCAGCAGCCATAGTGTGTTTCCTAAACGTGTGACTCTGTTCTGTTTTGCAATTCAGTTCAAGTGTAGCGGTTTTTACATTCCCTCCATAAGTGATATCTTAGGATAAGTGTCTTTTTCTGTGTGACTTATTTCACTTACAATCGTCGTACCTAAATCCACTCATCGTGCTGCTACTAGCCTTATGACGTTGATTTCATGGCTGAGTGATATTCCATTGTACATGAGGACCACAACTTCTTTATCCATTTTTCTCTCTCCTAGGATATTTAAGGTGTAATGAAGTGGGGGTTCTTGTCAACAGAGCAGCCCTAAACTTTGGGGTGCCTGTGTCTTGCTGATTTTTAGTTTTCCCAATTTATACGCCCATGAGTGGAAGTGCCCTATGCTCTCCAAACTGTGTTTTTTAGATGTTTCAGAACACACCGTACACTTCTCCAGAGTGGCTGTTGGCAATTTACATCCCACTCATCAGCGTAGCAAGGCTCCCATTTCTCCATGGCCGGTCCTGCAATTCTGGTTTGGACACTTTTTTCCGCATGGCCCTTTTGCCCGCTGGGAAGCCAGACTTCTTTGGAGCGGTGATTTGCCTTTCCAGGTTGCTTGGTTGGCCAAAAAGGGCGTATGCGTTTTTTCCTGAATATATTCAGGAAAAAACGCATACGCCCTTTTTGGCCAAGGGCATCATTGTCCACGTTTTGCCGCTTTTCATGTGCTTTCAAGGCGATTCGAATCTACCTCCTGAAATCTGTTTCCTGCAATTCTGCCTTGCTTTCAAAGCCTCTTCGTTGCCTTCCCTTAATATATTTGTGGACGAGAGGTATCATTTAAAACTCTGCAGGTTTGTGAATTGCAGTGCCCTTGAGCTCCATTTTTCAACTCGTTTTTTGGGAGCTGGCCGCAAAAGCGCAGGATTGCTTCAGGCCCTCTTCTGGTTCTGGGGGGCAGGCTGAGCTTGTGCTTAATTCTTCTTCCTGATGGGAAAATAGAGTGACCTGTGCCTGTCCCAACACCTAGAGCTAGTCTCTCATTGGATCCCCCTCTTCCTGTTCATCCTCAGGACAAATTGCAACCTGTACGGAACAGGAGGTTAAAGGTGCTGATTCTCCAAGGAGGGAGATGGCTAGTAAAGTGGCTGGAATGGCGAACCTGAGCAAAAGGAGATGAGAAATGAGGTGCGTTTTAGAAACCTTTCCCGATCACACGGTGTACCATCTTCTGGGTTTCTCATGCCTGTTTTCGATGTAGGAAGATGCCCTTGAACCTGGAGATTTGGGACCCATGGGATGGGTACCATGCAGTATTACTTGAAAGGGTCTGCGTTGGCTCACCCAACCTCACCGAACCTCTCAGCCCCAAGAGTGTCCACCCTTAAGTCTCAATCAGCTGTGGGTCTAGATATGGTCAATCCAGGTTGCATCACAGCCCCTGAACGAATTTTGTAAGAATTTCTCTCTCTTTCACTGTCTTTGTTTCACGGGTTTTGAAAAGTAATTTATTTTTATAATGGGGTTTAGCTGCTTTTCATGGCTGTGTTTATGCCGCTTTACACCCCCTTGACTCACTTACAGAGCGATATCAATACATAGGTTTGAAGATTCTTACTAGTCAGATATATTCTTGTGCGGTGAATAGGGGGTGTTGAGTCCTGTTCACTGAAAAAGGAATAGGTCTTGTCTCTTACATATTGGGTTTATGGAACGGTATCGGAGCTAATTTGAAACCCTTGTTTTATGCATCACCCCACCTCACCTTTCCCGTTCAGCAGCCATAGTGTCTTTCCTAAACGTGTGACTCTGTTCTGTTTTGCAATTCAGTTCAAGTGTAGCGGTTTTTACATTCCCTCCATAAGTGATATCTTAGGATAAGTGTCTTTTTCTGTGTGACTTATTTCACTTACAATCGTCGTACCTAAATCCACTCATCGTGCTGCTACTAGCCTTATGACGTTGATTTCATGGCTGAGTGATATTCCATTGTACATGAGGACCACAACTTCTTTATCCATTTTTCTCTTTCCTAGGATATTTAAGGTGTAATGAAGTGGGGGTTCTTGTCAACAGAGCAGCCCTAAACTTTGGGGTGCCTGTGTCTTGCTGATTTTTAGTTTTCCCAATTTATACGCCCATGAGTGGAAGTGCCCTATGCTCTCCAAACTGTGTTTTTTAGATGTTTCAGAACACACCGTACACTTCTCCAGAGTGGCTGTTGGCAATTTACATCCCACTCATCAGCGTAGCAAGGCTCCCATTTCTCCATGGCCGGTCCTGCATTTCTGGTTTGGACACTTTTTTCCGCATGGTCCTTTTGCCCGCTGGGAAGCCAGACTTCTTTGGAGCGGTGATTTGCCTTTCCAGGTTGCTTGGTTGGCCAAAAAGGGCGTATGCGTTTTTTCCTGAATATATTCAGGAAAAAACGCATACGCCCTTTTTGGCCAAGGGCATCATTGTCCACGTTTTGCCGCTTTTCATGTGCTTTCAAGGCGATTCGGATCTACCTCCTGAAATCTGTTTCCTGCAATTCTGCCTTGCTTTCAAAGCCTCTTCGTTGCCTTCCCTTAATATATTTGTGGACGAGAGGTATCATTTAAAACTCTGCAGGTTTGTGAATTGCAGTGCCCCTGAGCTCCATTTTTCAACTCGCTTTTTTGGGAGCTGGCCGCAAAAGCGCAGGATTGCTTCAGGCCCTCTTCTGGTTCTGGGGGGCAGGCTGAGCTTGTGCTTAATTCTTCTTCCTGATGGGAAAATAGAGTGACCTGTGCCTGTCCCAACACCTAGAGCTAGTCTCTCATTGGATCCCCCTCTTCCTGTTCATCCTCAGGACAAATTGCAACCTGTACGGAACAGGATGTTAAAGGTGCTGATTCTCCAAGGAGGGAGATGGCTAGTAAAGTGGCTGGAATGGCGAACCTGAGCAAAAGGAGATGAGAAATGAGGTGCGTTTTAGAAACCTTTCCCGATCACACGGTGTACCATCTTCTGGGTTTCTCATGCCTGTTTTCGATGTAGGAAGATGCCCTTGAACCTGGAGATTTGGGACCCATGGGATGGGTACCATGCAGTATTACTTGAAAGGGTCTGCGTTGGCTCACCCAACCTCACCGAACCTCTCAGCCCCAAGAGTGTCCACCCTTAAGTCTCAATCAGCTGTGGGTCTAGATATGGTCAATCCAGGTTGCATCACAGCCCCTGAACGAATTTTGTAAGAATTTCTCTCTCTTTCACTGTCTTTGTTTCACGGGTTTTGAAAAGTAATTTATTTTTATAATGGGGTTTAGCTGCTTTTCACGGCTGTGTTTATGCCGCTTTACACCCCCTTGACTCACTTACAGAGAGATATCAATACATAGGTTTGAAGATTCTTACTAGTCAGATATATTCTTGTGCGGTGAATAGGGGGTGTTGAGTCCTGTTCACTGAAAAAGGAATAGGTCTTGTCTCTTACATATTGGGTTTATGGAACGGTATCGGAGCTAATTTGAAACCCTTGTTTTATGCATCACCCCACCTCACCTTTCCCGTTCAGCAGCCATAGTGTCTTTCCTAAACGTGTGACTCTGTTCTGTTTTGCAATTCAGTTCAAGTGTAGCGGTTTTTACATTCCCTCTAGAAGTGATATCTTAGGATAAGTGCCTTTTTCTGTGTGACTTATTTCACTTAGAATCGTCGTACCTAAATCCACTCATCGTGCTGCTACTAGCCTTATGACGTTGATTTCATGGCTGAGTGATATTCCATTGTACATGAGGACCACAACTTCTTTTTCCATTTTTCTCTTTCCTAGGATATTTAAGGTGTAATGAAGTGTGGGTTCTTGTCAACAGAGCAGCCCTAAACTTTGGGGTGCCTGTGTCTTGTTGATTTTTAGTTTTCCCAATTTATACGCCCATGAGTGGAAGTGCCCTATGCTCTCCAAGCTGTGTTTTTTAGATGTTTCAGGACACACCGTACACTTCTCCAGAGTGGCTGTTGGCAATTTACATCCCACCCATCAGTGTAGCAAGGCTCCCATTTCTCCATGGCCGGTCCTGCATTTCTGGTTTGGACACTTTTTTCCGCATGGCCCTTTTGCCCGCTGGGAAGCGAGACTTTTTGGAGCGCTGATTTGCCTTTCCAGGGTGCTTGGTTGGCCAAAAAGGGCGTATGCGTTTTTTCCTGAACATATTCAGGAAAAAACGCATACGCCCTTTTTGGCCAAGGGCATCATTGTCCACGTTTTGCCGCTTTTCATGTGCTTTCAAGGCGATTCGAATCTACCTCCTGAAATCTGTTTCCTGCAATTCTGCCTTGCTTTCAAAGCCTCTTCGTTGCCTTCCCTTAATATATTTGTGGACGAGAGGTATCATTTAAAATTCTGCAGATTTGTGAATTGCAGTGCCCCTGAGCTCCATTTTTCAACTCGCTTTTTTGGGAGGTGGCCGCAAAAGCGCAGGATTGCTTCAGGCCCTCTTCTGGTTCTGGGGGGCAGGCTGAGCTTGTGCTTAATTCTTCTTCCTGATGGGAAAATAGAGTGACCTGTGCCTGTCCCAACACCTAAAGCTAGTCTCTCATTGGTTCCCCCTCTTCCCGTTCATCCTCAGGACAAATTGCAACCTGTACGGAACAGGAGGTTAAAGGTGCTGATTCTCCAAGGAGGGAGATGGCTAGTAAATCGGCTGGAAGGGCGAACCCGAGCAAAGGAGATGAGAAATGAGGTGCGTTTTAGAAACCTTTCCCGATCACACGGTGTAACATCTTCTGGGTTTCTCATGCCTGTTTTCGATGTAGGAAGATGCCCTTGAACCCGGAGATTTGGGACCCATGGGATGGGTACCATGCAGTATTACTTGAAAGGGTCTGCGTTGGCTCACCCAACCTCACCGAACCTCTCAGCCCCAAGAGTGTCCACCCTTATGTCTCAATCAGCTGTGGGTCTAGATATGGTCAATCCAGGTTGCATCACAGTCCCTGAACGAATTTTGTAAGAATTTCTCTCTCTTTCACTGTCTTTGTTTCACGGGTTTTGAAAAGTAATTTATTTTTATAATGGGGTTTAGCTACTTTTCACGGCTGTGTTTATGCCACTTTATACCCCCTTCACTCACTTACAGAGAGATATCAATACATAGGTTTGAAGATTCTTACTAGTCAGATATATTCTTGTGCGGTGAATAGGGGGTGTTGAGTCCAGTTCACTGAAAAAGGAATAGGTCTTGTCTCTTACATATTGGGTTTATGGAACGTTATCGGAGCTAATTTGAAACCCTTGTTTTATGCATCACCCCACCTCACCTTTCCCGTTCAGCAGCCATAGTGTGTTTCCTAAACGTGTGACTCTGTTCTGTTTTGCAATTCAGTTCAAGTGTAGCGGTTTTTACATTCCCTCCATAAGTGATATCTTAGGATAAGTGTCTTTTTCTGTGTGACTTATTTCACTTACAATCGTCGTACCTAAATCCACTCATCGTGCTGCTACTAGCCTTATGACGTTGATTTCATGGCTGAGTGATATTCCATTGTACATGAGGACCACAACTTCTTTATCCATTTTTCTCTCTCCTAGGATATTTAAGGTGTAATGAAGTGGGGGTTCTTGTCAACAGAGCAGCCCTAAACTTTGGGGTGCCTGTGTCTTGCTGATTTTTAGTTTTCCCAATTTATACGCCCATGAGTGGAAGTGCCCTATGCTCTCCAAACTGTGTTTTTTAGATGTTTCAGAACACACCGTACACTTCTCCAGAGTGGCTGTTGGCAATTTACATCCCACTCATCAGCGTAGCAAGGCTCCCATTTCTCCATGGCCGGTCCTGCATTTCTGGTTTGGACACTTTTTTCCGCATGGCCCTTTTGCCCGCTGGGAAGCCAGACTTCTTTGGAGCGGTGATTTGCCTTTCCAGGTTGCTTGGTTGGCCAAAAAGGGCGTATGCGTTTTTTCCTGAATATATTCAGGAAAAAACGCATACGCCCTTTTTGGCCAAGGGCATCATTGTCCACGTTTTGCCGCTTTTCATGTGCTTTCAAGGCGATTCGGATCTACCTCCTGAAATCTGTTTCCTGCAATTCTGCCTTGCTTTCAAAGCCTCTTCGTTGCCTTCCCTTAATATATTTGTGGACGAGAGGTATCATTTAAAACTCTGCAGGTTTGTGAATTGCAGTGCCCTTGAGCTCCATTTTTCAACTCGTTTTTTGGGAGCTGGCCGCAAAAGCGCAGGATTGCTTCAGGCCCTCTTCTGGTTCTGGGGGGCAGGCTGAGCTTGTGCTTAATTCTTCTTCCTGATGGGAAAATAGAGTGACCTGTGTCTGTCCCAACACCTAGAGCTAGTCTCTCATTGGTTCCCCCTCTTCCTGTTCATCCTCAGGACAAATTGCAACCTGTACGGAACAGGAGGTTAAAGGTGCTGATTCTCCAAGGAGGGAGATGGCTAGTAAAGTGGCTGGAATGGCGAACCTGAGCAAAAGGAGATGAGAAATGAGGTGCGTTTTAGAAACCTTTCCCGATCACACGGTGTACCATCTTCTGGGTTTCTCATGCCTGTTTTCGATGTAGGAAGATGCCCTTGAACCTGGAGATTTGGGACCCATGGGATGGGTACCATGCAGTATTACTTGAAAGGGTCTGCGTTGGCTCACCCAACCTCACCGAACCTCTCAGCCCCAAGAGTGTCCACCCTTATGTCTCAATCAGCTGTGGGTCTAGATATGGTCAATCCAGGTTGCATCACAGCCCCTGAACGAATTTTGTAAGAATTTCTCTCTCTTTCACTGTCTTTGTTTCACGGGTTTTGAAAAGTAATTTATTTTTATAATGGGGTTTAGCAGCTTTTCACGGCTGTGTTTATGCCACTTTACACCCCCTTGACTCACTTACAGAGAGATATCAATACATAGGTTTGAAGATTCTTACTAGTCAGATATATTCTTGTGCGGTGAATAGGGGGTGTTGAGTCCAGTTCACTGAAAAAGGAATAGGTCTTGTCTCTTACATATTGGGTTTATGGAACGTTATCGGAGCTAATTTGAAACCCTTGTTTTATGCATCACCCCACCTCCCCTTTCCCGTTCAGCAGCCATAGTGTCTTTCCTAAACGTGTGACTCTGTTCTGTTTTGCAATTCAGTTCAAGTGTAGCGGTTTTTACATTCCCTCCATAAGTGATATCTTAGGATAAGTGTCTTTTTCTGTGTGACTTATTTCACTTACAATCGTCGTACCTAAATCCACTCATCGTGCTGCTACTAGCCTTATGACGTTGATTTCATGGCTGAGTGATATTCCATTGTACATGAGGACCACAACTTCTTTATCCATTTTTCTCTTTCCTAGGATATTTAAGGTGTAATGAAGTGGGGGTTCTTGTCAACAGAGCAGCCCTAAACTTTGGGGTGCCTGTGTCTTGCTGATTTTTAGTTTTCCCAATTTATACGCCCATGAGTGGAAGTGCCCTATGCTCTCCAAACTGTGTTTTTTAGATGTTTCAGAACACACCGTACACTTCTCCAGAGTGGCTGTTGGCAATTTACATCCCACTCATCAGCGTAGCAAGGCTCCCATTTCTCCATGGCCGGTCCTGCAATTCTGGTTTGGACACTTTTTTCCGCATGGCCCTTTTGCCCGCTGGGAAGCCAGACTTCTTTGGAGCGGTGATTTGCCTTTCCAGGTTGCTTGGTTGGCCAAAAAGGGCGTATGCGTTTTTTCCTGAATATATTCAGGAAAAAACGCATACGCCCTTTTTGGCCAAGGGCATCATTGTCCACGTTTTGCCGCTTTTCATGTGCTTTCAAGGCGACTCGGATCTACCTCCTGAAATCTGTTTCCTGCAATTCTGCCTTGCTTTCAAAGCCTCTTCGTTGCCTTCCCTTAATATATTTGTGGACGAGAGGTATCATTTAAAACTCTGCAGGTTTGTGAATTGCAGTGCCCTTGAGCTCCATTTTTCAACTCGTTTTTTGGGAGCTGGCCGCAAAAGCGCAGGATTGCTTCAGGCCCTCTTCTGGTTCTGGGGGGCAGGCTGAGCTTGTGCTTAATTCTTCTTCCTGATGGGAAAATAGAGTGACCTGTGCCTGTCCCAACACCTAGAGCTAGTCTCTCATTGGATCCCCCTCTTCCTGTTCATCCTCAGGACAAATTGCAACCTGTACGGAACAGGAGGTTAAAGGTGCTGATTCTCCAAGGAGGGAGATGGCTAGTAAAGTGGCTGGAATGGCGAACCTGAGCAAAAGGAGATGAGAAATGAGGTGCGTTTTAGAAACCTTTCCCGATCACACGGTGTACCATCTTCTGGGTTTCTCATGCCTGTTTTCGATGTAGGAAGATGCCCTTGAACCTGGAGATTTGGGACCCATGGGATGGGTACCATGCAGTATTACTTGAAAGGGTCTGCGTTGGCTCACCCAACCTCACCGAACCTCTCAGCCCCAAGAGTGTCCACCCTTAAGTCTCAATCAGCTGTGGGTCTAGATATGGTCAATCCAGGTTGCATCACAGCCCCTGAACGAATTTTGTAAGAATTTCTCTCTCTTTCACTGTCTTTGTTTCACGGGTTTTGAAAAGTAATTTATTTTTATAATGGGGTTTAGCTGCTTTTCACGGCTGTGTTTATGCCGCTTTACACCCCCTTGACTCACTTACAGAGAGATATCAATACATAGGTTTGAAGATTCTTACTAGTCAGATATATTCTTGTGCGGTGAATAGGGGGTGTTGAGTCCTGTTCACTGAAAAAGGAATAGGTCTTGTCTCTTACATATTGGGTTTATGGAACGGTATCGGAGCTAATTTGAAACCCTTGTTTTATGCATCACCCCACCTCACCTTTCCCGTTCAGCAGCCATAGTGTCTTTCCTAAACGTGTGACTCTGTTCTGTTTTGCAATTCAGTTCAAGTGTAGCGGTTTTTACATTCCCTCTAGAAGTGATATCTTAGGATAAGTGCATTTTTCTGTGTGACTTATTTCACTTAGAATCGTCGTACCTAAATCCACTCATCGTGCTGCTACTAGCCTTATGACGTTGATTTCATGGCTGAGTGATATTCCATTGTACATGAGGACCACAACTTCTTTTTCCATTTTTCTCTTTCCTAGGATATTTAAGGTGTAATGAAGTGGGGGTTCTTGTCAACAGAGCAGCCCTAAACTTTGGGGTGCCTGTGTCTTGCTGATTTTTAGTTTTCCCAATTTATACGCCCATGAGTGGAAGTGCCCTATGCTCTCCAAGCTGTGTTTTTTAGATGTTTCAGAACACACCGTACACTTCTCCAGAGTGGCTGTTGGCAATTTACATCCCACCCATCAGCGTAGCAAGGCTCCCATTTCTCCATGGCCGTTCCTGCATTTCTGGTTTGGACACTTTTTTCCGCATGGCCCTTTTGCCCGCTGGGAAGCGAGACTTCTTTGGAGCGCTGATTGGCCTTTCCAGGGTGCTTGGTTGGCCAAAAAGGGCGTATGCGTTTTTTTCTGAACATATTCAGGAAAAAACGCATACGCCCTTTTTGGCCAAGGGCATCATTGTCCACGTTTTGCCGCTTTTCATGTGCTTTCAAGGCGATTCGAATCTACCTCCTGAAATCTGTTTCCTGCAATTCTGCCTTGCTTTCAAAGCCTCTTCGTTGCCTTCCCTTAATATATTTGTGGACGAGAGGTGTCATTTAAAACTCTGCAGGTTTGTGAATTGCAGTGCCCCTGAGCTCCATTTTTCAACTCGCTTTTTTGGGAGCTGGCCGCAAAAGCGCAGGATTGCTTCAGGCCCTCTTCTGGTTCTGGGGGGCAGGCTGAGCTTGTGCTTAATTCTTCTTCCTGATGGGAAAATAGAGTGACCTGTGCCTGTCCCAACACCTAGAGCTAGTCTCTCATTGGATCCCCCTCTTCCTGTTCATCCTCAGGACAAATTGCAACCTGTACGGAACAGGAGGTTAAAGGTGCTGATTCTCCAAGGAGGGAGATGGCTAGTAAAGTGGCTGGAATGGCGAACCTGAGCAAAAGGAGATGAGAAATGAGGTGCGTTTTAGAAACCTTTCCCGATCACACGGTGTACCATCTTCTGGGTTTCTCATGCCTGTTTTCGATGTAGGAAGATGCCCTTGAACCTGGAGATTTGGGACCCATGGGATGGGTACCATGCAGTATTACTTGAAAGGGTCTGCGTTGGCTCACCCAACCTCACCGAACCTCTCAGCCCCAAGAGTGTCCACCCTTAAGTCTCAATCAGCTGTGGGTCTAGATATGGTCAATCCAGGTTGCATCACAGCCCCTGAACGAATTTTGTAAGAATTTCTCTCTCTTTCACTGTCTTTGTTTCACGGGTTTTGAAAAGTAATTTATTTTTATAATGGGGTTTAGCTGCTTTTCACGGCTGTGTTTATGCCGCTTTACACCCCCTTGACTCACTTACAGAGAGATATCAATACATAGGTTTGAAGATTCTTACTAGTCAGATATATTCTTGTGCGGTGAATAGGGGGTGTTGAGTCCTGTTCACTGAAAAAGGAATAGGTCTTGTCTCTTACATATTGGGTTTATGGAACGGTATCGGAGCTAATTTGAAACCCTTGTTTTATGCATCACCCCACCTCACCTTTCCCGTTCAGCAGCCATAGTGTCTTTCCTAAACGTGTGACTCTGTTCTGTTTTGCAATTCAGTTCAAGTGTAGCGGTTTTTACATTCCCTCTAGAAGTGATATCTTAGGATAAGTGCATTTTTCTGTGTGACTTATTTCACTTAGAATCGTCGTACCTAAATCCACTCATCGTGCTGCTACTAGCCTTATGACGTTGATTTCATGGCTGAGTGATATTCCATTGTACATGAGGACCACAACTTCTTTTTCCATTTTTCTCTTTCCTAGGATATTTAAGGTGTAATGAAGTGGGGGTTCTTGTCAACAGAGCAGCCCTAAACTTTGGGGTGCCTGTGTCTTGCTGATTTTTAGTTTTCCCAATTTATACGCCCATGAGTGGAAGTGCCCTATGCTCTCCAAGCTGTGTTTTTTAGATGTTTCAGAACACACCGTACACTTCTCCAGAGTGGCTGTTGGCAATTTACATCCCACCCATCAGCGTAGCAAGGCTCCCATTTCTCCATGGCCGTTCCTGCATTTCTGGTTTGGACACTTTTTTCCGCATGGCCCTTTTGCCCGCTGGGAAGCGAGACTTCTTTGGAGCGCTGATTGGCTTTTCCAGGGTGCTTGGTTGGCCAAAAAGGGCGTATGCGTTTTTTTCTGAACATATTCAGGAAAAAACGCATACGCCCTTTTTGGCCAAGGGCATCATTGTCCACGTTTTGCCGCTTTTCATGTGCTTTCAAGGCGATTCGAATCTACCTCCTGAAATCTGTTTCCTGCAATTCTGCCTTGCTTTCAAAGCCTCTTCGTTGCCTTCCCTTAATATATTTGTGGACGAGAGGTGTCATTTAAAACTCTGCAGGTTTGTGAATTGCAGTGCCCCTGAGCTCCATTTTTCAACTCGCTTTTTTGGGAGCTGGCCGCAAAAGTGCAGGATTGCTTCAGGCCCTCTTCTGGTTCTGGCGGGCAGGCTGAGCTAGTGCTTAATTCTTCTTCCTGATGGGAAAATAGAGTGACCTGTGCCTGTCCCAGCACCTAGAGCTAGTCTCTCATTGTTTCCCCCTCTTCCTGTTCATCCTCAAGACAAATTGCAACCTGTACGGAACAGGAGGTTAAAGGTGCTGATTCTCCAAGGAGGGAGATGGCTAGTAAATCGGCTGGAATGGCGAACCCGAGCACAAGGAGATGAGAAATGCGGTGCGTTTTAGAAACGTTTCCCGATCACACGGTGTACCATCTTCTGGGTTTCTCATGCCTGTTTTCGATGTAGGAAGATGCCCTTGAACCCGGAGATTTGGGACCCATGGGATGGGTACCATGCAGTATTACTTGAAAGGGTCTGCGTTGGCTCACCCAACCTCACCGAACCTCTCAGCCCCAAGAGTGTCCACCCTTATGTCTCAATCAGCTGTGGGTCTAGATATGGTCAATCCAGGTTGTATCACAGTCCCTGAACGAAATTTGTAAGAATTTCTCTCTCTTTCACTGTCTTTGTTTCACGGGTTTTGAAAAGTAATTTATTTTTATAATGGGGTTTAGCTGCTTTTCACGGCTGTGTTTATGCCGCTTAACACCCCCTTGACTCACTTACAGAGAGATATCAATACATAGGTTTGAAGATTCTTACTAGTCAGATATATTCTTGTGCGGGGAATAGGGGGTGTTGAGTCCAGTTCACTGAAAAAGGAATAGGTCTTGTCTCTTACATATTGGGTTTATGGAACGTTATCGGAGCTAATTTGAAACCCTTGTTTTATGCACCACCCCACCTCACCTTTCCCGTTCAGCAGCCATAGTGTCTTTCCTAAACGTGTGACTCTGTTCTGTTTTGCAATTCAGTTCAAGTGTAGCGGTTTTTACATTCCCTCCATAAGGGATATCTTAGGATAAGTGTCTTTTTCTGTGTGACTTATTTCACTTAGAATCGTCGTACCTAAATCCACTCATCGTGCTGCTACTAGCCTTATGACGTTGATTTCATGGCTGAGTGATATTCCATTGTACATGAGGACCACAACTTCTTTTTCCATTTTTCTCTTTCCTAGGATATTTAAGGTGTAATGAAGTGGGGGTTCTTGTCAACAGAGCAGCCCTAAACTTTGGGGTGCCTGTGTCTTGCTGATTTTTAGTTTTCCCAATTTATACGCCCATGAGTGGAAGTGCCCTATGCTCTCCAAACTGTGTTTTTTAGATGTTTCAGAACACACCGTACACTTCTCCAGAGTGGCTGTTGGCAATTTACATCCCACTCATCAGCGTAGCAAGGCTCCCATTTCTCCATGGCCGGTCCTGCATTTCTGGTTTGGACACTTTTTTCCGCATGGCCCTTTTGCCCGCTGGGAAGCGAGACTTCTTTGGAGCGCTGATTGGCCTTTCCAGGTTGCTTGGTTGGCCAAAAAGGGCGCATGCGTTTTTTCCTGAATATATTCAGGAAAAAACGCATACGCCGTTTATGGCCAAGGGCATCATTGTCCACGTTTTGCCGCTTTTCATGTGCTTTCAAGGCGATTCGAATCTACCTCCTGAAATCTGTTTCCTGCAATTCTGCCTTGCTTTCAAAGCCTCTTCGTTGCCTTCCCTTAATATATTTGTGGACGAGAGGTATCATTTAAAACTCTGCAGGTTTGTGAATTGCAGTGCCCCTGAGCTCCATTTTTCAACTCGCTTTTTTGGGAGCTGGCCGCAAAAGCGCAGGATTGCTTCAGGCCCTCTTCTGGTTCTGGGGGGCAGGGTGAGCTTGTGCTTAATTCTTCTTCCTGATGGGAAAATAGAGTGATTTGTGCCTGTCCCAACACCTAGAGCTAGTCTCTCATTGGTTCCCCCTCTTCCTGTTCATCCTCAGGACAAATTGCAACCTGTACGGAACAGGAGGTTAAAGGTGCTGATTCTCCAAGGAGGGAGATGGCTAGTAAAGTGGCTGGAATGGCGAACCTGAGCAAAAGGAGATGAGAAATGAGGTGCGTTTTAGAAACCTTTCCCGATCACACGGTGTAACATCTTCTGGGTTTCTCATGCCTGTTTTCGATGTAGGAAGATGCCCTTGAACCTGGAGATTTGGGACCCATGGGATGGGTACCATGCAGTATTACTTGAAAGGGTCTGCGTTGGCTCACCCAACCTCACCGAACCTCTCAGCCCCAAGAGTGTCCACCCTCAAGTCTCAATCAGCTGTGGGTCTAGATATGGTCAATCCAGGTTGCATCACAGCCCCTGAACGAATTTTGTAAGAATTTCTCTCTCTTTCACTGTCTTTGTTTCACGGGTTTTGAAAAGAAATTTATTTTTATAATGGGGTTTAGCTGCTTTTCACGGCTGTGTTTATGCCGCTTTACACCCCCTTGACTCACTTACAGAGAGATATCAATACATAGGTTTGAAGATTCTTACTAGTCAGATATATTCTTGTGCGGTGAATAGGGGGTGTTGAGTCCTGTTCACTGAAAAAGGAATAGGTCTTGTCTCTTACATATTGGGTTTATGGAACGGTATCGGAGCTAATTTGAAACCCTTGTTTTATGCATCACCCCACCTCACCTTTCCCGTTCAGCAGCCATAGTGTGTTTTCTAAACGTGTGACTCTGTTCTGTTTTGTAATTCAGTTCAAGTGTAGCGGTTTTTACATTCCCTCTCTAAGTGATATCTTATGATAAGTGTCTTTTTCTGTGTGACTTATTTCACTTAGAATCGTCGTACCTAAACCCACTCATCGTGCTGCTACTAGCCTTATGACGTTGATTTCATGGCTGAGTGATATTCCATTGTACATGAGGACCACAACTTCTTTATCCATTTTTCTCTTTCCTAGGATATTTAAGGTGTAATGAAGTGGGGGTTCCTGTCAACAGAGCAGCCCTAAACTTTGGGGTGCCTGTGTCTTGCTGATTTTTAGTTTTCCCAATTTATACGCCCATGAGTGGAAGTGCCCTATGCTCTCCAAACTGTGTTTTTTAGATGTTTCAGAACACACCGTACACTTCTCCAGAGTGGCTGTTGGCAATTTACATCCCACTCATCAGCGTAGCAAGGCTCCCATTTCTCCATGGCCGGTCCTGCATTTCTGGTTTGGACACTTTTTTCCGCATGGCCCTTTTGCCCGCTGGGAAGCCAGACTTCTTTGGAGCGGTGATTTGCATTTCCAGGTTGCTTGGTTGGCCAAAAAGGGCGTATGCGTTTTTTCCTGAATATATTCAGGAAAAAACGCATACGCCCTTTTTGGCCAAGGGCATCATTGTCCACGTTTTGCCGCTTTCCATGTGCTTTCAAGGCGATTCGGATCTACCTCCTGAAATCTGTTTCCTGCAATTCTGCCTTGCTTTCAAAGCCTCTTCGTTGCCTTCCCTTAATATATTTGTGGACGAGAGGTATCATTTAAAACTCTGCAGGTTTGTGAATTGCAGTGCCCTTGAGCTCCATTTTTCAACTCGCTTTTTTGTGAGCTGGCCGCAAAAGCGCAGGATTGCTTCAGGCCCTCTTCTGGTTCTGGGTGGCAGGCTGAGCTTGTGCTTAATTCTTCTTCCTGATGGAAAAATAGAGTGACCTGTGCCTGTCCCAACACCTAGAGCTAGTCTCTCATTGGTTCCCCCTCTTCCTGTTCATCCTCAGGACAAATTGCAACCTGTACGGAACAGGAGGTTAAAGGTGCTGATTCTCCAAGGAGGGAGATGGCTAGTAAAGTGGCTGGAATGGCGAACCCGAGCACAAGGAGATGAGAAATGCGGTGCGTTTTAGAAACGTTTCCCGATCACACGGTGTACCATCTTCTGGGTTTCTCATGCCTGTTTTCGATGTAGGAAGATGCCCTTGAACCCGGAGATTTGGGACCCATGGGATGGGTACCATGCAGTATTACTTGAAAGGGTCTGCGTTGGCTCACCCAACCTCACCGAACCTCTCAGCCCCAAGAGTGTCCACCCTTATGTCTCAATCAGCTGTGGGTCTAGATATGGTCAATCCAGGTTGTATCACAGTCCCTGAACGAAATTTGTAAGAATTTCTCTCTCTTTCACTGTCTTTGTTTCACGGGTTTTGAAAAGTAATTTATTTTTATAATGGGGTTTAGCTGCTTTTCACGGCTGTGTTTATGCCGCTTAACACCCCCTTGACTCACTTACAGAGAGATATCAATACATAGGTTTGAAGATTCTTACTAGTCAGATATATTCTTGTGCGGGGAATAGGGGGTGTTGAGTCCAGTTCACTGAAAAAGGAATAGGTCTTGTCTCTTACATATTGGGTTTATGGAACGTTATCGGAGCTAATTTGAAACCCTTGTTTTATGCACCACCCCACCTCACCTTTCCCGTTCAGCAGCCATAGTGTCTTTCCTAAACGTGTGACTCTGTTCTGTTTTGCAATTCAGTTCAAGTGTAGCGGTTTTTACATTCCCTCCATAAGGGATATCTTAGGATAAGTGTCTTTTTCTGTGTGACTTATTTCACTTAGAATCGTCGTACCTAAATCCACTCATCGTGCTGCTACTAGCCTTATGACGTTGATTTCATGGCTGAGTGATATTCCATTGTACATGAGGACCACAACTTCTTTTTCCATTTTTCTCTTTCCTAGGATATTTAAGGTGTAATGAAGTGGGGGTTCTTGTCAACAGAGCAGCCCTAAACTTTGGGGTGCCTGTGTCTTGCTGATTTTTAGTTTTCCCAATTTATACGCCCATGAGTGGAAGTGCCCTATGCTCTCCAAACTGTGTTTTTTAGATGTTTCAGAACACACCGTACACTTCTCCAGAGTGGCTGTTGGCAATTTACATCCCACTCATCAGCGTAGCAAGGCTCCCATTTCTCCATGGCCGGTCCTGCATTTCTGGTTTGGACACTTTTTTCCGCATGGCCCTTTTGCCCGCTGGGAAGCGAGACTTCTTTGGAGCGCTGATTGGCCTTTCCAGGTTGCTTGGTTGGCCAAAAAGGGCGCATGCGTTTTTTCCTGAATATATTCAGGAAAAAACGCATACGCCGTTTATGGCCAAGGGCATCATTGTCCACGTTTTGCCGCTTTTCATGTGCTTTCAAGGCGATTCGAATCTACCTCCTGAAATCTGTTTCCTGCAATTCTGCCTTGCTTTCAAAGCCTCTTCGTTGCCTTCCCTTAATATATTTGTGGACGAGAGGTATCATTTAAAACTCTGCAGGTTTGTGAATTGCAGTGCCCCTGAGCTCCATTTTTCAACTCGCTTTTTTGGGAGCTGGCCGCAAAAGCGCAGGATTGCTTCAGGCCCTCTTCTGGTTCTGGGGGGCAGGGTGAGCTTGTGCTTAATTCTTCTTCCTGATGGGAAAATAGAGTGATTTGTGCCTGTCCCAACACCTAGAGCTAGTCTCTCATTGGTTCCCCCTCTTCCTGTTCATCCTCAGGACAAATTGCAACCTGTACGGAACAGGAGGTTAAAGGTGCTGATTCTCCAAGGAGGGAGATGGCTAGTAAAGTGGCTGGAATGGCGAACCTGAGCAAAAGGAGATGAGAAATGAGGTGCGTTTTAGAAACCTTTCCCGATCACACGGTGTAACATCTTCTGGGTTTCTCATGCCTGTTTTCGATGTAGGAAGATGCCCTTGAACCTGGAGATTTGGGACCCATGGGATGGGTACCATGCAGTATTACTTGAAAGGGTCTGCGTTGGCTCACCCAACCTCACCGAACCTCTCAGCCCCAAGAGTGTCCACCCTCAAGTCTCAATCAGCTGTGGGTCTAGATATGGTCAATCCAGGTTGCATCACAGCCCCTGAACGAATTTTGTAAGAATTTCTCTCTCTTTCACTGTCTTTGTTTCACGGGTTTTGAAAAGAAATTTATTTTTATAATGGGGTTTAGCTGCTTTTCACGGCTGTGTTTATGCCGCTTTACACCCCCTTGACTCACTTACAGAGAGATATCAATACATAGGTTTGAAGATTCTTACTAGTCAGATATATTCTTGTGCGGTGAATAGGGGGTGTTGAGTCCTGTTCACTGAAAAAGGAATAGGTCTTGTCTCTTACATATTGGGTTTATGGAACGGTATCGGAGCTAATTTGAAACCCTTGTTTTATGCATCACCCCACCTCACCTTTCCCGTTCAGCAGCCATAGTGTGTTTTCTAAACGTGTGACTCTGTTCTGTTTTGTAATTCAGTTCAAGTGTAGCGGTTTTTACATTCCCTCTCTAAGTGATATCTTATGATAAGTGTCTTTTTCTGTGTGACTTATTTCACTTAGAATCGTCGTACCTAAACCCACTCATCGTGCTGCTACTAGCCTTATGACGTTGATTTCATGGCTGAGTGATATTCCATTGTACATGAGGACCACAACTTCTTTATCCATTTTTCTCTTTCCTAGGATATTTAAGGTGTAATGAAGTGGGGGTTCCTGTCAACAGAGCAGCCCTAAACTTTGGGGTGCCTGTGTCTTGCTGATTTTTAGTTTTCCCAATTTATACGCCCATGAGTGGAAGTGCCCTATGCTCTCCAAACTGTGTTTTTTAGATGTTTCAGAACACACCGTACACTTCTCCAGAGTGGCTGTTGGCAATTTACATCCCACTCATCAGCGTAGCAAGGCTCCCATTTCTCCATGGCCGGTCCTGCATTTCTGGTTTGGACACTTTTTTCCGCATGGCCCTTTTGCCCGCTGGGAAGCCAGACTTCTTTGGAGCGGTGATTTGCCTTTCCAGGTTGCTTGGTTGGCCAAAAAGGGCGTATGCGTTTTTTCCTGAATATATTCAGGAAAAAACGCATACGCCCTTTTTGGCCAAGGGCATCATTGTCCACGTTTTGCCGCTTTCCATGTGCTTTCAAGGCGATTCGGATCTACCTCCTGAAATCTGTTTCCTGCAATTCTGCCTTGCTTTCAAAGCCTCTTCGTTGCCTTCCCTTAATATATTTGTGGACGAGAGGTATCATTTAAAACTCTGCAGGTTTGTGAATTGCAGTGCCCTTGAGCTCCATTTTTCAACTCGCTTTTTTGTGAGCTGGCCGCAAAAGCGCAGGATTGCTTCAGGCCCTCTTCTGGTTCTGGGTGGCAGGCTGAGCTTGTGCTTAATTCTTCTTCCTGATGGAAAAATAGAGTGACCTGTGCCTGTCCCAACACCTAGAGCTAGTCTCTCATTGGTTCCCCCTCTTCCTGTTCATCCTCAGGACAAATTGCAACCTGTACGGAACAGGAGGTTAAAGGTGCTGATTCTCCAAGGAGGGAGATGGCTAGTAAAGTGGCTGGAATGGCGAACCTGAGCAAAAGGAGATGAGAAATGAGGTGCGTTTTAGAAACCTTTCCCGATCACACGGTGTACCATCTTCTGGGTTTCTCATGCCTGTTTTCGATGTAGGAAGATGCCCTTGAACCTGGAGATTTGGGACCCATGGGATGGGTACCATTCAGTATTACTTGAAAGGGTCTGCGTTGGCTCACCCAACCTCACCGAACCTCTCAGCCCCAAGAGTGTCCACCCTTAAGTCTCAATCAGCTGTGGGTCTAGACATGGTCAATCCAGGTTGCATCACAGCCCCTGAACGAATTTTGTAAGAATTTCTCTCTCTTTCACTGTCTTTGTTTCACGGGTTTTGAAAAGTAATTTATTTTTATAATGGGGTTTAGCTGCTTTTCACGGCTGTGTTTATGCCGCTTTACACCCCCTTGACTCACTTACAGAGAGATATCAATACATAGGTTTGAAGATTCTTACTAGTCAGATATATTCTTGTGCGGTGAATAGGGGGTGTTGAGTCCTGTTCACTGAAAAAGGAATAGGTCTTGTCTCTTACATATTGGGTTTATGGAACGGTATCGGAGCTAATTTGAAACCCTTGTTTTATGCATCACCCCACCTCACGTTTCCCGTTCAGCAGCCATAGTGTGTTTTCTAAAAGTGTGACTCTGTTCTGTTTTGTAATTCAGTTCAAGTGTAGCGGTTTTTACATTCCCTCTCTAAGTGATATCTTAGGATAAGTGTCTTTTTCTGTGTGACTTATTTCACTTACAATCGTCGTACCTAAATCCACTCATCGTGCTGCTACTAGCCTTATGACGTTGATTTCATGGCTGAGTGATATTCCATTGTACATGAGGACCACAACTTCTTTATCCATTTTTCTCTTTCCTAGGATATTTAAGGTGTAATGAAGTGGGGGTTCTTGTCAACAGAGCAGCCCTAAACTTTGGGGTGCCTGTGTCTCGCTGATTTTTAGTTTTCCCAATTTATACGCCCATGAGTGGAAGTGACCTATGCTCTCCAAGCTGTGTTTTTTAGATGTTTCAGAACACACCGTACACTTCTCCAGAGTGGCTGTTGGCAATTTACATCCCACCCATCATCGTAGCAAGGCTCCCATTTCTCCATGGCCGGTCCTGCATTTCTGGTTTGGACACTTTTTTCCGCATGGCCCTTTTGCCCGCTGGGAAGCGAGACTTCTTTGGAGCGCTGATTTGCCTTTCCAGGTTGCTTGGTTGGCCAAAAAGGGCGTATGCGTTTTTTCCTGAATATATTCAGGAAAAAACGCATACGCCCTTTTTGGCCAAGGGCATCATTGTCCACGTTTGGCCGCTTTTCATGTGCTTTCAAGGCGATTCGAATCTACCTCCTGAAATCTGTTTCCTGCAATTCTGCCTTGCTTTCAAAGCCTCTTCGTTGCCTTCCCTTAATATATTTGTGGACAAGAGGTATCATTTAAAACTCTGCAGGTTTGTGAATTGCAGTGCCCCTGAGCTCCATTTTTCAGCTCGCTTTTTTGGGAGCTGGCCGCAAAAGCGCAGGATTGCTTCAGGCCCTCTTCTGGTTCTGGGGGGCAGGCTGAGCTTGTGCTTAATTCTTCTTCCTGATGGGAAAATAGAGTGACCTGTGCCTGTCCCAACACCTAGAGCTAGTCTCTCATTGGTTCCCCCTCTTCCCGTTCATCCTCAGGACAAATTGCAACCTGTACGGAACAGGAGGTTAAAGGTGCTGATTCTCCAAGGAGGGAGATGGCTAGTAAATCGGCTGGAATGGCGAACCCGAGCAAAGGAGATGAGAAATGAGGTGCCTTTTAGAAACCTTTCCCGATCACACGGTGTACCATCTTCTGGGTTTCTCATGCCTGTTTTCGATGTAGGAAGATGCCCTTGAACCCGGAGATTTGGGACCCATGGGATGGGTACCATGCAGTATTACTTGAAAGGGTCTGCGTTGGCTCCCCCAACCTCACCGAACCTCTCAGCCCCAAGAGTGTCCACCCTTATGTCTCAATCAGCTGTGGGTCTAGATATGGTCAATCCAGGTTGCATCACAGCCCCTGAACGAATTTTGTAAGAATTTCTCTCTCTTTCACTGTCTTTGTTTCACGGGTTTTGAAAAGTAATTTATTTTTATAATGGGGTTTAGCTGCTTTTCACGGCTGTGTTTATGCCGCTTTACACCCCCTTGACTCACTTACAGAGATATATCAATACATAGGTTTGAAGATTCTTACTAGTCAGATATATTCTTGTGCGGTGAATAGGGGGTGTTGAGTCCAGTTCACTGAAAAAGGAATAGGTCTCGTCTCTTACATATTGGGTTTGTGGAACGGTATCTGAGCTAATTTGAAACCCTTGTTTTATGCATCACCCCACCTCACCTTTCCCGTTCAGCAGCCATAGTGTGTTTTCTAAACGTGTGACTCTGTTCTGTTTTGTAATTCAGTTCAAGTGTAGCGGTTTTTACATTCCCTCTCTAAGTGATATCTTATGATAAGTGTCTTTTTCTGTGTGACTTATTTCATTTAGAATCGTCGTACCTAAATCCACTCATCGTGCTGCTACTAGCCTTATGACGTTGATTTCATGGCTGAGTGATATTCCATTGTACATGAGGACCACAACTTCTTTATCCATTTTTCTCTTTCATAGGATATTTAAGGTGTAATGAAGTGGGTTTCTTGTCAACAGAGCAGCCCTAAACTTTGGGGTGCCTGTGTCTTGCTGATTTTTAGTTTTCCCAATTTATACGCCCATGAGTGGAAGTGCCCTATGCTCTCCAAGCTGTGTTTTTTAGATGTTTCAGAACACACCGTACACTTCTCCAGAGTGGCTGTTGGCAATTTACATCCCACCCATCAGCGTAGCAAGGCTCCCATTTCTCCATGGCCGGTCCTGCATTTCTGGTTTGGACACTTTTTTCCGCATGGCCCTTTTTCCCGCTGGGAAGCCAGACTTCATTGGAGCTCTGATTTGCCTTTCCAGCTTGCTTGGTTGGCCCAAAAGGGCGTATGCGTTTTTTCCTGAATATATTCAGGAAAAAACGCATACGCCCTTTTGGCCAAGGGCATCATTGTCCACGTTTTGCCGCTTTTCATGTGCTTTCAAGGCGATTCGAATCTACCTCCTGAAATCTGTTTCCTGCAATTCTGCCTTGCTTTCAAAGCCTCTTCGTTGCCTTCCCTTAATATATTTGTGGACGAGAGATATCATTTAAAACTCTGCAGGTTTGTGAATTGAAGTGCCCCTGAGCTCCATTTTTCAACTCGCTTTTTTGGGAGCTGGCCGCAAAAGCGCAGGATTGCTTCAGGCCCTCTTCTGGTTCTGGGGGGCAGGCTGAGCTTGTGCTTAATTCTTCTTCCTGATGGGAAAATAGAGTGACCTGTGCCTGTCCCAACACCTAGAGCTAGTCTCTCATTGGTTCCCCCTCTTCCCGTTCATCCTCAGGACAAATTGCAACCTGTACGGAACAGGAGGTTAAAGGTGCTGATTCTCCAAGGAGGGAGATGGCTAGTAAATCGGCTGGAATGGCGAACCCGAGCAAAGGAGATGAGAAATGAGGTGCGTTTTAGAAACCTTTCCCGATCACACGGTGTACCATCTTCTGGGTTTCTCATGCCTGTTTTCGATGTAGGAAGATGCCCTTGAACCTGGAGATTTGGGACCCATGGGATGGGTACCATGCAGTATTACTTGAAAGGGTCTGCGTTGGCTCCCCCAACCTCACCGAACCTCTCAGCCCCAAGAGTGTCCACCCTTATGTCTCAATCAGCTGTGGGTCTAGATATGGTCAATCCAGGTTGCATCACAGCCCCTGAACGAATTTTGTAAGAATTTCTCTCTCTTTCACTGTCTTTGTTTCACGGGTTTTGAAAAGTAATTTATTTTTATAATGGGGTTTAGCTGCTTTTCACGGCTGTGTTTATGCCGCTTTACACCCCCTTGACTCACTTACAGAGAGATATCAATACATAGGTTTGAAGATTCTTACTAGTCAGATATATTCTTGTGCGGTGAATAGGGGGTGTTGAGTCCAGTTCACTGAAAAAGGAATAGGTCTCGTCTCTTACATATTGGGTTTGTGGAACGGTATCTGAGCTAATTTGAAACCCTTGTTTTATGCATCACCCCACCTCACCTTTCCCGTTCAGCAGCCATAGTGTGTTTTCTAAACGTGTGACTCTGTTCTGTTTTGTAATTCAGTTCAAGTGTAGCGGTTTTTACATTCCCTCTCTAAGTGATATCTTATGATAAGTGTCTTTTTCTGTGTGACTTATTTCACTTAGAATCGTCGTACCTTAATCCACTCATCGTGCTGCTACTAGCCTTATGACGTTGATTTCATGGCTGAGTGATATTCCATTGTACATGAGGACCACAACTTCTTTATCCATTTTTCTCTTTCCTAGGATATTTAAGGTGTAATGAAGTGGGGGTTCTTGTCAACAGAGCAGCCCTGAACTTTGGGGTGCCTGTGTCTTGCTGATTTTTAGTTTTCCCAATTTATACGCCCATGAGTGGAAGTGCCCTATGCTCTCCAAGCTGTGTTTTTTAGATGTTTCAGGACAGACCGTACACTTCTCCAGAGTGGCTGTTGGCAATTTACATCCCACCCATCAGCGTAGCAAGGCTCCCATTTCTCCATGGCCGGTCCTGCATTTCTGCTTTGGACACTTTTTTCCGCATGGCCCTTTTGCCCGCTGGGAAGCCAGACTTCTTTGGAGCGCTGATTTGCCTTTCCAGGTTGCTTGGTTGGCCAAAAAGGGCGTATGCGTTTTTTCCTGAATATATTCAGGAAAAAAGGCATACGCCCTTTTTGGCCAAGGGCATCATTGTCCACGTTTTGCCGCTTTTCATGTGCTTTCAAGGCGATTCGTATCTGCCTCCTGAAATCTGTTTCCTGCAATTCTGCCTTGCTTTCAAAGCCTCTTCGTTGCCTTCCCTTAATATATTTGTGGACGTGAGGTATCATTTAAAACTCTGCAGGTTTGTGAATTGCAGTGCCCCTGAGCTCCATTTTTCAGCTCGCTTTTTTGGGAGCTGGCCGCAAAAGCGCAGGATTGCTTCAGGCCCTCTTCTGGTTCTGGGGGGCAGACTGAGCTTGTGCTTAATTCTTCTTCCTGATGGGAAAATAGAGTGACCTGTGCCTGTCCCAACCCCTAGAGCTAGTCTCTCATTGGTTCCCCCTCTTCCCGTTCATCCTCAGGACAAATTGCAACCTGTACGGAACAGGAGGTTAAAGGTGCTGATTCTCCAAGGAGGGAGATGGCTAGTAAATCGGCTGGAATGGCGAACCCGAGCCAAGGAGATGAGAAATGAGGTGCGTTTTAGAAACCTTTCCCGATCACACGGTGTACCATCTTCTGGGTTTCTCATGCCTGTTTTCGATGTAGGAAGATGCCCTTGAACCTGGAGATTTGGGACCCATGGGATGGGTACCATGCAGTATTACTTGAAAGGGTCTGCGTTGGCTCACCCAACCTCACCGAACCTCTCAGCCCCAAGAGTGTCCACCCTTATGTCTCAATCAGCTGTGGGTCTAGATATGGTCAATCCAGGTTGCATCACAGCCCCTGAACGAATTTTGTAAGAATTTCTCTCTCTTTCACTGTCTTTGTTTCACGGGTTTTGAAAAGTAATTTATTTTTATAATGGGGTTTAGCTGCTTTTCACGGCTGTGTTTATGCCGCTTTACACCCCCTTGACTCACTTACAGAGAGATATCAATACATAGGTTTGAAGATTCTTACTAGTCAGATATATTCTTGTGCGGTGAACAGGGGGTGTTGAGTCCAGTTCACTGAAAAAGGAATAGGTCTTGTCTCTTACATATTGGGTTTATGGAACGGTATCGGAGCTAATTTGAAACCCTTGTTTTATGCATCACCCCACCTCACCTTTCCCGTTCAGCAGCCATAGTGTGTTTCCTAAACGTGTGACTCTGTTCTGTTTTGCAATTCAGTTCAAGTGTAGCGGTTTTTACATTCCCTCTAGAAGTGATATCTTAGGATAAGTGTCTTTTTCTGTGTGACTTATTTCACTTAGAATCGTCGTACCTAAATCCACTCATCGTGCTGCTACTAGCCTTATGACGTTGATTTCATGGCTGAGTGATATTCCATTGTACATGAGGACCACAACTTCTTTATCCATTTTTCTCTTTCCTAGGATATTTAAGGTGTAATGAAGTGGGGGTTCTTGTCAACAGAGCAGCCCTAAACTTTGGGGTGCCTGTGTCTTGCTGATTTTTAGTTTTCCCAATTTATACGCCCATGAGTGGAAGTGCCCTATGCTCTCCAAGCTGTGTTTTTTAGATGTTTCAGAACACACCGTACACTTCTCCAGAGTGGCTGTTGGCAATTTACATCCCACCCATCAGCGTAGCAAGGCTCCCATTTCTCCATGGCCGGTCCTGCATTTCTGGTTTGGACACTTTTTTCCGCATGGCCCTTTTGCCCGCTGGGAAGCGAGATTTCTTTGGAGCGCTGATTTGCCTTTCCAGGTTGCTTGGTTGGCCAAAAAGGGCGCATGCGTTTTTTCCTGAATATATTCAGGAAAAAACGCATACGCCCTTTTTGGCCAAGGGCATCATTGTCCACGTTTTGCCGCTTTTCATGTGCTTTCAAGGCGATTCGAATCTACCTCCTGAAATCTGTTTCCTGTAATTCTGCCTTGCTTTCAAAGCCTCTTCGTTGCCTTCCCTTAATATATTTGTGGACGAGAGGTATCATTTAAAACTCTGCAGGTTTGTGAATTGCAGTGCCCCTGAGCTCCATTTTTCAGCTCGCTTTTTTGGGAGCTGGCCGCAAAAGCGCAGGATTGCTTCAGGCCCTCTTCTGGTTCTGGGGGGCAGGCTGAGCTTGTGCTTAATTCTTCTTCCTGCTGGGAAAATAGAGTGACCTGTGCCTGTCCCAACACCTAGAGCTAGTCTCTCGTTGGTTCCCCCTCTTCCCGTTCATCCTCAGGACAAATTGCAACCTGTACGGAACAGGAGGTTAAAGGTGCTGATTCTCCAAGGAGGGAGATGGCTAGTAAATCGGCTGGAATGGCGAACCCGAGCAAAGGAGATGAGAAATGAGGTGCGTTTTAGAAACCTTTCCCGATCACACGGTGTACCATCTTCTGGGTTTCTCATGCCTGTTTTCGATGTAGGAAGATGCCCTTGAACCTGGAGATTTGGGACCCATGGGATGGGTACCATGCAGTATTACTTGAAAGGGTCTGCGTTGGCTCACCCAACCTCACCGAACCTCTCAGCCCCAAGAGTGTCCACCCTTATGTCTCAATCAGCTGTGGGTCTAGATATGGTCAATCCAGGTTGCATCACAGCCCCTGAACAAATTTTGTAAGAATTTCTCTCTCTTTCACTGTCTTTGTTTCACGGGTTTTGAAAAGTAATTTATTTTTATAATGGGGTTTAGCTGCTTTTCACGGCTGTGTTTATGCCGCTTTACACCCCCTTGACTCACTTACAGAGAGATATCAATACATAGGTTTGAAGATTCTTACTAGTCAGATATATTCTTGTGCGGTGAATAGGGGGTGTTGAGTCCAGTTCACTGAAAAAGGAATAGGTCTTGTCTCTTACATATTGGGTTTATGGAACGGTATCGGAGCTAATTTGAAACCCTTGTTTTATGCATCACCCCACCTCACCTTTCCCGTTCAGCAGCCATAGTGTGTTTCCTAAACGTGTGACTCTGTTCTGTTTTGCAATTCAGTTCAAGTGTAGCGGTTTTTACATTCCCTCTAGAAGTGATATCTTAGGATAAGTGTCTTTTTCTGTGTGACTTATTTCACTTAGAATCGTCGTACCTAAATCCACTCATCGTGCTGCTACTAGCCTTATGACGTTGATTTCATGGCTGAGTGATATTCCATTGTACATGAGGACCACAACTTCTTTATCCATTTTTCTCTTTCCTAGGATATTTAAGGTGTAATGAAGTGGGGGTTCTTGTCAACAGAGCAGGCCTAAACTTTGGTGTGCCTGTGTCTTGCTGATTTTTAGTTTTCCCAATTTATACGCCCATGAGTGGAAATGCCCTATGCTCTCCAAGCTCTGTTTTTTAGATGTTTCAGAACACACCGTACACTTCTCCAGAGTGGCTGTTGGCAATTTACATCCCACCCATCAGCGTAGCAAGGCTCCCATTTCTCCATGGCCGGTCCTGCATTTCTGGTTTGGACACTTTTTTCCGCATGGCCCTTTTGCCCGCTGGGAAGCGAGATTTCTTTGGAGCGCTGATTTGCCTTTCCAGGTTGCTTGGTTGGCCAAAAAGGGCGCATGCGTTTTTTCCTGAATATATTCAGGAAAAAACGCATGCGCCCTTTTTGGCCAAGGGCATCATTGTCCACGTTTTGCCGCTTTTCATGTGCTTTCAAGGCGATTCGAATCTACCTCCTGAAATCTGTTTCCTGTAATTCTGCCTTGCTTTCAAAGCCTCTTCGTTGCCTTCCCTTAATATATTTGTGGACGAGAGGTATCATTTAAAACTCTGCAGGTTTGTGAATTGCAGTGCCCCTGAGCTCCATTTTTCAGCTCGCTTTTTTGGGAGCTGGCCGCAAAAGCGCAGGATTGCTTCAGGCCCTCTTCTGGTTCTGGGGGGCAGGCTGAGCTTGTGCTTAATTCTTCTTCCTGCTGGGAAAATAGAGTGACCTGTGCCTGTCCCAACACCTAGAGCTAGTCTCTCGTTGGTTCCCCCTCTTCCCGTTCATCCTCAGGACAAATTGCAACCTGTACGGAACAGGAGGTTAAAGGTGCTGATTCTCCAAGGAGGGAGATGGCTAGTAAATCGGCTGGAATGGCGAACCCGAGCAAAGGAGATGAGAAATGAGGTGCGTTTTAGAAACCTTTCCCGATCACACGGTGTACCATCTTCTGGGTTTCTCATGCCTGTTTTCGATGTAGGAAGATGCCCTTGAACCTGGAGATTTGGGACCCATGGGATGGGTACCATGCAGTATTACTTGAAAGGGTCTGCGTTGGCTCACCCAACCTCACCGAACCTCTCAGCCCCAAGAGTGTCCACCCTTATGTCTCAATCAGCTGTGGGTCTAGATATGGTCAATCCAGGTTGCATCACAGCCCCTGAACAAATTTTGTAAGAATTTCTCTCTCTTTCACTGTCTTTGTTTCACGGGTTTTGAAAAGTAATTTATTTTTATAATGGGGTTTAGCTGCTTTTCACGGCTGTGTTTATGCCGCTTTACACCCCCTTGACTCACTTACAGAGAGATATCAATACATAGGTTTGAAGATTCTTACTAGTCAGATATATTCTTGTGCGGTGAATAGGGGGTGTTGAGTCCAGTTCACTGAAAAAGGAATAGGTCTTGTCTCTTACATATTGGGTTTATGGAACGGTATCGGAGCTAATTTGAAACCCTTGTTTTATGCATCACCCCACCTCACCTTTCCCGTTCAGCAGCCATAGTGTGTTTCCTAAACGTGTGACTCTGTTCTGTTTTGCAATTCAGTTCAAGTGTAGCGGTTTTTACATTCCCTCTAGAAGTGATATCTTAGGATAAGTGTCTTTTTCTGTGTGACTTATTTCACTTAGAATCGTCGTACCTAAATCCACTCATCGTGCTGCTACTAGCCTTATGACGTTGATTTCATGGCTGAGTGATATTCCATTGTACATGAGGACCACAACTTCTTTATCCATTTTTCTCTTTCCTAGGATATTTAAGGTGTAATGAAGTGGGGGTTCTTGTCAACAGAGCAGGCCTAAACTTTGGTGTGCCTGTGTCTTGCTGATTTTTAGTTTTCCCAATTTATACGCCCATGAGTGGAAATGCCCTATGCTCTCCAAGCTCTGTTTTTTAGATGTTTCAGAACACACCGTATACTTCTCCAGAGTGGCTGTTGGCAATTTACATCCCACCCATCAGCGTAGCAAGGCTCCCATTTCTCCATGGCCGGTCCTGCATTTCTGGTTTGTACACTTTTTTCCGCATGGCCCTTTTGCCCGCTGGGAAGCGAGATTTCTTTGGAGCGCTGATTTGCCTTTCCAGGTTGCTTGGTTGGCCAAAAAGGGCGCATGCGTTTTTTCCTGAATATATTCAGGAAAAAACGCATGCGCCCTTTTTGGCCAAGGGCATCATTGTCCACGTTTTGCCGCTTTTCATGTGCTTTCAAGGCGATTCGAATCTACCTCCTGAAATCTGTTTCCTGTAATTCTGCCTTGCTTTCAAAGCCTCTTCGTTGCCTTCCCTTAATATATTTGTGGACGAGAGGTATCATTTAAAACTCTGCAGGTTTGTGAATTGCAGTGCCCCTGAGCTCCATTTTTCAGCTCGCTTTTTTGGGAGCTGGCCGCAAAAGCGCAGGATTGCTTCAGGCCCTCTTCTGGTTCTGGGGGGCAGGCTGAGCTTGTGCTTAATTCTTCTTCCTGATGGGAAAATAGAGTGACCTGTGCCTGTCCCAACACCTAGAGCTAGTCTCTCGTTGGTTCCCCCTCTTCCCGTTCATCCTCAGGACAAATTGCAACCTGTACGGAACAGGAGGTTAAAGGTGCTGATTCTCCAAGGAGGGAGATGGCTAGTAAATCGGCTGGAATGGCGAACCCGAGCAAAGGAGATGAGAAATGAGGTGCGTTTTAGAAACCTTTCCTGATCACACGGTGTACCATCTTCTGGGTTTCTCATGCCTGTTTTCGATGTAGGAAGATGCCCTTGAACCTGGAGATTTGGGACCCATGGGATGGGTACCATGCAGTATTATTTGAAAGGGTCTGCGTTGGCTCACCCAACCTCACCGAACCTCTCAGCCCCAAGAGTGTCCATCCTTATGTCTCAATCAGCTGTGGGTCTAGATATGGTCAATCCAGGTTGCATCACAGCCCCTGAACGAATTTTGTAAGAATTTCTCTCTCTTTCACTGTCTTTGTTTCACGGGTTTTGAAAAGTAATTTATTTTTATAATGGGGTTTAGCTGCTTTTCACGGCTGTGTTTATGCCGCTTTACACCCCCTTGACTCACTTACAGAGAGATATCAATACATAGGTTTGAAGATTCTTACTAGTCAGATATATTCTTGTGCAGTGAATAGGGGGTGTTGAGTCCAGTTCACTGAAAAAGGAATAGGTCTTGTCTCTTACATATTGGGTTTATGGAACGGTATCGGAGCTAATTTGAAACCCTTGTTTTATGCATCACCCCACCTCACATTTCCCGTTCAGCAGCCATAGTGTGTTTCCTAAACGTGTGACTCTGTTCTGTTTTGCAATTCAGTTCAAGTGTAGCGGTTTTTACATTCCCTCTAGAAGTGATATCTTAGGATAAGTGTCTTTTTCTGTGTGACTTATTTCACTTAGAATCGTCGTACCTAAATCCACTCATCGTGCTTCTACTAGCCTTATGACGTTGATTTCATGGCTGAGTGATATTCCATTGTACATGAGGACCACAACTTCTTTATCCATTTTTCTCTTTCCTAGGATATTTAAGGTGTAATGAAGTGGGGGTTCTTGTCAACAGAGCAGCCCTAAACTTTGGGGTGCCTGTGTCTTGCTGATTTTTAGTTTTCCCAATTTATACGCCCATGAGTGGAAGTGCCCTATGCTCTCCAAGCTGTGTTTTTTAGATGTTTCAGAACACACCGTACACTTCTCCAGAGTGGCTGTTGGCAATTTACATCCCACCCATCAGCGTAGCAAGGCTCCCATTTCTCCATGGCCGGTCCTGCATTTCTGGTTTGGACACTTTTTTCCGCATGGCCCTTTTGCCCGCTGGGAAGCGAGACTTCTTTGGAGCGCTGATTTGCCTTTCCAGGTTGCTTGGTTGGCCAAAAAGGGCGCATGCGTTTTTTCCTGAATATATTCAGGAAAAAACGCATGCGCCCTTTTTGGCCAAGGGCATCATTGTCCACGTTTGGCCGCTTTTCATGTGCTTTCAAGGCGATTCGAATCTACCTCCTGAAATCTGTTTCCTGCAATTCTGCCTTGCTTTCAAAGCCTCTTCGTTGCCTTCCCTTAATATATTTGTGGACGAGAGGTATCATTTAAAACTCTGCAGGTTTGTGAATTGCAGTGCCCCTGAGCTCCATTTTTCAGCTCGCTTTTTTGGGAGCTGGCCACAAAAGCGCAGGATTGCTTCAGGCCCTCTTCTGGTTCTGGGGGGCAGGCTGAGCTTGTGCTTAATTCTTCTTCCTGATGGGAAAATAGAGTGACCTGTGCCTGTCCCAACACCTAGAGCTAGTCTCTCATTGGTTCCCCCTCTTCCTGTTCATCCTCAGGACAAATTGCAACCTGTACGGAACAGGAGGTTAAAGGTGCTGATTCTCCAAGGAGGGAGATGGCTAGTAAATCGGCTGGAATGGCGAACCCGAGCAAAGGAGATGAGAAATGAGGTGCGTTTTAGAAACCTTTCCCGATCACACCGTGTACCATCTTCTGGGTTTCTCATGCCTGTTTTCGATGTAGGAAGATGCCCTTGAACCTGGAGATTTGGGACCCATGGGATGGGTACCATGCAGTATTACTTGAAAGGGTCTGCGTAGGCTCACCCAACCTCACCGAACCTCTCAGCCCCAAGAGTGTCCACCCTTATGTCTCAATCAGCTGTGTGTCTAGATATGGTCAATCCAGGTTGCATCACAGCCCCTGAACGAATTTTGTAAGAATTTCTCTCTCTTTCACTGTCTTTGTTTCACGGGTTTTGAAAAGTAATTTATTTTTATAATGGGGTTTAGCTGCTTTTCACGGCTGTGTTTATGCCGCTTTACACCCCCTTGACTCACTTACAGAGAGATATCAATACATAGGTTTGAAGATTCTTACTAGTCAGATATATTCTTGTGCGGTGAATAGGGGGTGTTGAGTCCAGTTCACTGAGAAAGGAATAGGTCTTGTCTCTTACATATTGGGTTTATGGAACGGTATCGGAGCTAATTTGAAACCCTTGTTTTATGCATCACCCCACCTCACCTTTCCCGTTCAGCAGCCATAGTGTGTTTCGTAAACGTGTGACTGTGTTCTGTTTTGCAATTCAGTTCAAGTGTAGCGGTTTTTACATTCCCTCTAGAAGTGATATCTTAGGATAAGTGTCTTTTTCTGTGTGACTTATTTCACTTAGAATCGTCGTACCTAAATCCACTCATCGTGCTGCTACTAGCCTTATGACGTTGATTTCATGGCTGAGTGATATTCCATTGTACATGAGGACCACAACTTCTTTATCCATTTTTCTCTTTCCTAGGATATTTAAGGTGTAATGAAGTGGGGGTTCTTGTCAACAGAGCAGCCCTAAACTTTGGGGTGCCTGTGTCTTGCTGATTTTTAGTTTTCCCAATTTATACGCCCATGAGTGGAAGTGCCCTATGCTCTCCAAGCTGTGTTTTTTAGATGTTTCAGAACACACCGTACACTTCTCCAGAGTGGCTGTTGGCAATTGACATCCCACCCATCAGCGTAGCAAGGCTCCCATTTCTCCATGGCCTGTCCTGCATTTCTGGTTTGGACACTTTTTTCCGCATGGCCCTTTTGCCCGCTGGGAAGCGAGACTTCTTTGGAGCGCTGATTTGCCTTTCCAGGTTGCTTGGTTGGCCAAAAAGGGCGCATGCGTTTTTTCCTGAATATATTCAGGAAAAAACGCATACGCCCTTTTTGGCCAAGGGCATCATTGTCCACGTTTTGCCGCTTTTCATGTGCTTTCAAGGCGATTCGAATCTACCTCCTGAAATCTGTTTCCTGCAATTCTGCCTTGATTTCAAAGCCTCTTCGTTGCCTTCCCTTAATATATTTGTGGACGAGAGGTATCATTTAAAACTCCGCAGGTTTGTGAATTGCAGTGCCCCTGAGCTCCATTTTTCAACTCGCTTTTTTGGGAGCTGGCCGCAAAAGCGCAGGATTGCTTCAGGCCCTCTTCTGGTTCTGGGGGGCAGGCTGAGCTAGTGTTTAATTCTTCTTCCTGATGGGAAAATAGAGTGACCTGTGCCTGTCCCAGCACCTAGAGCTAGTCTCTCATTGGTTCCCCCTCTTCCTGTTCATCCTCAGGACAAATTGCAACCTGTACGGAACAGGAGGTTAAAGGTGCTGATTCTCCAAGGAGGGAGATGGCTAGTAAATCGGCTGGAATGGCGAACCCGAGCAAAGGAGATGAGAAATGAGGTGCGTTTTAGAAACCTTTCCCGATCACACGGTGTACCATCTTCTGGGTTTCTCATGCCTGTTTTCGATGTAGGAAGATGCCCTTGAACCTGGAGATTTGGGACCCATGGGATGGGTACCATGCAGTATTACTTGAAAGGGTCTGCGTAGGCTCACCCAACCTCACCGAAACTCTCAGCCCCAAGAGTGTCCACCCTTATGTCTCAATCAGCTGTGTGTCTAGATATGGTCAATCCAGGTTGCATCACAGCCCCTGAACGAATTTTGTAAGAATTTCTCTCTCTTTCACTGTCTTTGTTTCACGGGTTTTGAAAAGTAATTTATTTTTATAATGGGGTTTAGCTGCTTTTCACGGCTGTGTTTATGCCGCTTTACACCCCCTTGACTCACTTACAGAGAGATATCAATACATAGGTTTGAAGATTCTTACTAGTCAGATATATTCTTGTGCGGTGAATAGGGGGTGTTGAGTCCAGTTCACTGAAAAAGGAATATGTCTTGTCTCTTACATATTGGGTTTATGGAACGGTATCGGAGCTAATTTGAAACCCTTGTTTTATGCATCACCCCACCTCCCCTTTCCCGTTCAGCAGCCATAGTGTGTTTCCTAAACGTGTGACTCTGTTCTGTTTTGCAATTCAGTTCAAGTGTAGCGGTTTTTACATTCCCTCTAGAAGTGATATCTTAGGATAAGTGTCTTTTTCTGTGTGACTTATTTCACTTAGAATCGTCGTACCTAAATCCACTCATCGTGCTGCTACTAGCCTTATGACGTTGATTTCATGGCTGAGTGATATTCCATTGTACATGAGGACCACAACTTCTTTATCCATTTTTCTCTTTCCTAGGATATTTAAGGTGTAATGAAGTGGGGGTTCTTGTCAACAGAGCAGCCCTAAACTTTGGGGTGCCTGTGTCTTGCTGATTTTTAGTTTTCCCAATTTATACGCCCATGAGTGGAAGTGCCCTATGCTCTCCAAGCTGTGTTTTTTAGATGTTTCAGAACACACCGTACACTTCTCCAGAGTGGCTGTTGGCAATTTACATCCCACCCATCAGCGTAGCAAGGCTCCCATTTCTCCATGGCCTGTCCTGCATTTCTGGTTTGGACACTTTTTTCCGCATGGCCCTTTTGCCCGCTGGGAAGCGAGACTTCTTTGGAGCGCTGATTTGCCTTTCCAGGTTGCTTGGTTGGCCAAAAAGGGCGCATGCGTTTTTTCCTGAATATATTCAGGAAAAAACGCATGCGCCCTTTTTGGCCAAGGGCATCATTGTCCACGTTTTGCCGCTTTTCATGTGCTTTCAAGGCGATTCGAATCTACCTCCTGAAATCTGTTTCCTGCAATTCTGCCTTGCTTTCAAAGCCTCTTCGTTGCATTCCCTTAATATATTTGTGGACGAGAGGTATCATTTAAAACTCTGCAGGTTTGTGAATTGCAGTGCCCCTGAGCTCCATTTTTCAACTCGCTTTTTTGGGACCTGGCCGCAAAAGCGCAGGATTGCTTCAGGCCCTCTTCTGGTTCTGGGGGGCAGGCTGAGCTTGTGCTTAATTCTTCTTCCTGATGGGAAAATAGAGTGACCTGTGCCTGTCCCAACACCTAGAGCTAGTCTCTCATTGGTTCCCCCTCTTCCTGTTCATCCTCAGGACAAATTGCAACCTGTACGGAACAGGAGGTTAAAGGTGCTGATTCTCCAAGGAGGGAGATGGCTAGTAAATCGGCTGGAATGGCGAACCCGAGCAAAGGAGATGAGAAATGAGGTGCGTTTTAGAAACCTTTCCCGATCACACGGTGTACCATCTTCTGGGTTTCTCATGCCTGTTTTCGATGTAGGAAGATGCCCTTGAACCTGGAGATTTGGGACCCATGGGATGGGTACCATGCAGTATTACTTGAAAGGGTCTGCGTAGGCTCACCCAACCTCACCAAACCTCTCAGCCTCAAGAGTGTCCACCCTTATGTCTCAATCAGCTGTGGGTCTAGATATGGTCAATCCAGGTTGCATCACAGCCCCTGAACAAATTTTGTAAGAATTTCTCTCTCTTTCACTGTCTTTGTTTCACGGGTTTTGAAAAGTAATTTATTTTTATAATGGGGTTTAGCTGCTTTTCACGGCTGTGTTTATGCCGCTTTACACCCCCTTGACTCACTTACGGAGAGATATCAATACATAGGTTTGAAGATTCTTACTAGTCAGATATATTCTTGTGCGGTGAATAGGGGGTGTTGAGTCCAGTTCACTGAAAAAGGAATAGGTCTTGTCTCTTACATATTGGGTTTATGGAACGGTATCGGAGCTAATTTGAAACCCTTGTTTTATGCATCACCCCACCTCACCTTTCCCGTTCAGCAGCCATAGTGTGTTTCGTAAACGTGTGACTGTGTTCTGTTTTGCAATTCAGTTCAAGTGTAGCGGTTTTTACATTCCCTCTAGAAGTGATATCTTAGGATAAGTGTCTTTTTCTGTGTGACTTATTTCACTTAGAATCGTCGTACCTAAATCCACTCATCGTGCTGCTACTAGCCTTATGACGTTGATTTCATGGCTGAGTGATATTCCATTGTACATGAGGACCACAACTTCTTTATCCATTTTTCTCTTTCCTAGGATATTTAAGGTGTAATGAAGTGGGGGTTCTTGTCAACAGAGCAGCCCTAAACTTTGGGGTGCCTGTGTCTTGCTGATTTTTAGTTTTCCCAATTTATACGCCCATGAGTGGAAGTGCCCTATGCTCTCCAAGCTGTGTTTTTTAGATGTTTCAGAACACACCGTACACTTCTCCAGAGTGGCTGTTGGCAATTGACATCCCACCCATCAGCGTAGCAAGGCTCCCATTTCTCCATGGCCTGTCCTGCATTTCTGGTTTGGACACTTTTTTCCGCATGGCCCTTTTGCCCGCTGGGAAGCGAGACTTCTTTGGAGCGCTGATTTGCCTTTCCAGGTTGCTTGGTTGGCCAAAAAGGGCGCATGCGTTTTTTCCTGAATATATTCAGGAAAAAACGCATACGCCCTTTTTGGCCAAGGGCATCATTGTCCACGTTTTGCCGCTTTTCATGTGCTTTCAAGGCGATTCGAATCTACCTCCTGAAATCTGTTTCCTGCAATTCTGCCTTGATTTCAAAGCCTCTTCGTTGCCTTCCCTTAATATATTTGTGGACGAGAGGTATCATTTAAAACTCCGCAGGTTTGTGAATTGCAGTGCCCCTGAGCTCCATTTTTCAACTCGCTTTTTTGGGAGCTGGCCGCAAAAGCGCAGGATTGCTTCAGGCCCTCTTCTGGTTCTGGGGGGCAGGCTGAGCTAGTGTTTAATTCTTCTTCCTGATGGGAAAATAGAGTGACCTGTGCCTGTCCCAGCACCTAGAGCTAGTCTCTCATTGGTTCCCCCTCTTCCTGTTCATCCTCAGGACAAATTGCAACCTGTACGGAACAGGAGGTTAAAGGTGCTGATTCTCCAAGGAGGGAGATGGCTAGTAAATCGGCTGGAATGGCGAACCCGAGCAAAGGAGATGAGAAATGAGGTGCGTTTTAGAAACCTTTCCCGATCACACGGTGTACCATCTTCTGGGTTTCTCATGCCTGTTTTCGATGTAGGAAGATGCCCTTGAACCTGGAGATTTGGGACCCATGGGATGGGTACCATGCAGTATTACTTGAAAGGGTCTGCGTAGGCTCACCCAACCTCACCGAAACTCTCAGCCCCAAGAGTGTCCACCCTTATGTCTCAATCAGCTGTGTGTCTAGATATGGTCAATCCAGGTTGCATCACAGCCCCTGAACGAATTTTGTAAGAATTTCTCTCTCTTTCACTGTCTTTGTTTCACGGGTTTTGAAAAGTAATTTATTTTTATAATGGGGTTTAGCTGCTTTTCACGGCTGTGTTTATGCCGCTTTACACCCCCTTGACTCACTTACAGAGAGATATCAATACATAGGTTTGAAGATTCTTACTAGTCAGATATATTCTTGTGCGGTGAATAGGGGGTGTTGAGTCCAGTTCACTGAAAAAGGAATATGTCTTGTCTCTTACATATTGGGTTTATGGAACGGTATCGGAGCTAATTTGAAACCCTTGTTTTATGCATCACCCCACCTCCCCTTTCCCGTTCAGCAGCCATAGTGTGTTTCCTAAACGTGTGACTCTGTTCTGTTTTGCAATTCAGTTCAAGTGTAGCGGTTTTTACATTCCCTCTAGAAGTGATATCTTAGGATAAGTGTCTTTTTCTGTGTGACTTATTTCACTTAGAATCGTCGTACCTAAATCCACTCATCGTGCTGCTACTAGCCTTATGACGTTGATTTCATGGCTGAGTGATATTCCATTGTACATGAGGACCACAACTTCTTTATCCATTTTTCTCTTTCCTAGGATATTTAAGGTGTAATGAAGTGGGGGTTCTTGTCAACAGAGCAGCCCTAAACTTTGGGGTGCCTGTGTCTTGCTGATTTTTAGTTTTCCCAATTTATACGCCCATGAGTGGAAGTGCCCTATGCTCTCCAAGCTGTGTTTTTTAGATGTTTCAGAACACACCGTACACTTCTCCAGAGTGGCTGTTGGCAATTTACATCCCACCCATCAGCGTAGCAAGGCTCCCATTTCTCCATGGCCTGTCCTGCATTTCTGGTTTGGACACTTTTTTCCGCATGGCCCTTTTGCCCGCTGGGAAGCGAGACTTCTTTGGAGCGCTGATTTGCCTTTCCAGGTTGCTTGGTTGGCCAAAAAGGGCGCATGCGTTTTTTCCTGAATATATTCAGGAAAAAACGCATGCGCCCTTTTTGGCCAAGGGCATCATTGTCCACGTTTTGCCGCTTTTCATGTGCTTTCAAGGCGATTCGAATCTACCTCCTGAAATCTGTTTCCTGCAATTCTGCCTTGCTTTCAAAGCCTCTTCGTTGCATTCCCTTAATATATTTGTGGACGAGAGGTATCATTTAAAACTCTGCAGGTTTGTGAATTGCAGTGCCCCTGAGCTCCATTTTTCAACTCGCTTTTTTGGGACCTGGCCGCAAAAGCGCAGGATTGCTTCAGGCCCTCTTCTGGTTCTGGGGGGCAGGCTGAGCTTGTGCTTAATTCTTCTTCCTGATGGGAAAATAGAGTGACCTGTGCCTGTCCCAACACCTAGAGCTAGTCTCTCATTGGTTCCCCCTCTTCCTGTTCATCCTCAGGACAAATTGCAACCTGTACGGAACAGGAGGTTAAAGGTGCTGATTCTCCAAGGAGGGAGATGGCTAGTAAATCGGCTGGAATGGCGAACCCGAGCAAAGGAGATGAGAAATGAGGTGCGTTTTAGAAACCTTTCCCGATCACACGGTGTACCATCTTCTGGGTTTCTCATGCCTGTTTTCGATGTAGGAAGATGCCCTTGAACCTGGAGATTTGGGACCCATGGGATGGGTACCATGCAGTATTACTTGAAAGGGTCTGCGTAGGCTCACCCAACCTCACCAAACCTCTCAGCCTCAAGAGTGTCCACCCTTATGTCTCAATCAGCTGTGGGTCTAGATATGGTCAATCCAGGTTGCATCACAGCCCCTGAACAAATTTTGTAAGAATTTCTCTCTCTTTCACTGTCTTTGTTTCACGGGTTTTGAAAAGTAATTTATTTTTATAATGGGGTTTAGCTGCTTTTCACGGCTGTGTTTATGCCGCTTTACACCCCCTTGACTCACTTACGGAGAGATATCAATACATAGGTTTGAAGATTCTTACTAGTCAGATATATTCTTGTGCGGTGAATAGGGGGTGTTGAGTCCAGTTCACTGAAAAAGGAATAGGTCTTGTCTCTTACATATTGGGTTTATGGAACGGTATCGGAGCTAATTTGAAACCCTTGTTTTATGCATCACCCCACCTCACCTTTCCCGTTCAGCAGCCATAGTGTGTTTCCTAAACGTGTGACTCTGTTCTGTTTTGCAATTCAGTTCAAGTGTAGCGGTTTTTACATTCCCTGTAGAAGTGATATCTTAGGATAAGTGTCTTTTTCTGTGTGACTTATTTCACTTAGAATCGTCGTACCTAAATCCACTCATCGTGCTGCTACTAGCCTTATGACGTTGATTTCATGGCTGAGTGATATTCCATTGTACATGAGGACCACAACTTCTTTATCCATTTTTCTCTTTCCTAGGATATTTAAGGTGTAATGAAGTGGGGGTTCTTGTCAACAGAGCAGCCCTAAACTTTGGGGTGCCTGTGTCTTGCTGATTTTTAGTTTTCCCAATTTATACGCCCATGAGTGGAAGTGCCCTATGCTCTCCAAGCTGTGTTTTTTAGATGTTTCAGAACACACCGTACACTTCTCCAGAGTGGCTGTTGGCAATTGACATCCCACCCATCAGCGTAGCAAGGCTCCCATTTCTCCATGGCCGGTCCTGCATTTCTGGTTTGGACACTTTATTCCGCATGGCCCTTTTGCCCGCTGGGAAGCGAGACTTCTTTGGAGCGCTGATTTGCCTTTCCAGGTTGCTTGGTTGGCCAAAAAGGGCGCATGCGTTTTTTCCTGAATATATTCAGGAAAAAACGCATACGCCCTTTTTGGCCAAGGGCATCATTGTCCACGTTTTGCCGCTTTTCATGTGCTTTCAAGGCGATTCGAATCTACCTCCTGAAATCTGTTTCCTGCAATTCTGCCTTGCTTTCAAAGCCTCTTCGTTGCCTTCCCTTAATATATTTGTGGACGAGAGGTATCATTTAAAACTCCGCAGGTTTGTGAATTGCAGTGCCCCTGAGCTCCATTTTTCAACTCGCTTTTTTGGGAGCTGGCCGCAAAAGCGCAGGATTGCTTCAGGCCCTCTTCTGGTTCTGGGGGGCAGGCTGAGCTAGTGCTTAATTCTTCTTCCTGATGGGAAAATAGAGTGACCTGTGCCTGTCCCAGCACCTAGAGCTAGTCTCTCATTGGTTCCCCCTCTTCCTGTTCATCCTCAGGACAAATTGCAACCTGTACGGAACAGGAGGTTAAAGGTGCTGATTCTCCAAGGAGGGAAATGGCTAGTAAATCGGCTGGAATGGCGAACCCGAGCAAAGGAGATGAGAAATGAGGTGCGTTTTAGAAACCTTTCCCGATCACACGGTGTACCATCTTCTGGGTTTCTCATGCCTGTTTTCGATGTAGGAAGATGCCCTTGAACCTGGAGATTTGGGACCCATGGGATGGGTACCATGCAGTATTACTTGAAAGGGTCTGCGTAGGCTCACCCAACCTCACCGAACCTCTCAGCCCCAAGAGTGTCCACCCTTATGTCTCAATCAGCTGTGTGTCTAGATATGGTCAATCCAGGTTGCATCACAGCCCCTGAACGAATTTTGTAAGAATTTCTCTCTCTTTCACTGTCTTTGTTTCACGGGTTTTGAAAAGTAATTTATTTTTATAATGGGGTTTAGCTGCTTTTCACGGCTGTGTTTATGCCGCTTTACACCCCCTTGACTCACTTACGGAGAGATATCAATACATAGGTTTGAAGATTCTTACTAGTCAGATATATTCTTGTGCGGTGAATAGGGGGTGTTGAGTCCAGTTCACTGAAAAAGGAATAGGTCTTGTCTCTTACATATTGGGTTTATGGAACGGTATCGGAGCTAATTTGAAACCCTTGTTTTATGCATCACCCCACCTCACCTTTCCCGTTCAGCAGCCATAGTGTGTTTCCTAAACGTGTGACTCTGTTCTGTTTTGCAATTCAGTTCAAGTGTAGCGGTTTTTACATTCCCTCTAGAAGTGATATCTTAGGATAAGTGTCTTTTTCTGTGTGACTTATTTCACTTAGAATCGTCGTACCTAAATCCACTCATCGTGCTGCTACTAGCCTTATGACGTTGATTTCATGGCTTAGTGATATTCCATTGTACATGAGGACCACAACTTCTTTATCCATTTTTCTCTTTCCTAGGATATTTAAGGTGTAATGAAGTGGGGGTTCTTGTCAACAGAGCAGCCCTAAACTTTGGGGTGCCTGTGTCTTGCTGATTTTTAGTTTTCCCAATTTATACGCCCATGAGTGGAAGTGCCCTATGCTCTCCAAGCTGTGTTTTTTAGATGTTTCAGAACACACCGTACACTTCTCCAGAGTGGCTGTTGGCAATTGACATCCCACCCATCAGCGTAGCAAGGCTCCCATTTCTCCATGGCCTGTCCTGCATTTCTGGTTTGGACACTTTTTTCCGCATGGCCCTTTTGCCCGCTGGGAAGCGAGACTTCTTTGGAGCGCTGATTTGCCTTTCCAGGTTGCTTGGTTGGCCAAAAAGGGCGCATGCGTTTTTTCCTGAATATATTCAGGAAAAAACGCATGCGCCCTTTTTGGCCAAGGGCATCATTGTCCACGTTTTGCCGCTTTTCATGTGCTTTCAAGGCGATTCGAATCTACCTCCTGAAATCTGTTTCCTGTAATTCTGCCTTGCTTTCAAAGCCTCTTCGTTGCCTTCCCTTAATATATTTGTGGACGAGAGGTATCATTTAAAACTCTGCAGGTTTGTGAATTGCAGTGCCCCTGAGCTCCATTTTTCAGCTCGCTTTTTTGGGAGCTGGCCGCAAAAGCGCAGGATTGCTTCAGGCCCTCTTCTGGTTCTGGGGGGCAGGCTGAGCTTGTGCTTAATTCTTCTTCCTGATGGGAAAATAGAGTGACCTGTGCCTGTCCCAACACCTAGAGCTAGTCTCTCGTTGGTTCCCCCTCTTCCCGTTCATCCTCAGGACAAATTGCAACCTGTACGGAACAGGAGGTTAAAGGTGCTGATTCTCCAAGGAGGGAGATGGCTAGTAAATCGGCTGGAATGGCGAACCCGAGCAAAGGAGATGAGAAATGAGGTGCGTTTTAGAAACCTTTCCTGATCACACGGTGTACCATCTTCTGGGTTTCTCATGCCTGTTTTCGATGTAGGAAGATGCCCTTGAACCTGGAGATTTGGGACCCATGGGATGGGTACCATGCAGTATTACTTGAAAGGGTCTGCGTTGGCTCACCCAACCTCACCGAACCTCTCAGCCCCAAGAGTGTCCACCCTTATGTCTCAATCAGCTGTGGGTCTAGATATGGTCAATCCAGGTTGCATCACAGCCCCTGAACAAATTTTGTAAGAATTTCTCTCTCTTTCACTGTCTTTGTTTCACGGGTTTTGAAAAGTAATTTATTTTTATAATGGGGTTTAGCTGCTTTTCACGGCTGTGTTTATGCCGCTTTACACCCCCTTGACTCACTTACAGAGAGATATCAATACATAGGTTTGAAGATTCTTACTAGTCAGATATATTCTTGTGCGGTGAATAGGGGGTGTTGAGTCCAGTTCACTGAAAAAGGAATAGGTCTTGTCTCTTACATATTGGGTTTATGGAACGGTATCGGAGCTAATTTGAAACCCTTGTTTTATGCATCACCCCACCTCACCTTTCCCGTTCAGCAGCCATAGTGTGTTTCCTAAACGTGTGACTCTGTTCTGTTTTGCAATTCAGTTCAAGTGTAGCGGTTTTTACATTCCCTCTAGAAGTGATATCTTAGGATAAGTGTCTTTTTCTGTGTGACTTATTTCACTTAGAATCGTCGTACCTAAATCCACTCATCGTGCTGCTACTAGCCTTATGACGTTGATTTCATGGCTGAGTGATATTCCATTGTACATGAGGACCACAACTTCTTTATCCATTTTTCTCTTTCCTAGGATATTTAAGGTGTAATGAAGTGGGGGTTCTTGTCAACAGAGCAGCCCTAAACTTTGGGGTGCCTGTGTCTTGCTGATTTTTAGTTTTCCCAATTTATACGCCCATGAGTGGAAGTGCCCTATGCTCTCCAAGCTGTGTTTTTTAGATGTTTCAGAACACACCGTACACTTCTCCAGAGTGGCTGTTGGCAATTTACATCCCACCCATCAGCGTAGCAAGGCTCCCATTTCTCCATGGCCTGTCCTGCATTTCTGGTTTGGACACTTTTTTCCGCATGGCCCTTTTGCCCGCTGGGAAGCGAGACTTCTTTGGAGCGCTGATTTGCCTTTCCAGGTTGCTTGGTTGGCCAAAAAGGGCGCATGCGTTTTTTCCTGAATATATTCAGGAAAAAACGCATGCGCCCTTTTTGGCCAAGGGCATCATTGTCCACGTTTTGCCGCTTTTCATGTGCTTTCAAGGCGATTCGAATCTACCTCCTGAAATCTGTTTCCTGCAATTCTGCCTTGCTTTCAAAGCCTCTTCGTTGCATTCCCTTAATATATTTGTGGACGAGAGGTATCATTTAAAACTCTGCAGGTTTGTGAATTGCAGTGCCCCTGAGCTCCATTTTTCAACTCGCTTTTTTGGGACCTGGCCGCAAAAGCGCAGGATTGCTTCAGGCCCTCTTCTGGTTCTGGGGGGCAGGCTGAGCTTGTGCTTAATTCTTCTTCCTGATGGGAAAATAGAGTGACCTGTGCCTGTCCCAACACCTAGAGCTAGTCTCTCATTGGTTCCCCCTCTTCCTGTTCATCCTCAGGACAAATTGCAACCTGTACGGAACAGGAGGTTAAAGGTGCTGATTCTCCAAGGAGGGAGATGGCTAGTAAATCGGCTGGAATGGCGAACCCGAGCAAAGGAGATGAGAAATGAGGTGCGTTTTAGAAACCTTTCCCGATCACACGGTGTACCATCTTCTGGGTTTCTCATGCCTGTTTTCGATGTAGGAAGATGCCCTTGAACCTGGAGATTTGGGACCCATGGGATGGGTACCATGCAGTATTACTTGAAAGGGTCTGCGTAGGCTCACCCAACCTCACCAAACCTCTCAGCCTCAAGAGTGTCCACCCTTATGTCTCAATCAGCTGTGGGTCTAGATATGGTCAATCCAGGTTGCATCACAGCCCCTGAACAAATTTTGTAAGAATTTCTCTCTCTTTCACTGTCTTTGTTTCACGGGTTTTGAAAAGTAATTTATTTTTATAATGGGGTTTAGCTGCTTTTCACGGCTGTGTTTATGCCGCTTTACACCCCCTTGACTCACTTACGGAGAGATATCAATACATAGGTTTGAAGATTCTTACTAGTCAGATATATTCTTGTGCGGTGAATAGGGGGTGTTGAGTCCAGTTCACTGAAAAAGGAATAGGTCTTGTCTCTTACATATTGGGTTTATGGAACGGTATCGGAGCTAATTTGAAACCCTTGTTTTATGCATCACCCCACCTCACCTTTCCCGTTCAGCAGCCATAGTGTGTTTCCTAAACGTGTGACTCTGTTCTGTTTTGCAATTCAGTTCAAGTGTAGCGGTTTTTACATTCCCTGTAGAAGTGATATCTTAGGATAAGTGTCTTTTTCTGTGTGACTTATTTCACTTAGAATCGTCGTACCTAAATCCACTCATCGTGCTGCTACTAGCCTTATGACGTTGATTTCATGGCTGAGTGATATTCCATTGTACATGAGGACCACAACTTCTTTATCCATTTTTCTCTTTCCTAGGATATTTAAGGTGTAATGAAGTGGGGGTTCTTGTCAACAGAGCAGCCCTAAACTTTGGGGTGCCTGTGTCTTGCTGATTTTTAGTTTTCCCAATTTATACGCCCATGAGTGGAAGTGCCCTATGCTCTCCAAGCTGTGTTTTTTAGATGTTTCAGAACACACCGTACACTTCTCCAGAGTGGCTGTTGGCAATTGACATCCCACCCATCAGCGTAGCAATGCTCCCATTTCTCCATGGCCTGTCCTGCATTTCTGGTTTGGACACTTTATTCCGCATGGCCCTTTTGCCCGCTGGGAAGCGAGACTTCTTTGGAGCGCTGATTTGCCTTTCCAGGTTGCTTGGTTGGCCAAAAAGGGCGCATGCGTTTTTTCCTGAATATATTCAGGAAAAAACGCATACGCCCTTTTTGGCCAAGGGCATCATTGTCCACGTTTTGCCGCTTTTCATGTGCTTTCAAGGCGATTCGAATCTACCTCCTGAAATCTGTTTCCTGCAATTCTGCCTTGCTTTCAAAGCCTCTTCGTTGCCTTCCCTTAATATATTTGTGGACGAGAGGTATCATTTAAAACTCCGCAGGTTTGTGAATTGCAGTGCCCCTGAGCTCCATTTTTCAACTCGCTTTTTTGGGAGCTGGCCGCAAAAGCGCAGGATTGCTTCAGGCCCTCTTCTGGTTCTGGGGGGCAGGCTGAGCTAGTGCTTAATTCTTCTTCCTGATGGGAAAATAGAGTGACCTGTGCCTGTCCCAGCACCTAGAGCTAGTCTCTCATTGGTTCCCCCTCTTCCTGTTCATCCTCAGGACAAATTGCAACCTGTACGGAACAGGAGGTTAAAGGTGCTGATTCTCCAAGGAGGGAAATGGCTAGTAAATCGGCTGGAATGGCGAACCCGAGCAAAGGAGATGAGAAATGAGGTGCGTTTTAGAAACCTTTCCCGATCACACGGTGTACCATCTTCTGGGTTTCTCATGCCTGTTTTCGATGTAGGAAGATGCCCTTGAACCTGGAGATTTGGGACCCATGGGATGGGTACCATGCAGTATTACTTGAAAGGGTCTGCGTAGGCTCACCCAACCTCACCGAACCTCTCAGCCCCAAGAGTGTCCACCCTTATGTCTCAATCAGCTGTGTGTCTAGATATGGTCAATCCAGGTTGCATCACAGCCCCTGAACGAATTTTGTAAGAATTTCTCTCTCTTTCACTGTCTTTGTTTCACGGGTTTTGAAAAGTAATTTATTTTTATAATGGGGTTTAGCTGCTTTTCACGGCTGTGTTTATGCCGCTTTACACCCCCTTGACTCACTTACGGAGAGATATCAATACATAGGTTTGAAGATTCTTACTAGTCAGATATATTCTTGTGCGGTGAATAGGGGGTGTTGAGTCCAGTTCACTGAAAAAGGAATAGGTCTTGTCTCTTACATATTGGGTTTATGGAACGGTATCGGAGCTAATTTGAAACCCTTGTTTTATGCATCACCCCACCTCACCTTTCCCGTTCAGCAGCCATAGTGTGTTTCCTAAACGTGTGACTCTGTTCTGTTTTGCAATTCAGTTCAAGTGTAGCGGTTTTTACATTCCCTCTAGAAGTGATATCTTAGGATAAGTGTCTTTTTCTGTGTGACTTATTTCACTTAGAATCGTCGTACCTAAATCCACTCATCGTGCTGCTACTAGCCTTATGACGTTGATTTCATGGCTTAGTGATATTCCATTGTACATGAGGACCACAACTTCTTTATCCATTTTTCTCTTTCCTAGGATATTTAAGGTGTAATGAAGTGGGGGTTCTTGTCAACAGAGCAGCCCTAAACTTTGGGGTGCCTGTGTCTTGCTGATTTTTAGTTTTCCCAATTTATACGCCCATGAGTGGAAGTGCCCTATGCTCTCCAAGCTGTGTTTTTTAGATGTTTCAGAACACACCGTACACTTCTCCAGAGTGGCTGTTGGCAATTGACATCCCACCCATCAGCGTAGCAAGGCTCCCATTTCTCCATGGCCTGTCCTGCATTTCTGGTTTGGACACTTTTTTCCGCATGGCCCTTTTGCCCGCTGGGAAGCGAGACTTCTTTGGAGCGCTGATTTGCCTTTCCAGGTTGCTTGGTTGGCCAAAAAGGGCGCATGCGTTTTTTCCTGAATATATTCAGGAAAAAACGCATGCGCCCTTTTTGGCCAAGGGCATCATTGTCCACGTTTTGCCGCTTTTCATGTGCTTTCAAGGCGATTCGAATCTACCTCCTGAAATCTGTTTCCTGTAATTCTGCCTTGCTTTCAAAGCCTCTTCGTTGCCTTCCCTTAATATATTTGTGGACGAGAGGTATCATTTAAAACTCTGCAGGTTTGTGAATTGCAGTGCCCCTGAGCTCCATTTTTCAGCTCGCTTTTTTGGGAGCTGGCCGCAAAAGCGCAGGATTGCTTCAGGCCCTCTTCTGGTTCTGGGGGGCAGGCTGAGCTTGTGCTTAATTCTTCTTCCTGATGGGAAAATAGAGTGACCTGTGCCTGTCCCAACACCTAGAGCTAGTCTCTCGTTGGTTCCCCCTCTTCCCGTTCATCCTCAGGACAAATTGCAACCTGTACGGAACAGGAGGTTAAAGGTGCTGATTCTCCAAGGAGGGAGATGGCTAGTAAATCGGCTGGAATGGCGAACCCGAGCAAAGGAGATGAGAAATGAGGTGCGTTTTAGAAACCTTTCCTGATCACACGGTGTACCATCTTCTGGGTTTCTCATGCCTGTTTTCGATGTAGGAAGATGCCCTTGAACCTGGAGATTTGGGACCCATGGGATGGGTACCATGCAGTATTACTTGAAAGGGTCTGCGTTGGCTCACCCAACCTCACCGAACCTCTCAGCCCCAAGAGTGTCCACCCTTATGTCTCAATCAGCTGTGGGTCTAGATATGGTCAATCCAGGTTGCATCACAGCCCCTGAACAAATTTTGTAAGAATTTCTCTCTCTTTCACTGTCTTTGTTTCACGGGTTTTGAAAAGTAATTTATTTTTATAATGGGGTTTAGCTGCTTTTCACGGCTGTGTTTATGCCGCTTTACACCCCCTTGACTCACTTACAGAGAGATATCAATACATAGGTTTGAAGATTCTTACTAGTCAGATATATTCTTGTGCGGTGAATAGGGGGTGTTGAGTCCAGTTCACTGAAAAAGGAATAGGTCTTGTCTCTTACATATTGGGTTTATGGAACGGTATCGGAGCTAATTTGAAACCCTTGTTTTATGCATCACCCCACCTCACCTTTCCCGTTCAGCAGCCATAGTGTGTTTCCTAAACGTGTGACTCTGTTCTGTTTTGCAATTCAGTTCAAGTGTAGCGGTTTTTACATTCCCTCTAGAAGTGATATCTTAGGATAAGTGTCTTTTTCTGTGTGACTTATTTCACTTAGAATCGTCGTACCTAAATCCACTCATCGTGCTGCTACTAGCCTTATGACGTTGATTTCATGGCTGAGTGATATTCCATTGTACATGAGGACCACAACTTCTTTATCCATTTTTCTCTTTCCTAGGATATTTAAGGTGTAATGAAGTGGGGGTTCTTGTCAACAGAGCAGGCCTAAACTTTGGTGTGCCTGTGTCTTGCTGATTTTTAGTTTTCCCAATTTATACGCCCATGAGTGGAAGTGCCCTATGCTCTCCAAGCTCTGTTTTTTAGATGTTTCAGAACACACCGTATACTTCTCCAGAGTGGCTGTTGGCAATTTACATCCCACCCATCAGCGTAGCAAGGCTCCCATTTCTCCATGGCCGGTCCTGCATTTCTGGTTTGGACACTTTTTTCCGCATGGCCCTTTTGCCCGCTGGGAAGCGAGATTTCTTTGGAGCGCTGATTTGCCTTTCCAGGTTGCTTGGTTGGCCAAAAAGGGCGCATGCGTTTTTTCCTGAATATATTCAGGAAAAAACGCATGCGCCCTTTTTGGCCAAGGGCATCATTGTCCACGTTTTGCCGCTTTTCATGTGCTTTCAAGGCGATTCGAATCTACCTCCTGAAATCTGTTTCCTGTAATTCTGCCTTGCTTTCAAAGCCTCTTCGTTGCCTTCCCTTAATATATTTGTGGACGAGAGGTATCATTTAAAACTCTGCAGGTTTGTGAATTGCAGTGCCCCTGAGCTCCATTTTTCAGCTCGCTTTTTTGGGAGCTGGCCGCAAAAGCGCAGGATTGCTTCAGGCCCTCTTCTGGTTCTGGGGGGCAGGCTGAGCTTGTGCTTAATTCTTCTTCCTGATGGGAAAATAGAGTGACCTGTGCCTGTCCCAACACCTAGAGCTAGTCTCTCGTTGGTTCCCCCTCTTCCCGTTCATCCTCAGGACAAATTGCAACCTGTACGGAACAGGAGGTTAAAGGTGCTGATTCTCCAAGGAGGGAGATGGCTAGTAAATCGGCTGGAATGGCGAACCCGAGCAAAGGAGATGAGAAATGAGGTGCGTTTTAGAAACCTTTCCCGATCACACGGTGTACCATCTTCTGGGTTTCTCATGCCTGTTTTCGATGTAGGAAGATGCCCTTGAACCTGGAGATTTGGGACCCATGGGATGGGTACCATGCAGTATTACTTGAAAGGGTCTGCGTTGGCTCACCCAACCTCACCGAACCTCTCAGCCCCAAGAGTGTCCACCCTTATGTCTCAATCAGCTGTGGGTCTAGATATGGTCAATCCAGGTTGCATCACAGCCCCTGAACAAATTTTGTAAGAATTTCTCTCTCTTTCACTGTCTTTGTTTCACGGGTTTTGAAAAGTAATTTATTTTTATAATGGGGTTTAGCTGCTTTTCACGGCTGTGTTTATGCCGCTTTACACCCCCTTGACTCACTTACAGAGAGATATCAATACATAGGTTTGAAGATTCTTACTAGTCAGATATATTCTTGTGCGGTGAATAGGGGGTGTTGAGTCCAGTTCACTGAAAAAGGAATAGGTCTTGTCTCTTACATATTGGGTTTATGGAACGGTATCGGAGCTAATTTGAAACCCTTGTTTTATGCATCACCCCACCTCACCTTTCCCGTTCAGCAGCCATAGTGTGTTTCCTAAACGTGTGACTCTGTTCTGTTTTGCAATTCAGTTCAAGTGTAGCGGTTTTTACATTCCCTCTAGAAGTGATATCTTAGGATAAGTGTCTTTTTCTGTGTGACTTATTTCACTTAGAATCGTCGTACCTAAATCCACTCATCGTGCTGCTACTAGCCTTATGACGTTGATTTCATGGCTGAGTGATATTCCATTGTACATGAGGACCACAACTTCTTTATCCATTTTTCTCTTTCCTAGGATATTTAAGGTGTAATGAAGTGGGGGTTCTTGTCAACAGAGCAGGCCTAAACTTTGGTGTGCCTGTGTCTTGCTGATTTTTAGTTTTCCCAATTTATACGCCCATGAGTGGAAGTGCCCTATGCTCTCCAAGCTCTGTTTTTTAGATGTTTCAGAACACACCGTATACTTCTCCAGAGTGGCTGTTGGCAATTTACATCCCACCCATCAGCGTAGCAAGGCTCCCATTTCTCCATGGCCGGTCCTGCATTTCTGGTTTGGACACTTTTTTCCGCATGGCCCTTTTGCCCGCTGGGAAGCGAGATTTCTTTGGAGCGCTGATTTGCCTTTCCAGGTTGCTTGGTTGGCCAAAAAGGGCGCATGCGTTTTTTCCTGAATATATTCAGGAAAAAACGCATGCGCCCTTTTTGGCCAAGGGCATCATTGTCCACGTTTTGCCGCTTTTCATGTGCTTTCAAGGCGATTCGAATCTACCTCCTGAAATCTGTTTCCTGTAATTCTGCCTTGCTTTCAAAGCCTCTTCGTTGCCTTCCCTTAATATATTTGTGGACGAGAGGTATCATTTAAAACTCTGCAGGTTTGTGAATTGCAGTGCCCCTGAGCTCCATTTTTCAGCTCGCTTTTTTGGGAGCTGGCCGCAAAAGCGCAGGATTGCTTCAGGCCCTCTTCTGGTTCTGGGGGGCAGGCTGAGCTTGTGCTTAATTCTTCTTCCTGATGGGAAAATAGAGTGACCTGTGCCTGTCCCAACACCTAGAGCTAGTCTCTCGTTGGTTCCCCCTCTTCCCGTTCATCCTCAGGACAAATTGCAACCTGTACGGAACAGGAGGTTAAAGGTGCTGATTCTCCAAGGAGGGAGATGGCTAGTAAATCGGCTGGAATGGCGAACCCGAGCAAAGGAGATGAGAAATGAGGTGCGTTTTAGAAACCTTTCCCGATCACACGGTGTACCATCTTCTGGGTTTCTCATGCCTGTTTTCGATGTAGGAAGATGCCCTTGAACCTGGAGATTTGGGACCCATGGGATGGGTACCATGCAGTATTATTTGAAAGGGTCTGCGTTGGCTCACCCAACCTCACCGAACCTCTCAGCCCCAAGAGTGTCCATCCTTATGTCTCAATCAGCTGTGGGTCTAGATATGGTCAATCCAGGTTGCATCACAGCCCCTGAACGAATTTTGTAAGAATTTCTCTCTCTTTCACTGTCTTTGTTTCACGGGTTTTGAAAAGTAATTTATTTTTATAATGGGGTTTAGCTGCTTTTCACGGCTGTGTTTATGCCGCTTTACACCCCCTTGACTCACTTACAGAGAGATATCAATACATAGGTTTGAAGATTCTTACTAGTCAGATATATTCTTGTGCAGTGAATAGGGGGTGTTGAGTCCAGTTCACTGAAAAAGGAATAGGTCTTGTCTCTTACATATTGGGTTTATGGAACGGTATCGGAGCTAATTTGAAACCCTTGTTTTATGCATCACCCCACCTCACATTTCCCGTTCAGCAGCCATAGTGTGTTTCCTAAACGTGTGACTCTGTTCTGTTTTGCAATTCAGTTCAAGTGTAGCGGTTTTTACATTCCCTCTAGAAGTGATATCTTAGGATAAGTGTCTTTTTCTGTGTGACTTATTTCACTTAGAATCGTCGTACCTAAATCCACTCATCGTGCTTCTACTAGCCTTATGACGTTGATTTCATGGCTGAGTGATATTCCATTGTACATGAGGACCACAACTTCTTTATCCATTTTTCTCTTTCCTAGGATATTTAAGGTGTAATGAAGTGGGGGTTCTTGTCAACAGAGCAGCCCTAAACTTTGGGGTGCCTGTGTCTTGCTGATTTTTAGTTTTCCCAATTTATACGCCCATGAGTGGAAGTGCCCTATGCTCTCCAAGCTGTGTTTTTTAGATGTTTCAGAACACACCGTACACTTCTCCAGAGTGGCTGTTGGCAATTTACATCCCACCCATCAGCGTAGCAAGGCTCCCATTTCTCCATGGCCGGTCCTGCATTTCTGGTTTGGACACTTTTTTCCGCATGGCCCTTTTGCCCGCTGGGAAGCGAGACTTCTTTGGAGCGCTGATTTGCCTTTCCAGGTTGCTTGGTTGGCCAAAAAGGGCGCATGCGTTTTTTCCTGAATATATTCAGGAAAAAACGCATGCGCCCTTTTTGGCCAAGGGCATCATTGTCCACGTTTTGCCGCTTTTCATGTGCTTTCAAGGCGATTCGAATCTACCTCCTGAAATCTGTTTCCTGCAATTCTGCCTTGCTTTCAAAGCCTCTTCGTTGCCTTCCCTTAATATATTTGTGGACGAGAGGTATCATTTAAAACTCTGCAGGTTTGTGAATTGCAGTGCCCCTGAGCTCCATTTTTCAGCTCGCTTTTTTGGGAGCTGGCCACAAAAGCGCAGGATTGCTTCAGGCCCTCTTCTGGTTCTGGGGGGCAGGCTGAGCTTGTGCTTAATTCTTCTTCCTGATGGGAAAATAGAGTGACCTGTGCCTGTCCCAACACCTAGAGCTAGTCTCTCATTGGTTCCCCCTCTTCCTGTTCATCCTCAGGACAAATTGCAACCTGTACGGAACAGGAGGTTAAAGGTGCTGATTCTCCAAGGAGGGAGATGGCTAGTAAATCGGCTGGAATGGCGAACCCGAGCAAAGGAGATGAGAAATGAGGTGCGTTTTAGAAACCTTTCCCGATCACACGGTGTACCATCTTCTGGGTTTCTCATGCCTGTTTTCGATGTAGGAAGATGCCCTTGAACCTGGAGATTTGGGACCCATGGGATGGGTACCATGCAGTATTACTTGAAAGGGTCTGCGTAGGCTCACCCAACCTCACCGAACCTCTCAGCCCCAAGAGTGTCCACCCTTATGTCTCAATCAGCTGTGTGTCTAGATATGGTCAATCCAGGTTGCATCACAGCCCCTGAACGAATTTTGTAAGAATTTCTCTCTCTTTCACTGTCTTTGTTTCACGGGTTTTGAAAAGTAATTTATTTTTATAATGGGGTTTAGCTGCTTTTCACGGCTGTGTTTATGCCGCTTTACACCCCCTTGACGCACTTACAGAGAGATATCAATACATAGGTTTGAAGATTCTTACTAGTCAGATATATTCTTGTGCGGTGAATAGGGGGTGTTGAGTCCAGTTCACTGAAAAAGGAATAGGTCTTGTCTCTTACATATTGGGTTTATGGAACGGTATCGGAGCTAATTTGAAACCCTTGTTTTATGCATCACCCCACCTCACCTTTCCCGTTCAGCAGCCATAGTGTGTTTCCTAAACGTGTGACTCTGTTCTGTTTTGCAATTCAGTTCAAGTGTAGCGGTTTTTACATTCCCTCTAGAAGTGATATCTTAGGATAAGTGTCTTTTTCTGTGTGACTTATTTCACTTAGAATCGTCGTACCTAAATCCACTCATCGTGCTGCTACTAGCCTTATGACGTTGATTTCATGGCTGAGTGATATTCCATTGTACATGAGGACCACAACTTCTTTATCCATTTTTCTCTTTCCTAGGATATTTAAGGTGTAATGAAGTGGGGGTTCTTGTCAACAGAGCAGGCCTAAACTTTGGGGTGCCTGTGTCTTGCTGATTTTTAGTTTTCCCAATTTATACGCCCATGAGTGGAAGTGCCCTATGCTCTCCAAGCTGTGTTTTTTAGATGTTTCAGAACACACCGTACACTTCTCCAGAGTGGCTGTTGGCAATTGACATCCCACCCATCAGCGTAGCAAGGCTCCCATTTCTCCATGGCCTGTCCTGCATTTCTGGTTTGGACACTTTTTTCCGCATGGCCCTTTTGCCCGCTGGGAAGCGAGACTTCTTTGGAGCGCTGATTTGCCTTTCCAGGTTGCTTGGTTGGCCAAAAAGGGCGCATGCGTTTTTTCCTGAATATATTCAGGAAAAAACGCATACGCCCTTTTTGGCCAAGGGCATCATTGTCCACGTTTTGCCGCTTTTCATGTGCTTTCAAGGCGATTCGAATCTACCTCCTGAAATCTGTTTCCTGCAATTCTGCCTTGATTTCAAAGCCTCTTCGTTGCCTTCCCTTAATATATTTGTGGACGAGAGGTATCATTTAAAACTCCGCAGGTTTGTGAATTGCAGTGCCCCTGAGCTCCATTTTTCAACTCGCTTTTTTGGGAGCTGGCCGCAAAAGCGCAGGATTGCTTCAGGCCCTCTTCTGGTTCTGGGGGGCAGGCTGAGCTAGTGTTTAATTCTTCTTCCTGATGGGAAAATAGAGTGACCTGTGCCTGTCCCAGCACCTAGAGCTAGTCTCTCATTGGTTCCCCCTCTTCCTGTTCATCCTCAGGACAAATTGCAACCTGTACGGAACAGGAGGTTAAAGGTGCTGATTCTCCAAGGAGGGAGATGGCTAGTAAATCGGCTGGAATGGCGAACCCGAGCAAAGGAGATGAGAAATGAGGTGCGTTTTAGAAACCTTTCCCGATCACACGGTGTACCATCTTCTGGGTTTCTCATGCCTGTTTTCGATGTAGGAAGATGCCCTTGAACCTGGAGATTTGGGACCCATGGGATGGGTACCATGCAGTATTACTTGAAAGGGTCTGCGTAGGCTCACCCAACCTCACCGAAACTCTCAGCCCCAAGAGTGTCCACCCTTATGTCTCAATCAGCTGTGTGTCTAGATATGGTCAATCCAGGTTGCATCACAGCCCCTGAACGAATTTTGTAAGAATTTCTCTCTCTTTCACTGTCTTTGTTTCACGGGTTTTGAAAAGAAATTTATTTTTATAATGGGGTTTAGCTGCTTTTCACGGCTGTGTTTATGCCGTGTTACAGCCCCTTGACTCACTTACAGAGAGATATCAATACATAGGTTTGAAGATTCTTACTAGTCAGATATATTCTTGTGCGGTGAATAGGGGGTGTTGAGTCCAGTTCACTGAAAAAGGAATATGTCTTGTCTCTTACATATTGGGTTTATGGAACGGTATCGGAGCTAATTTGAAACCCTTGTTTTATGCATCACCCCACCTCCCCTTTCCCGTTCAGCAGCCATAGTGTGTTTCCTAAACGTGTGACTCTGTTCTGTTTTGCAATTCAGTTCAAGTGTAGCGGTTTTTACATTCCCTCTAGAAGTGATATCTTAGGATAAGTGTCTTTTTCTGTGTGACTTATTTCACTTAGAATCGTCGTACCTAAATCCACTCATCGTGCTGCTACTAGCCTTATGACGTTGATTTCATGGCTGAGTGATATTCCATTGTACATGAGGACCACAACTTCTTTATCCATTTTTCTCTTTCCTAGGATATTTAAGGTGTAATGAAGTGGGGGTTCTTGTCAACAGAGCAGCCCTAAACTTTGGGGTGCCTGTGTCTTGCTGATTTTTAGTTTTCCCAATTTATACGCCCATGAGTGGAAGTGCCCTATGCTCTCCAAGCTGTGTTTTTTAGATGTTTCAGAACACACCGTACACTTCTCCAGAGTGGCTGTTGGCAATTTACATCCCACCCATCAGCGTAGCAAGGCTCCCATTTCTCCATGGCCTGTCCTGCATTTCTGGTTTGGACACTTTTTTCCGCATGGCCCTTTTGCCCGCTGGGAAGCGAGACTTCTTTGGAGCGCTGATTTGCCTTTCCAGGTTGCTTGGTTGGCCAAAAAGGGCGCATGCGTTTTTTCCTGAATATATTCAGGAAAAAACGCATGCGCCCTTTTTGGCCAAGGGCATCATTGTCCACGTTTTGCCGCTTTTCATGTGCTTTCAAGGCGATTCGAATCTACCTCCTGAAATCTGTTTCCTGCAATTCTGCCTTGCTTTCAAAGCCTCTTCGTTGCCTTCCCTTAATATATTTGTGGACGAGAGGTATCATTTAAAACTCTGCAGGTTTGTGAATTGCAGTGCCCCTGAGCTCCATTTTTCAACTCGCTTTTTTGGGACCTGGCCGCAAAAGCGCAGGATTGCTTCAGGCCCTCTTCTGGTTCTGGGGGGCAGGCTGAGCTTGTGCTTAATTCTTCTTCCTGATGGGAAAATAGAGTGACCTGTGCCTGTCCCAGCACCTAGAGCTAGTCTCTCATTGGTTCCCCCTCTTCCTGTTCATCCTCAGGACAAATTGCAACCTGTACGGAACAGGAGGTTAAAGGTGCTGATTCTCCAAGGAGGGAGATGGCTAGTAAATCGGCTGGAATGGCGAACCCGAGCAAAGGAGATGAGAAATGAGGTGCGTTTTAGAAACCTTTCCCGATCACACGGTGTACCATCTTCTGGGTTTCTCATGCCTGTTTTCGATGTAGGAAGATGCCCTTGAACCTGGAGATTTGGGACCCATGGGATGGGTACCATGCAGTATTACTTGAAAGGGTCTGCGTAGGCTCACCCAACCTCACCAAACCTCTCAGCCTCAAGAGTGTCCACCCTTATGTCTCAATCAGCTGTGGGTCTAGATATGGTCAATCCAGGTTGCATCACAGCCCCTGAACAAATTTTGTAAGAATTTCTCTCTCTTTCACTGTCTTTGTTTCACGGGTTTTGAAAAGTAATTTATTTTTATAATGGGGTTTAGCTGCTTTTCACGGCTGTGTTTATGCCGCTTTACACCCCCTTGACTCACTTACGGAGAGATATCAATACATAGGTTTGAAGATTCTTACTAGTCAGATATATTCTTGTGCGGTGAATAGGGGGTGTTGAGTCCAGTTCACTGAAAAAGGAATAGGTCTTGTCTCTTACATATTGGGTTTATGGAACGGTATCGGAGCTAATTTGAAACCCTTGTTTTATGCATCACCCCACCTCACCTTTCCCGTTCAGCAGCCATAGTGTGTTTCCTAAACGTGTGACTCTGTTCTGTTTTGCAATTCAGTTCAAGTGTAGCGGTTTTTACATTCCCTGTAGAAGTGATATCTTAGGATAAGTGTCTTTTTCTGTGTGACTTATTTCACTTAGAATCGTCGTACCTAAATCCACTCATCGTGCTGCTACTAGCCTTATGACGTTGATTTCATGGCTGAGTGATATTCCATTGTACATGAGGACCACAACTTCTTTATCCATTTTTCTCTTTCCTAGGATATTTAAGGTGTAATGAAGTGGGGGTTCTTGTCAACAGAGCAGCCCTAAACTTTGGGGTGCCTGTGTCTTGCTGATTTTTAGTTTTCCCAATTTATACGCCCATGAGTGGAAGTGCCCTATGCTCTCCAAGCTGTGTTTTTTAGATGTTTCAGAACACACCGTACACTTCTCCAGAGTGGCTGTTGGCAATTGACATCCCACCCATCAGCGTAGCAATGCTCCCATTTCTCCATGGCCTGTCCTGCATTTCTGGTTTGGACACTTTTTTCCGCATGGCCCTTTTGCCCGCTGGGAAGCGAGACTTCTTTGGAGCGCTGATTTGCCTTTCCAGGTTGCTTGGTTGGCCAAAAAGGGCGCATGCGTTTTTTCCTGAATATATTCAGGAAAAAACGCATACGCCCTTTTTGGCCAAGGGCATCATTGTCCACGTTTTGCCGCTTTTCATGTGCTTTCAAGGCGATTCGAATCTACCTCCTGAAATCTGTTTCCTGCAATTCTGCCTTGCTTTCAAAGCCTCTTCGTTGCCTTCCCTTAATATATTTGTGGACGAGAGGTATCATTTAAAACTCCGCAGGTTTGTGAATTGCAGTGCCCCTGAGCTCCATTTTTCAACTCGCTTTTTTGGGAGCTGGCCGCAAAAGCGCAGGATTGCTTCAGGCCCTCTTCTGGTTCTGGGGGGCAGGCTGAGCTAGTGCTTAATTCTTCTTCCTGATGGGAAAATAGAGTGACCTGTGCCTGTCCCAGCACCTAGAGCTAGTCTCTCATTGGTTCCCCCTCTTCCTGTTCATCCTCAGGACAAATTGCAACCTGTACGGAACAGGAGGTTAAAGGTGCTGATTCTCCAAGGAGGGAAATGGCTAGTAAATCGGCTGGAATGGCGAACCCGAGCAAAGGAGATGAGAAATGAGGTGCGTTTTAGAAACCTTTCCCGATCACACGGTGTACCATCTTCTGGGTTTCTCATGCCTGTTTTCGATGTAGGAAGATGCCCTTGAACCTGGAGATTTGGGACCCATGGGATGGGTACCATGCAGTATTACTTGAAAGGGTCTGCGTAGGCTCACCCAACCTCACCGAACCTCTCAGCCCCAAGAGTGTCCACCCTTATGTCTCAATCAGCTGTGTGTCTAGATATGGTCAATCCAGGTTGCATCACAGCCCCTGAACGAATTTTGTAAGAATTTCTCTCTCTTTCACTGTCTTTGTTTCACGGGTTTTGAAAAGTAATTTATTTTTATAATGGGGTTTAGCTGCTTTTCACGGCTGTGTTTATGCCGCTTTACACCCCCTTGACTCACTTACAGAGAGATATCAATACATAGGTTTGAAGATTCTTACTAGTCAGATATATTCTTGTGCGGTGAATAGGGGGTGTTGAGTCCAGTTCACTGAAAAAGGAATAGGTCTTGTCTCTTACATATTGGGTTTATGGAACGGTATCGGAGCTAATTTGAAACCCTTGTTTTATGCATCACCCCACCTCACCTTTCCCGTTCAGCAGCCATAGTGTGTTTCCTAAACGTGTGACTCTGTTCTGTTTTGCAATTCAGTTCAAGTGTAGCGGTTTTTACATTCCCTCTAGAAGTGATATCTTAGGATAAGTGTCTTTTTCTGTGTGACTTATTTCACTTAGAATCGTCGTACCTAAATCCACTCATCGTGCTGCTACTAGCCTTATGACGTTGATTTCATGGCTTAGTGATATTCCATTGTACATGAGGACCACAACTTCTTTATCCATTTTTCTCTTTCCTAGGATATTTAAGGTGTAATGAAGTGGGGGTTCTTGTCAACAGAGCAGCCCTAAACTTTGGGGTGCCTGTGTCTTGCTGATTTTTAGTTTTCCCAATTTATACGCCCATGAGTGGAAGTGCCCTATGCTCTCCAAGCTGTGTTTTTTAGATGTTTCAGAACACACCGTACACTTCTCCAGAGTGGCTGTTGGCAATTGACATCCCACCCATCAGCGTAGCAAGGCTCCCATTTCTCCATGGCCTGTCCTGCATTTCTGGTTTGGACACTTTTTTCCGCATGGCCCTTTTGCCCGCTGGGAAGCGAGACTTCTTTGGAGCGCTGATTTGCCTTTCCAGGTTGCTTGGTTGGCCAAAAAGGGCGCATGCGTTTTTTCCTGAATATATTCAGGAAAAAACGCATGCGCCCTTTTTGGCCAAGGGCATCATTGTCCACGTTTTGCCGCTTTTCATGTGCTTTCAAGGCGATTCGAATCTACCTCCTGAAATCTGTTTCCTGTAATTCTGCCTTGCTTTCAAAGCCTCTTCGTTGCCTTCCCTTAATATATTTGTGGACGAGAGGTATCATTTAAAACTCTGCAGGTTTGTGAATTGCAGTGCCCCTGAGCTCCATTTTTCAACTCGCTTTTTTGGGACCTGGCCGCAAAAGCGCAGGATTGCTTCAGGCCCTCTTCTGGTTCTGGGGGGCAGGCTGAGCTTGTGCTTAATTCTTCTTCCTGATGGGAAAATAGAGTGACCTGTGCCTGTCCCAACACCTAGAGCTAGTCTCTCATTGGTTCCCCCTCTTCCTGTTCATCCTCAGGACAAATTGCAACCTGTACGGAACAGGAGGTTAAAGGTGCTGATTCTCCAAGGAGGGAGATGGCTAGTAAATCGGCTGGAATGGCGAACCCGAGCAAAGGAGATGAGAAATGAGGTGCGTTTTAGAAACCTTTCCCGATCACACGGTGTACCATCTTCTGGGTTTCTCATGCCTGTTTTCGATGTAGGAAGATGCCCTTGAACCTGGAGATTTGGGACCCATGGGATGGGTACCATGCAGTATTACTTGAAAGGGTCTGCGTTGGCTCACCCAACCTCACCGAACCTCTCAGCCTCAAGAGTGTCCACCCTTATGTCTCAATCAGCTGTGGGTCTAGATATGGTCAATCCAGGTTGCATCACAGCCCCTGAACAAATTTTGTAAGAATTTCTCTCTCTTTCACTGTCTTTGTTTCACGGGTTTTGAAAAGTAATTTATTTTTATAATGGGGTTTAGCTGCTTTTCACGGCTGTGTTTATGCCGCTTTACACCCCCTTGACTCACTTACGGAGAGATATCAATACATAGGTTTGAAGATTCTTACTAGTCAGATATATTCTTGTGCGGTGAATAGGGGGTGTTGAGTCCAGTTCACTGAAAAAGGAATAGGTCTTGTCTCTTACATATTGGGTTTATGGAACGGTATCGGAGCTAATTTGAAACCCTTGTTTTATGCATCACCCCACCTCACCTTTCCCGTTCAGCAGCCATAGTGTGTTTCCTAAACGTGTGACTCTGTTCTGTTTTGCAATTCAGTTCAAGTGTAGCGGTTTTTACATTCCCTCTAGAAGTGATATCTTAGGATAAGTGTCTTTTTCTGTGTGACTTATTTCACTTAGAATCGTCGTACCTAAATCCACTCATCGTGCTGCTACTAGCCTTATGACGTTGATTTCATGGCTGAGTGATATTCCATTGTACATGAGGACCACAACTTCTTTATCCATTTTTCTCTTTCCTAGGATATTTAAGGTGTAATGAAGTGGGGGTTCTTGTCAACAGAGCAGCCCTAAACTTTGGGGTGCCTGTGTCTTGCTGATTTTTAGTTTTCCCAATTTATACGCCCATGAGTGGAAGTGCCCTATGCTCTCCAAGCTCTGTTTTTTAGATGTTTCAGAACACACCGTACACTTCTCCAGAGTGGCTGTTGGCAATTGACATCCCACCCATCAGCGTAGCAAGGCTCCCATTTCTCCATGGCCTGTCCTGCATTTCTGGTTTGGACACTTTTTTCCGCATGGCCCTTTTGCCCGCTGGGAAGCGAGACTTCTTTGGAGCGCTGATTTGCCTTTCCAGGTTGCTTGGTTGGCCAAAAAGGGCGCATGCGTTTTTTCCTGAATATATTCAGGAAAAAACGCATACGCCCTTTTTGGCCAAGGGCATCATTGTCCACGTTTTGCCGCTTTTCATGTGCTTTCAAGGCGATTCGAATCTACCTCCTGAAATCTGTTTCCTGCAATTCTGCCTTGCTTTCAAAGCCTCTTCGTTGCCTTCCCTTAATATATTTGTGGACGAGAGGTATCATTTAAAACTCCGCAGGTTTGTGAATTGCAGTGCCCCTGAGCTCCATTTTTCAACTCGCTTTTTTGGGAGCTGGCCGCAAAAGCGCAGGATTGCTTCAGGCCCTCTTCTGGTTCTGGGGGGCAGGCTGAGCTAGTGCTTAATTCTTCTTCCTGATGGGAAAATAGAGTGACCTGTGCCTGTCCCAGCACCTAGAGCTAGTCTCTCATTGGTTCCCCCTCTTCCTGTTCATCCTCAGGACAAATTGCAACCTGTACGGAACAGGAGGTTAAAGGTGCTGATTCTCCAAGGAGGGAGATGGCTAGTAAATCGGCTGGAATGGCGAACCCGAGCAAAGGAGATGAGAAATGAGGTGCGTTTTAGAAACCTTTCCCGATCACACGGTGTACCATCTTCTGGGTTTCTCATGCCTGTTTTCGATGTAGGAAGATGCCCTTGAACCTGGAGATTTGGGACCCCTGGGATGCGTACCATGCAGTATTACTTGAAAGGGTCTGCGTAGGCTCACCCAACCTCACCGAACCTCTCAGCCCCAAGAGTGTCCACCCTTATGTCTCAATCAGCTGTGTGTCTAGATATGGTCAATCCAGGTTGCATCACAGCCCCTGAACGAATTTTGTAAGAATTTCTCTCTCTTTCACTGTCTTTGTTTCACGGGTTTTGAAAAGTAATTTATTTTTATAATGGGGTTTAGCTGCTTTTCACGGCTGTGTTTATGCCGCTTTACACCCCCTTGACTCACTTACAGAGAGATATCAATACATAGGTTTGAAGATTCTTACTAGTCAGATATATTCTTGTGCGGTGAATAGGGGGTGTTGAGTCCAGTTCACTGAAAAAGGAATAGGTCTTGTCTCTTACATATTGGGTTTATGGAACGGTATCGGAGCTAATTTGAAACCCTTGTTTTATGCATCACCCCACCTCACCTTTCCCGTTCAGCAGCCATAGTGTGTTTCCTAAACGTGTGACTCTGTTCTGTTTTGCAATTCAGTTCAAGTGTAGCGGTTTTTACATTCCCTCTAGAAGTGATATCTTAGGATAAGTGTCTTTTTCTGTGTGACTTATTTCACTTAGAATCGTCGTACCTAAATCCACTCATCGTGCTGCTACTAGCCTTATGACGTTGATTTCATGGCTGAGTGATATTCCATTGTACATGAGGACCACAACTTCTTTATCCATTTTTCTCTTTCCTAGGATATTTAAGGTGTAATGAAGTGGGGGTTCTTGTCAACAGAGCAGCCCTAAACTTTGGGGTGCCTGTGTCTTGCTGATTTTTAGTTTTCCCAATTTATACGCCCATGAGTGGAAGTGCCCTATGCTCTCCAAGCTCTGTTTTTTAGATGTTTCAGAACACACCGTACACTTCTCCAGAGTGGCTGTTGGCAATTGACATCCCACCCATCAGCGTAGCAAGGCTCCCATTTCTCCATGGCCTGTCCTGCATTTCTGGTTTGGACACTTTTTTCCGCATGGCCCTTTTGCCCGCTGGGAAGCGAGACTTCTTTGGAGCGCTGATTTGCCTTTCCAGGTTGCTTGGTTGGCCAAAAAGGGCGCATGCGTTTTTTCCTGAATATATTCAGGAAAAAACGCATACGCCCTTTTTGGCCAAGGGCATCATTGTCCACGTTTTGCCGCTTTTCATGTGCTTTCAAGGCGATTCGAATCTACCTCCTGAAATCTGTTTCCTGCAATTCTGCCTTGCTTTCAAAGCCTCTTCGTTGCCTTCCCTTAATATATTTGTGATCGAGAGGTATCATTTAAAACTCCGCAGGTTTGTGAATTGCAGTACCCCTGAGCTCCATTTTTCAACTCGCTTTTTTGGGAGCTGGCCGCAAAAGCGCAGGATTGCTTCAGGCCCTCTTCTGGTTCTGGGGGGCAGGCTGAGCTAGTGCTTAATTCTTCTTCCTGATGGGAAAATAGAGTGACCTGTGCCTGTCCCAGCACCTAGAGCTAGTCTCTCATTGGTTCCCCCTCTTCCTGTTCATCCTCAGGACAAATTGCAACCTGTACGGAACAGGAGGTTAAAGGTGCTGATTCTCCAAGGAGGGAGATGGCTAGTAAATCGGCTGGAATGGCGAACCCGAGCAAAGGAGATGAGAAATGAGGTGCGTTTTAGAAACCTTTCCCGATCACACGTTGTACCATCTTCTGGGTTTCTCATGCCTGTTTTCGATGTAGGAAGATGCCCTTGAACCTGGAGATTTGGGACCCATGGGATGGGTACCATGCAGTATTACTTGAAAGGGTCTGCGTAGGCTCAGCCAACCTCACCGAACCTCTCAGCCCCAAGAGTGTCCACCCTTATGTCTCAATCAGCTGTGTGTCTAGATATGGTCAATCCAGGTTGCATCACAGCCCCTGAACGAATTTTGTAAGAATTTCTCTCTCTTTCACTGTCTTTGTTTCACGGGTTTTGAAAAGTAATTTATTTTTATAATGGGGTTTAGCTGCTTTTCACGGCTGTGTTTATGCCGCTTTACACCCCCTTGACTCACTTACAGAGAGATATCAATACATAGGTTTGAAGATTCTTACTAGTCAGATATATTCTTGTGCGGTGAATAGGGGGTGTTGAGTCCAGTTCACTGAAAAAGGAATAGGTCTTGTCTCTTACATATTGGGTTTATGGAACGGTATCGGATCTAATTTTAAACCCTTGTTTTATGCATCACCCCACCTCACCTTTCCCGTTCAGCAGCCATAGTGTGTTTCCTAAACGTGTGACTCTGTTCTGTTTTGCAATTCAGTTCAAGTGTAGCGGTTTTTACATTCCCTCTAGAAGTGATATCTTAGGATAAGTGTCTTTTTCTGTGTTACTTATTTCACTTAGAATCGTCCTACCTAAATCCACTTATCGTGCTGCTACTAGCCTTATGACGTTGATTTCAGGGCTGAGTGATATTCCATTGTACATGAGGACCACAACTTCTTTATCCATTTTTCTCTTTCCTAGGATATTTAAGGTGTAATGAAGTGGGGGTTCTTGTCAACAGAGCAGCCCTAAACTTTGGGGTGCCTGTGTCTTGCTGATTTTTAGTTTTCCCAATTTATACGCCCATGAGTGGAAGTGCCCTATGCTCTCCAAGCTGTGTTTTTTAGATGTTTCAGAACACACCGTACACTTCTCCAGAGTGGCTGTTGGCAATTGACATCCCACCCATCAGCGTAGCAAGGCTCCCATTTCTCCATGGCCTGTCCTGCATTTCTGGTTTGGACACTTTTTTCCGCATGGCCCTTTTGCCCGCTGGGAAGCGAGACTTCTTTGGAGCGCTGATTTGCCTTTCCAGGTTGCTTGGTTGGCCAAAAAGGGCGCATGCGTTTTTTCCTGAATATATTCAGGAAAAAACGCATGCGCCCTTTTTGGCCAAGGGCATCATTGTCCACGTTTTGCCGCTTTTCATGTGCTTTCAAGGCGATTCGAATCTACCTCCTGAAATCTGTTTCCTGCAATTCTGCCTTGCATTCAAAGCCTCTTCGTTGCCTTCCCTTAATATATTTGTGGACGAGAGGTATCATTTAAAACTCTGCAGGTTTGTGAATTGCAGTGCCCCTGAGCTCCATTTTTCAACTCGCTTTTTTGGGACCTGGCCGCAAAAGCGCAGGATTGCTTCAGGCCCTCTTCTGGTTCTGGGGGGCAGGCTGAGCTTGTGCTTAATTCTTCTTCCTGATGGGAAAATAGAGTGACCTGTGCCTGTCCCAAAACCTAGAGCTAGTCTCTCATTGGTTCCCCCTCTTCCTGTTCATCCTCAGGACAAATTGCAACCTGTACGGAACAGGAGGTTAAAGGTGCTGATTCTCCAAGGAGGGAGATGGCTAGTAAAGTGGCTGGAATGGCGAACCTGAGCAAAAGGAGATGAGAAATGAGGTGCGTTTTAGAAACCTTTCCCGATCACACGGTGTACCATCTTCTGGGTTTCTCATGCCTGTTTTCGATGTAGGAAGATGCCCTTGAACCTGGAGATTTGGGACCCATGGGATGGGTACCATGCAGTATTACTTGAAAGGGTCTGCGTTGGCTCACCCAACCTCACTGAACCTCTCAGCCCCAAGAGTGTCCACCCTTATGTCTCAATCAGCTGTGGGTCTAGATATGGTCAATCCAGGTTGCATCACAGCCCCTGAACGAATTTTGTAAGAATTTCTCTCTCTTTCACTGTCTTTGCTTCACAGGTTTTGAAAAGTAATTTATTTTTATAATGGGGTTTAGCTGCTTTTCACGGCTGTGTTTATGCCGCTTAACACCCCCTTGACTCACTTACAGAGAGATATCAATACATAGGTTTGAAGATTCTTACTAGTCAGATATATTCTTTTGCGGTGAATAGGGGGTGTTGAGTCCAGTTCACTGAAAAAGGAATAGGTCTTGTCTCTTACATATTGGGTTTATGGAACGGTATCGGAGCTAATTTGAAACCCTTGTTTTATGCATCACCCCACCTCACCTTTCCCGTTCAGCAGCCATAGTGTGTTTCCTAAACGTGTGACTCTGTTCTGTTTTGCAATTCAGTTTAAGTGTAGCGGTTTTTACATTCCCTCTAGAAGTGATATCTTAGGATAACTGTCTTTTTCTGTGTGACTTATTTCACTTAGAATCGTCGTACCTAAATCCACTCATCGTGCTGCTACTAGCCTTATGACGTTGATTTCATGGCTGAGTGATATTCCATTGTACATGAGGACCCCAACTTCTTTATCCATTTTCCTCTTTCCTAGGATATTTAAGGTGTAATGAAGTGGGGGTTCTTGTCAACAGAGCAGCCCTAAACTTTGGGGTGCCTGTGTCTTGCTGATTTTTAGTTTTCCCAATTTATACGCCCATGAGTGGAAGTGCCCTATGCTCTCCAAGCTCTGTTTTTTAGATGTTTCAGAACACACCGTACACTTCTCCAGAGTGGCTGTTGGCAATTGACATCCCACCCATCAGCGTAGCAAGGCTCCCATTTCTCCATGGCCAGTCCTGCATTTCTGGTTTGGACACTTTTTTCCGCATGGCCCTTTTGCCCGCTGGGAAGCGAGACTTCTTTGGAGCGCTGATTTGCCTTTCCAGGTTGCTTGGTTGGCCAAAAAGGGCGCATGCGTTTTTTCCTGAATATATTCAGGAAAAAACGCATGCGCCCTTTTTGGCCAAGGGCATCATTGTCCACGTTTTGCCGCTTTTCATGTGCTTTCAAGGCGATTCGAATCTACCTCCTGAAATCTGTTTCCTGCAATTCTGCCTTGCTTTCAAAGCCTCTTCGTTGCCTTCCCTTAATATATTTGTGGACGAGAGGTATCATTTAAAACTCTGCAGGTTTGTGAATTGCAGTGCCCCTGAGCTCCATTTTTCAACTCGCTTTTTTGGGAGCTGGCCGCAAAAGCGCAGGATTGCTTCAGGCCCTCTTCTGGTTCTGGGGGGCAGGCTGAGCTAGTGCTTAATTCTTCTTCCTGATGGGAAAATAGAGTGACCTGTGCCTGTCCCAGCACCTAGAGCTAGTCTCTCATTGGTTCCCCCTCTTCCTGTTCATCCTCAGGACAAATTGCAACCTGTACGGAACAGGAGGTTAAAGGTGCTGATTCTCCAAGGAGGGAGATGGCTAGTAAATCGGCTGGAATGGCGAACCCGAGCAAAGGAGATGAGAAATGAGGTGCGTTTTAGAAACCTTTCCCGATCACACGTTGTACCATCTTCTGGGTTTCTCATGCCTGTTTTCGATGTAGGAAGATGCCCTTGAACCTGGAGATTTGGGACCCATGGGATGGGTACCATGCAGTATTACTTGAAAGGGTCTGCGTAGGCTCAGCCAACCTCACCGAACCTCTCAGCCCCAAGAGTGTCCACCCTTATGTCTCAATCAGCTGTGTGTCTAGATATGGTCAATCCAGGTTGCATCACAGCCCCTGAACGAATTTTGTAAGAATTTCTCTCTCTTTCACTGTCTTTGTTTCACGGGTTTTGAAAAGTAATTTATTTTTATAATGGGGTTTAGCTGCTTTTCACGGCTGTGTTTATGCCGCTTTACACCCCCTTGACTCACTTACAGAGAGATATCAATACATAGGTTTGAAGATTCTTACTAGTCAGATATATTCTTGTGCGGTGAATAGGGGGTGTTGAGTCCAGTTCACTGAAAAAGGAATAGGTCTTGTCTCTTACATATTGGGTTTATGGAACGGTATCGGATCTAATTTTAAACCCTTGTTTTATGCATCACCCCACCTCACCTTTCCCGTTCAGCAGCCATAGTGTGTTTCCTAAACGTGTGACTCTGTTCTGTTTTGCAATTCAGTTCAAGTGTAGCGGTTTTTACATTCCCTCTAGAAGTGATATCTTAGGATAAGTGTCTTTTTCTGTGTTACTTATTTCACTTAGAATCGTCCTACCTAAATCCACTCATCGTGCTGCTACTAGCCTTATGACGTTGATTTCAGGGCTGAGTGATATTCCATTGTACATGAGGACCACAACTTCTTTATCCATTTTTCTCTTTCCTAGGATATTTAAGGTGTAATGAAGTGGGGGTTCTTGTCAACAGAGCAGCCCTAAACTTTGGGGTGCCTGTGTCTTGCTGATTTTTAGTTTTCCCAATTTATACGCCCATGAGTGGAAGTGCCCTATGCTCTCCAAGCTGTGTTTTTTAGATGTTTCAGAACACACCGTACACTTCTCCAGAGTGGCTGTTGGCAATTGACATCCCACCCATCAGCGTAGCAAGGCTCCCATTTCTCCATGGCCTGTCCTGCATTTCTGGTTTGGACACTTTTTTCCGCATGGCCCTTTTGCCCGCTGGGAAGCGAGACTTCTTTGGAGCGCTGATTTGCCTTTCCAGGTTGCTTGGTTGGCCAAAAAGGGCGCATGCGTTTTTTCCTGAATATATTCAGGAAAAAACGCATGCGCCCTTTTTGGCCAAGGGCATCATTGTCCACGTTTTGCCGCTTTTCATGTGCTTTCAAGGCGATTCGAATCTACCTCCTGAAATCTGTTTCCTGCAATTCTGCCTTGCTTTCAAAGCCTCTTCGTTGCCTTCCCTTAATATATTTGTGGACGAGAGGTATCATTTAAAACTCTGCAGGTTTGTGAATTGCAGTGCCCCTGAGCTCCATTTTTCAACTCGCTTTTTTGGGACCTGGCCGCAAAAGCGCAGGATTGCTTCAGGCCCTCTTCTGGTTCTGGGGGGCAGGCTGAGCTTGTGCTTAATTCTTCTTCCTGATGGGAAAATAGAGTGACCTGTGCCTGTCCCAAAACCTAGAGCTAGTCTCTCATTGGTTCCCCCTCTTCCTGTTCATCCTCAGGACAAATTGCAACCTGTACGGAACAGGAGGTTAAAGGTGCTGATTCTCCAAGGAGGGAGATGGCTAGTAAATCGGCTGGAATGGCGAACCCGAGCAAAGGAGATGAGAAATGAGGTGCGTTTTAGAAACCTTTCCCGATCACACGTTGTACCATCTTCTGGGTTTCTCATGCCTGTTTTCGATGTAGGAAGATGCCCTTGAACCTGGAGATTTGGGACCCATGGGATGGGTACCATGCAGTATTACTTGAAAGGGTCTGCGTAGGCTCAGCCAACCTCACCGAACCTCTCAGCCCCAAGAGTGTCCACCCTTATGTCTCAATCAGCTGTGTGTCTAGATATGGTCAATCCAGGTTGCATCACAGCCCCTGAACGAATTTTGTAAGAATTTCTCTCTCTTTCACTGTCTTTGTTTCACGGGTTTTGAAAAGTAATTTATTTTTATAATGGGGTTTAGCTGCTTTTCACGGCTGTGTTTATGCCGCTTTACACCCCCTTGACTCACTTACAGAGAGATATCAATACATAGGTTTGAAGATTCTTACTAGTCAGATATATTCTTGTGCGGTGAATAGGGGGTGTTGAGTCCAGTTCACTGAAAAAGGAATAGGTCTTGTCTCTTACATATTGGGTTTATGGAACGGTATCGGATCTAATTTTAAACCCTTGTTTTATGCATCACCCCACCTCACCTTTCCCGTTCAGCAGCCATAGTGTGTTTCCTAAACGTGTGACTCTGTTCTGTTTTGCAATTCAGTTCAAGTGTAGCGGTTTTTACATTCCCTCTAGAAGTGATATCTTAGGATAAGTGTCTTTTTCTGTGTTACTTATTTCACTTAGAATCGTCCTACCTAAATCCACTCATCGTGCTGCTACTAGCCTTATGACGTTGATTTCAGGGCTGAGTGATATTCCATTGTACATGAGGACCACAACTTCTTTATCCATTTTTCTCTTTCCTAGGATATTTAAGGTGTAATGAAGTGGGGGTTCTTGTCAACAGAGCAGCCCTAAACTTTGGGGTGCCTGTGTCTTGCTGATTTTTAGTTTTCCCAATTTATACGCCCATGAGTGGAAGTGCCCTATGCTCTCCAAGCTGTGTTTTTTAGATGTTTCAGAACACACCGTACACTTCTCCAGAGTGGCTGTTGGCAATTGACATCCCACCCATCAGCGTAGCAAGGCTCCCATTTCTCCATGGCCTGTCCTGCATTTCTGGTTTGGACACTTTTTTCCGCATGGCCCTTTTGCCCGCTGGGAAGCGAGACTTCTTTGGAGCGCTGATTTGCCTTTCCAGGTTGCTTGGTTGGCCAAAAAGGGCGCATGCGTTTTTTCCTGAATATATTCAGGAAAAAACGCATGCGCCCTTTTTGGCCAAGGGCATCATTGTCCACGTTTTGCCGCTTTTCATGTGCTTTCAAGGCGATTCGAATCTACCTCCTGAAATCTGTTTCCTGCAATTCTGCCTTGCTTTCAAAGCCTCTTCGTTGCCTTCCCTTAATATATTTGTGGACGAGAGGTATCATTTAAAACTCTGCAGGTTTGTGAATTGCAGTGCCCCTGAGCTCCATTTTTCAACTCGCTTTTTTGGGACCTGGCCGCAAAAGCGCAGGATTGCTTCAGGCCCTCTTCTGGTTCTGGGGGGCAGGCTGAGCTTGTGCTTAATTCTTCTTCCTGATGGGAAAATAGAGTGACCTGTGCCTGTCCCAAAACCTAGAGCTAGTCTCTCATTGGTTCCCCCTCTTCCTGTTCATCCTCAGGACAAATTGCAACCTGTACGGAACAGGAGGTTAAAGGTGCTGATTCTCCAAGGAGGGAGATGGCTAGTAAAGTGGCTGGAATGGCGAACCTGAGCAAAAGGAGATGAGAAATGAGGTGCGTTTTAGAAACCTTTCCCGATCACACGGTGTACCATCTTCTGGGTTTCTCATGCCTGTTTTCGATGTAGGAAGATGCCCTTGAACCTGGAGATTTGGGACCCATGGGATGGGTACCATGCAGTATTACTTGAAAGGGTCTGCGTTGGCTCACCCAACCACACTGAACCTCTCAGCCCCAAGAGTGTCCACCCTTATGTCTCAATCAGCTGTGGGTCTAGATATGGTCAATCCAGGTTGCATCACAGCCCCTGAACGAATTTTGTAAGAATTTCTCTCTCTTTCACTGTCTTTGTTTCACAGGTTTTGAAAAGTAATTTATTTTTATAATGGGGTTTAGCTGCTTTTCACGGCTGTGTTTATGCCGCTTAACACCCCCTTGACTCACTTACAGAGAGATATCAATACATAGGTTTGAAGATTCTTACTAGTCAGATATATTCTTTTGCGGTGAATAGGGGGTGTTGAGTCCAGTTCACTGAAAAAGGAATAGGTCTTGTCTCTTACATATTGGGTTTATGGAACGGTATCGGAGCTAATTTGAAACCCTTGTTTTATGCATCACCCCACCTCACCTTTCCCGTTCAGCAGCCATAGTGTGTTTCCTAAACGTGTGACTCTGTTCTGTTTTGCAATTCAGTTTAAGTGTAGCGGTTTTTACATTCCCTCTAGAAGTGATATCTTAGGATAACTGTCTTTTTCTGTGTGACTTATTTCACTTAGAATCGTCGTACCTAAATCCACTCATCGTGCTGCTACTAGCCTTATGACGTTGATTTCATGGCTGAGTGATATTCCATTGTACATGAGGACCCCAACTTCTTTATCCATTTTCCTCTTTCCTAGGATATTTAAGGTGTAATGAAGTGGGGGTTCTTGTCAACAGAGCAGCCCTAAACTTTGGGGTGCCTGTGTCTTGCTGATTTTTAGTTTTCCCAATTTATACGCCCATGAGTGGAAGTGCCCTATGCTCTCCAAGCTCTGTTTTTTAGATGTTTCAGAACACACCGTACACTTCTCCAGAGTGGCTGTTGGCAATTGACATCCCACCCATCAGCGTAGCAAGGCTCCCATTTCTCCATGGCCAGTCCTGCATTTCTGGTTTGGACACTTTTTTCCGCATGGCCCTTTTGCCCGCTGGGAAGCGAGACTTCTTTGGAGCGCTGATTTGCCTTTCCAGGTTGCTTGGTTGGCCAAAAAGGGCGCATGCGTTTTTTCCTGAATATATTCAGGAAAAAACGCATGCGCCCTTTTTGGCCAAGGGCATCATTGTCCACGTTTTGCCGCTTTTCATGTGCTTTCAAGGCGATTCGAATCTACCTCCTGAAATCTGTTTCCTGCAATTCTGCCTTGCTTTCAAAGCCTCTTCGTTGCCTTCCCTTAATATATTTGTGGACGAGAGGTATCATTTAAAACTCTGCAGGTTTGTGAATTGCAGTGCCCCTGAGCTCCATTTTTCAGCTCGCTTTTTTGGGAGCTGGCCGCAAAAGCGCAGGATTGCTTCAGGCCCTCTTCTGGTTCTGGGGGGCAGGCTGAGCTTGTGCTTAATTCTTCTTCCTGATGGGAAAATAGATTGACCTGTGCCTGTCCCAACACCTAGAGCTAGTCTCTCATTGGTTCCCCCTCTTCCTGTTCATCCTCAGGACAAATTGCAACCTGTACGGAACAGGAGGTTAAAGGTGCTGATTCTCCAAGGAGGGAGATGGCTAGTAAATCGGCTGGAATGGCGAACCCGAGCAAAGGAGATGAGAAATGAGGTGCGTTTTAGAAACCTTTCCCAATCACACCGTGTACCATCTTCTGGGTTTCTCATGCCTGTTTTCAATGTAGGAAGATGCCCTTGAACCTGGAGATTTGGGACCCATGGGATGGGTACCATGCAGTATTACTTGAAAGGGTCTGCGTAGGCTCACCCAACCTCACCGAACCTCTCAGCCTCAAGAGTGTCCACCCTTATGTCTCAATCAGCTGTGGGTCTAGATATGGTCAATCCAGGTTGCATCACAGCCCCTGAACAAATTTTGTAAGAATTTCTCTCTCTTTCACTGTCTTTGTTTCACGGGTTTTGAAAAGTAATTTATTTTTATAATGGGGTTTAGCTGCTTTTCACGGCTGTGTTTATGCCGCTTTACACCCCCTTAACTCACTTACAGAGAGATATCAATACATAGGTTTGAAGATTCTTACTAGTCAGATATATTCTTGTGCGGTGAATAGGGGGTGTTGAGTCCAGTTCACTGAAAAAGGAATAGGTCTTGTCTCTTACATATTGGGTTTATGGAACGGTATCGGAGCTAATTTGAAACCCTTGTTTTATGCATCACCCCACCTCACCTTTCCCGTTCAGCAGCCATAGTGTGTTTCCTAAGCGTGTGACTCTGTTCTGTTTTGCAATTCAGTTCAAGTGTAGCGGTTTTTACATTCCCTGTAGAAGTGATATCTTAGGATAAGTGTCTTTTTCTGTGTGACTTATTTCACTTAGAATCGTCGTACCTAAATCCACTCATCGTGCTGCTACTAGCCTTATGACGTTGATTTCATGGCTGAGTGATATTCCATTGTACATGAGGACCACAACTTCTTTATCCATTTTTCTCTTTCCTAGGATATTTAAGGTGTAATGAAGTGGGGGTTCTTGTCAACAGAGCAGCCCTGAACTTTGGGGTGCCTGTGTCTTGCTGATTTTTAGTTTTCCCAATTTATACGCCCATGAGTGGAAGTGCCCTATGCTCTCCAAGCTGTGTTTTTTAGATGTTTCAGAACACACCGTACACTTCTCCAGAGTGGCTGTTGGCAATTTACATCCCACCCATCAGCGTAGCAAGGCTCCCATTTCTCCATGGCCTGTCCTGCATTTCTGGTTTGGACACATTTTTCCGCATGGCCCTTTTGCCCGCTGGGAAGCGAGACTTCTTTGGAGCGCTGATTTGCCTTTCCAGGTTGCTTGGTTGGCCAAAAAGGGCGCATGCGTTTTTTCCTGAATATATTCAGGAAAAAACGCATACGCCCTTTTTGGCCAAGGGCATCATTGTCCACGTTTTGCCGCTTTTCATGTGCTTTCAAGGCGATTCGAATCTACCTCCTGAAATCTGTTTCCTGCAATTCTGCCTTGCTTTCAAAGCCTCTTCGTTGCCTTCCCTTAATATATTTGTGGACGAGAGGTATCATTTAAAACTCCGCAGGTTTGTGAATTGCAGTACCCCTGAGCTCCATTTTTCAACTCGCTTTTTTGGGAGCTGGCCGCAAAAGCGCAGGATTGCTTCAGGCCCTCTTCTGGTTCTGGGGGGCAGGGTGAGCTTGTGCTTAATTCTTCTTCCTGATGGGAAAATAGAGTGACCTGTGCCTGTCCCAGCACCTAGAGCTAGTCTCTCATTGGTTCCCCCTCTTCCTGTTCATCCTCAGGACAAATTGCAACCTGTACGGAACAGGAGGTTAAAGGTGCTGATTCTCCAAGGAGGGAGATGGCTAGTAAATCGGCTGGAATGGCGAACCCGAGCAAAGGAGATGAGAAATGAGGTGCGTTTTAGAAACCTTTCCCGATCACACGGTGTACCATCTTCTGGGTTTCTCATGCCTGTTTTCGATGTAGGAAGATGCCCTTGAACCTGGAGATTTGGGACCCATGGGATGGGTACCATGCAGTATTACTTGAAAGGGTCTGCGTAGGCTCACCCAACCTCACCGAACCTCTCAGCCCCAAGAGTGTCCACCCTTATGTCTCAATCAGCTGTGTGTCTAGATATGGTCAATCCAGGTTGCATCACAGCCCCTGAACGAATTTTGTAAGAATTTCTCTCTCTTTCACTGTCTTTGTTTCACGGGCTTTGAAAAGTAATTTATTTTTATAATGGGGTTTAGCTGCTTTTCACGGCTGTGTTTATGCCGCTTTACACCCCCTTGACTCACTTACAGAGAGATATCAATACATAGGTTTGAAGATTCTTACTAGTCAGATATATTCTTGTGCGGTGAATAGGGGGTGTTGAGTCCAGTTCACTGAAAAAGGAATAGGTCTTGTCTCTTACATATTGGGTTTATGGAACGGTATCTGAGCTAATTTGAAACCCTTGTTTTATGCATCACCCCACCTCACCTTTCCCGTTCAGCAGCCATAGTGTGTTTTCTAAACGTGTGACTCTGTTCTGTTTTGTAATTCAGTTCAAGTGTAGCGGTTTTTACATTCCCTCTCTAAGTGATATCTTAGGATAAGTGTCTTTTTCTGTGTGACTTATTTCACTTAGAATCGTCGTACCTAAATCCACTCATCGTGCTGCTACTAGCCTTATGACGTTGATCTCATGCCTGAGTGACATTCCATTGTACATGAGAACCACAACTTTTTTATCCATTTTTCTCTTTCCTAGGATATTTAAGGTGTAATGAAGTGGAGTTTCTTGTAACCAGAGCAGCACTAAGCTTTGGGTTGCCTGTGTCTTTTTGATTTTTATTTTTCCCAATTTATACGCCCATGAGTGGAAGTGCCCTATTCTCTCTAGCTCTGTTTTTTAGATGTTTTAGGAAACACCATACCCTTCTCCAGACTCGCCATTGGCAATTTACATCCCGCCCATCAGTGTAACAAGGCTCCCTTTCCTCCTTGGCCTCTCCTGGATTTCCTGGTTTTACACTTTTTCAGGAAGTTCCTTTTGACCGATGGGAAGTGAGACCTCTTTGTAGTGCTGATTTGCATTTCCGGCTTGCTTGGTTTGCCTACAAGGGCCTATGCGTTTTTTTCTGAATTTATTCAGGAAAAAACGCATACGCCCTTTTTGGCCAAGTGCATCCTTGTCGACGTTTGGCCGCTTTTCATGTGCTTTAGTGGCTATTCGAATCTAACTCCTGAAATTTGTTTCCTGCAATTCTGCCTTGCTTTCCAATCCTTTTCGTTGCCTTCCCTGAATATAGTTTTGGACGATAATTATAATTTAAAACTCTGCAGGTTTGTGAATTGCAGTGCCCCTGAGCTCCATTTTTCAACTCGCTTTTTGGGAGCTTCCCGCAGAGCCGCTGGTTTGCTTCTGGCCCTGCTCTGGTTCTCAGTGGCAGGCTACGCCTTTGCTTAATTCTTCTTCCTGATTGGAAATTAGAGTGACATGTGCCTGTCCGAGCATCTAGGGCTTGGCTCTCCTTGTTTCTCCTCCTTCCCCTTTTTCCTTTGGACAAATTCCAAATTCTGTGCAACTGGATGTTGAAGGTGCTGACATCCTCAAGTGGGGAGATTTTAAGGAAAAAGGCTGGAGGGGTGAATCCAACAACCAGGAAATTAGGAGTTTTGGTTCCTTTTCCAAAATCTTCCTGATCCAACCGTGTTCCATCTTCTGGGTGTCACAGGCATGTTTTAGCTGTAGGAAAGGTCCCATGTATGTAAGGCGAACACCAGGGATTTTTTACAAATCAGTTTCTCCCCAAGCTCCAATCTGGGGAATTTTTAAGCTACTGGTACATGTGTGTTCATTAAGGGACTTGGGCTGTAGGCAGAGTCCGAACTTTAGATGATTGAAGTCTTCAGGTTCAGAAACGCTCACCATCGGCCTCCTTTAGTTTCCATTTTATCTGTAGTTGATAGATGATGTCAATAGAGATATCTATTGTTTTTCAGATTATTTCCCCTTAGGGGTCATTAAAAAATATTGAGTATAGTTCCCTGTGCTATACAGTAGATCCTTGTTGATGATATATTTTATACATAGCAGTGTGTATATGTTAATCCGAAACTGTTAATTTATCCCTCCTCCCACCTTTCCCCTTTGGTAATAAAAAAATATAAGATTTTATACTTCTCAGAAATCTAGGAGCTGAAAGAGAGGTATCATTTTCAATGGAAAATCATTCAAAACAAGGTTGAAACTTCAACCAAGATTATTAGATGTACATCCTTGGAAAGAAATCACTGCATTTCACTACTGTTGACCTGACAAATAAGACAAACCCCTCCACTGAACTTGCTTATAATAAAGTGATGGAAATATCAAATGGAAGTGTTAGAAACATCTTATTTTACACGAGCCTTATACACTGCTCTATGTTAATTACAGTTTGGCTCACACATCTGTTCATTGAAGTTACAATGTTCTCAAATTCTGTTACTGATCCTGCAGAGTGGGCCCCAACAAGGGTCTCCCTGCCCAGTGTCATTGGAGCCAACAGATCGAGACTGACTTTGGTTCAGAAGCAAAGGAAAACTTTATATTTTAATCAGAGAATGGAGAGGTGAGAGTGTGTGCTCCCCTGCGGGTTGTGGGCCGGGCTGCTGTGTAGGGATCCTGTCAGCATCAGCCAGAGGGAGGGGGCAGAGCTCTCGAGGGCCGGGTTGGCTGGAGCTCAGGCTCTATGTCGCAGAGTCTGCACAGGGCCCCACGAGCTGAGGTGTCGGCCCAGCCATCTTGCACTAGGAAACCGGGTCTGAAGTGCCGGGTGTGGGACCTCTGCATGTGGAAACCTAGGAGCAAGTGAAATTAGACAAAGTACAAAGGACAAAATGGTTAGACTTTATTTTATTGCCCAGATTCTATTTTTATCTCCCAGGAATTTTTAATGGGCTTTGCCAGTGACAAAGCCCTCCTCTGCCTTTTGTCCCATTCCTCATTCGTGGGGCACTGAGGGTGCAGACACCTCTTCTGTAAATGCTTCGTGCTGAGTTGGGTGTCCTCATACCTGGGGGGAGGGGCAGGACTTCTCTCCAGCAGCCTCCAGGTGAGGTGGATTGTCCCCAGGCCTCCTCCCTCACTGCTCGTCTGCCTGAGCACCAGCATTGGAAGTTTCATAGATTCTAATGACCTTTAAGGGTCCAGGAAAGAGATGTTCAGAGACGTTGCGGGGGGGTGGGCGGTTTTACCCTGCTCCACATTGGTTCGACCCCCTTAGGCTGACGGTTTCTGCCAGCCTAGATGCTCTGACCAGTAGTCTGCGCTTTCTTCAGTTAGGCCACTGAATTAACGTACAAACAGCACCAGGTATCAGAGCCCTGCTTGCTCAACTCCCAGACAGTCCAGGGCTGGTGGTGATCCAGGACCATGACGGCCACTCAGTCAACGGCCTTTTGAAGTAGCCAGGAGTACAGCCGGTCTCATTGGCCTCCATCACCGCAGTGTCTGTAGGCTTTTCTATGGTGGCAGCGTTATTTACGGTTCCCCTGCCAAGTTTATTAGCTCCGCTCTGGGTGCAGTAAGTCCTGTAAGCAATAGTCTGCTCTTTTGGGGCACACTCTTGTTGTTTTCTGAGAGAAACTCCAGGTCAAGTGACGGTCACACGAGTCGTCATGGGGGCCCATTGCCCCCGGTTGTCTCTCTGGAGGTTGGTGTTGGACGGCCTCCTCACTCGAGGTCATTGTGCCCACAGAGCAATCCCTGCAACTTCAGGGCATGGTGGGTGGTTAGGATCACCAAGTGGCATCCTTTACCCTTACGAGGGAGCTGGACTTGCGGGCTGCTGATTTCCAGGTTTTTAGATACCCCCAGTATCCTGGTCAGATGGGGTGGCTGGCCAATGCCTGGAGGGCAGTCTTGCATTGTTCCATTTCAAGTGGTCCCAGTTTTTGCACTAATACTCCAAGGGCGATTCGCCTTGGACCAGGAATGTAAAGGTCAAAGGGTTTAGCTAACTTAAGGAGGTCCAGGGCAAGGGTCTGAATTGACTGCACTTTCCCTTCTTGAAAGGCCGCTTCTGGATTCTATTCAAAAGGATCATCATCTTTTCCTTTCAGTGTTTCATATAAAGGCTCAGTTATTGGACTGTAGTTAGGGATCCAGATGCAGCAAACCCCGGTCTCCCCAGGAACCCCTAAGCTGTCTTCTAGTTTTAGGAAGGGTGAGGCTGCAAATGGCTTCTTCCCTTTCCTGGGGTGGGCTTCTCCGACCTTCTGTGTGAATGAAACCCAGGAAGGTCACCTTAGTTTGTGATATTTGAGCCTTTTTCTTGGACACCTTCTATCTTTTATTGGCTAGGTAGTTCAGAGGCCTCCTTAGTCGGGCTGGTGATCAGAATGTCATCTGCATATTGAAGGAGGGTTCCCTTCTCCAGAGGTAGATCTTTTAGGTCTTTAGCTAACGTTTCCCAAAAGATGGTGTGGGGATTTTTGAACCCCTGGGGCAGGACGGCCCGGCAGCATTGTTTTTGTTGTATGTTGAGTCCTGCCACTCACAGCCAAAATTTCTTGTGACTCTGGGACTAATGGAATACAGAAGAAGGCATCATTGAAGTCTAATACAGAATACCATGTCCTGGTGGATGGTAGAATGACCAGCAGGGTGTAGGAATTTGGAACTACTAGATGTATATCCTCTGTGGCTTCACTGACTGTCCTGTCGTCCTCTACCAGGTACCCAGCAGCCCACGGGGCTCTTGTGGTCAGGCCCCTCCCAGGATATGGAGCTCACCTGGGCAGGTACCCAGCAGCCCATGGGACTCTCGGTGTTAGGCCACTCCCAAGATATGGAGTTCACCTGGGCATGTACCCAGCAACCCATGGGGCCCTCATGGTCAGGCCCCTCCCAGGATATGGAGCTCACCTGGGCAGGTATGCAGCAGCCCACAGGGCTCTCGTGGGCAGGCCCCTCCCTGGATATGGAGCTCCCCTGGACAGGTACCCTGGCAGGGCTGGGCACACAGGAACCGTGCACATAGCCCTCATTGCAGAGCACCCCCAGCACAACTGTAGCTCAGAGCTGACACAGAGCACCTCAGAGCAGAGCTTGAACTAACAAACAGCAGCTCCAACAGGTCTGTGACCCTAGGCTTCACTCTGTGCGGCCTCCCTCTGCCTGGTCTTCCAGGGTCTTCCACTGCAGCTGGGGCACCAGGCCTCTGTCTCCACCCACCACCCCTCCTCTCCCTGACTCCTGGGTTCCTCTCATTAGCAGAGGGTCTTCTTGAAGTTGTCTCCCACTCATGAACCAGATAAAATGATTAGAAAACAAGCCAGGGCTGCCGCCCCTTATCTATCCTGACTCTCGGAACCCTACACCTGTTCCTTGGATCTGGCCAGTGCAGCAAGGCACATTTTCTGCAACTCTGAGCCCCTGAGGGGCGAGGATTGGCTGGCCTGGGCAGCCTGACCTGGCCAGCCAGCCCTTCCCAGGTGTGCCTGGGTTGAGGTCAATATAAACACCCCTCCAGGCAGCAAAAGCCTCTGCAGCTGTGCCTGACGCCATATTCTCTGCCCCGTCAGCAGTCTCGGGGTTGGGATGGTGGGAGGGAGTAGGGCCCACGGCTCTATGAGTGGCCCGGTGTGACTGGGGCTCTGCTGGACTTCCTGCAGGAGTTGCCGGGCTGCCACCTGCTAAAGAGGAGGATGTGTCACCCATACTTGCTGCTGGAATTTCTCCCCGGCAGAGGTGAGGAAGGAAAAAAGCAGTGGGGACCGGGACAGGAGGGGTACCTCAGGCAGGGAAATGGAAAGCTTCCAGACGAGTGCCCGGGGCCAGGACCATCCTGGCTGGCCTGCAGGCACCAAGTCAGCCTGCGTGTCCAAGCCCCTTCCTCTAGCTTTTAAAGTCTTTGCACACATTCAGGTGTTTTACCTGGGAAGGATGGGAAAAGTTCAGCAGCAACTGGCCTGGGGCTCAGCTCACATTTACTCAGAGACGCCTCCTCACGGTCCCCCAGCTTTGCAATGAGGACGCTCCTTGTGTTGGGGCTGCTGGCTGCATGGGAAATGATTCCCCACCTGTGACCAACTTCAGAATTGTTTACCAGTGGAGCAAGTGCCCTGATAGGGTTTTCCTCTGTATGACCAGTGGGTTCTGTTTTTGTTTTTTTCTTTTTTGGTTCAAGGTAAGTTTTATTCCTCTTTTTGTATTTATGGATATAAGCATGGAAATAATTCATTCATACAAATACGTCTATGGGAAGGACAGAACTTTTTTTCTGTTTTATTTTTTTAAGTATTAATTATTTTTTAATTTTTGAATTTATTTTATTCATTTTTTTATACAGCAGGTTCTTATTGGTTATCTATTTTATACATATAAGTGTATATATGTCAATCCCAGGCTCGCAATTCATCCCACCACCACCACCCTGCCACTTTCCCCCCTTGGTGTCCATACATTTGTTCTATACATCTGTGTCTCTATTTATGCCTTGCAAACCGGTTCATCTGTACCATTTTTTCTAGGTTCCACATGTATGCGTTAATATACGATATTTGTTTTTCTCTTTCTGACTAACTTCACTCTGTATGACAGTCTCTAGATCTATCCACGTCTCTACAAATGACCCAATTTCATTCCTTTTTATGGCTGAGAAATATTGCATTTTATATATGTAGCACATCTTTTCCGTTCGTCTGTCTACGGGCACTTAGGTTGCTTCCATGACCTGGCTATTGTAAATAGTGCTGCAGTGAACATTGTGGTGAATATGTCTTTTTTTTTTTTTTTGAATATGTCTTTTTGAATTATGGTTTTCTCTGGGTATATGGCCAGTAGTGGGATTGCTGGGTCATATGGTAATTCTATATTTAGTTTTTTAAGGAACCTCCATACTGTTCTCCATAGTGACTGTATCAACTTACATTCCCACAAATAGTGTAAGAGGGTTCCCTTTTCTCCACACCCTCTCCAGCATTTGTTGTTTGTAGATTTTCTGATGATGCCCATTCTAACTCGTGTGAGGTGATAACTCATTGTAGTTTTGGTTTATATTTCTCTAATAATTAGTGATGTTGAGCAGCTTTTCATGTGCTTCTTGGTCATCTGTATGTCTTCTTGGGACAAATGTCTATTTACGTCATCTGCCCATTTTTGGATTGGGTTGTTTGTTTTTTTACTGTTGAGCTGCATGAGCTGTGTATATACATTGGAGATTAATCCTTTGTCCATTGATTCGTTTGCAAATATTTTCTCCCATTCTGAGGGTTGTCTTTTCGTCTTGTTTGTAGTTTCCTTTGCTTTGCAAAAGCTTTTAGGTTTCATTTGCTCCCATTTGTTTATTATTGTTTTTTATTCCATTACTCTAGGAGGTGGATCAAAAAAGACCTTGCTGTGATTTATGTCAAAGAGTATTCTTCCTATGTTTTCCTCTAAGAGTTTTCTAGTGTCCGGTCTTACATTTTGGTCTCTAATGCATTTTGAGTTTATTTTTTGTGTATGGTGTTAGGGAGTGTTCTAATTTCATTCTTTTACATGTAGCTGTCCATTTTTCCCAGCACCACTTATTGAAGAGACTGTCTTTTCTCCATTGTATATCCTTGCCTCCTTTGTCATAGATTAGTGGGTCATAGGTGTGTAGGTTTATCTCTGGGCTTTCTTTTTTTTTTTTTTTCTTTTACATCTTTATTGGAGTATAATTGCTTTACAATTGTGTGTTAGTTTCTGCTGTATAAAAAAGTGAATCAGCTATGCGTATACATATAACACCATATCCCCTCCCTCTTGCACCTCCCTCTCACTCCCTTATCCCACCCTTTTAGGTGGTCACAAAGCACAGAGCTGATCTCCCTGTGCTATGTGGCTGCTTCCCAGTAGCTATCAATTTTACATTTGGTAGTGTATATATGTCCATACCACTCTCTCACTTTGTCCCAGCTTACCCTTCCCCCTCCCCATGTCCTCAAGTCCTTTCTCTACGTCTGTGTCCTTAATCCTTTCCTGCCCCTAGGTTCTACATAAACTTTTTTTTTTTAGATTCCATATATATGTGTTAGCATACAGTGTTTGTTTTTCCCTTTCTGACTTACTTCACTCTGTAGGACAGACTCTAGATCCATCCACCTCACTAAAAATAACTCAATTTCGTTTCTTTTTATGGCTGAATCATGTTCCATTGTATATATGTGCCACATCTTCTTTATCCATTTGTCTGTTGATGGACACTTAGGTTGCTTCCATGTCCTGGCTATTGTAAATAGAGCTACAGTGAACATTGTGGTACATGACTCTTTTTGAATTATGGTTTTCTCAGGGTAAATGTCCAGGAGTGGGTTTGCTGGGTTGTATGGTAGTTCTATTTTTAGTATTTAAGGAACCTTCATACCGTTCTCCCTAGTGGCTATATCAATTTACATTCCCACCAACAGTGCAAGAGGGTTCCCTTTTCTCCAATTAATGCCTCTCCAGCATTTATTGTTGGTAGATTTTTTGATGATGGCCATTCTGACTGGTGTGAGGTGATACCTCGCTGTAGTTTTGATTTGCATTTCTCTAATGATTAGTGATGTTCAGCATCCTTTCATGTGTTTGTTGGCAACCTGTATATCTTCTTTGGAGAAATGTCTGTTTAGGTCTTCTGCCCATTTTTGGATTGGGTTGTTTGGTTTTGTGATATTGAGCTACATGAGCTGCTTTTTGGAGATTAATCCTTTGCCATTTGCTTCATTTGAAAATATTTTCTCCCATTCTGATGGTTGTCTTTTCATCTTGCTTATGTTTTCCTTTGCTGTGCAAAAGAATTTATGTTTCATTAGGTCCCATTTTTTAATTTTTGTTTTTCTTTCCATTTCTCTAGGAGGTGGGTCAAAAAGGATCTTGCTGTGATTTATGTCATAGACTGTTCTGCTTATGTTTTCCTCTAAGAGTTTTATAGTGGCTGGTCTTATAGTTAGGTCTCTAATCCATTTTGAGTTTATTTTTGTGTATGGTGTTAGGGAGTGTTCTAATTTCATTCTTTTACATGTAGCTGTCCAGTTTTCCCAGCACCACTTACTGAAGACACTGTCTTTTCTCCGTTGTATACCCTTGCCTCCTTTGTCATAGATTAGTTAACCATAGGTATGTGGGTTTATCTCTGTGCTTTCTATCCTGTTCTATTGACTTATATTTCTGTTTTTGTGTCAGTACCATATTATCTTGATTACTGTAGCTTTGTAATATAGTCTGAAGTCTGGAAGTCTGATTCCTCTAGCTCTTTTTTGCCCCCTCAAGACTGCTTTGGCTATCCAGGGTCTTTTGTGTCTCCCTACAAATTTTAAGATTTTTTTTTTCTTGTTCTGTAGAAAATGCCAAAGGTATTTTGATCGGGATTGCATTAAATCTGTAGATTGCTTTGGGTAGTATAGTCATTTTCACAATATTGATTCTTCTAATCCAAGAACATGGTATATGTCTCCATCTGTTTATATCATCTCTGATTTCTTTCATCAGCGTCTTATAGTTTTCTGAGTACAGGTCTTTTACTTCCTTAGGTAGGTTTATTCCTAGGTATTTTATTCTTTTTGTTGCAGTGGTAATGGGATTGTTTCCTTAATTTCTCTTTCTGATCTTTCATTGTTAGTGTATAGGAATGCAAGCAATTTCTGTGCATTAATTTTGTATCCTGCAACTTTACCAGATTCATTGATTAGCTCCAGTGGTTTTCTGGTGGCATCTTTAGGATTCTCTATCTATGATATCATGTCATCTGCAAACAGTGACAATTTTACTCCTTCTTTTCCTTTTTGTATTCCTTTTATTTCTTTTTCTTCTCTGATTGCCATGGCTAGGACTTCCAAAACTATGTTGAATAGCAGTGGTGAGAGTGGACATCCTCGTCTTGTTCCTGATCTTAGAGGAAACGCTTGCAGTTTTTCACCATTGAGAATGGTGTTTGCTGCGGGTTTGTCATATATGACCTTTATTATGTTGAGGTAGTTTCCCTCTATGCCCACACTCTGCAGAGTTTTTATCGTAAATGGGTGTTGAATTTTCACAAAATCTTTTCCTTCATCTATTGAGATGATCATATGGTTTTATTCTACAATTTGTTAATATGGTGTATCACATTGATTTGTGTATATTGAAGAATCCTTGCATCCCTGGGATACACCCCACTTGATCATGGTGTATGATCCTTTTAATGTGTTGTTCGATTCTGTTTGCTAGTATTTGGTTGAGGATTTTTACATCTATATTCATCAGTGATATTGGTCTATAATTTTCTTTCCTTGTAGTATCTCTGTCTGATTTTGGTATCAGGGTGATGGTGGTCTCATAGAATGAGTTTGGGAGTGTTCCTTCCCCTGCAATTGTTTTGAAGAATTTGAGAAGGTTGGGTGTTAGCTCTTCCCTAATGTTTGATAGAATTCACCTGTGATGCCATCTGGTTCTGGACTTTTGTTTGTTGGAAGATTTTTAATCACAGTTTCAATTTCCTTGCTTGTCATAGGTTTGTTCATATTTTCTATTTCTTCCTGGTTCAGTCTTGGAAGGTTATCCCTTTCTAAGAATTTGTCCATTTCTTCCAGGTTGTCCATTTTATTGGCATAGAGTTGCGTGTAGTAGTCTCTTAGGATGCTTTGTATTCCTGTGGTGTCTGTTGTAACTTCTCCTTTTTCACTTCTAATTTTGTTGATTTGAGTCCTCTCCCTCTTTTTCTTGAGTCTGGCTAAAGGTTGATCATTATTGCTTATCTTCTCAAAGACCCAGCTTTTAGGTTTATTGATCTTTGCTTTCGTTTTCTTTGTTTCTATTTCATTTATTTCTGCTCTGATCTTTAAGATTTCTTTCCTTCTACTAACTTTGGGTTTTGTTCTTCTTTCTCTAGTTCCTCTAGGTGTAAGGTTAGATTGTTTATTTGAGATTTTTCTTGTTTCTTGAGGTAGGCTTGTATTGCTATAAACTTCCCTCTTAGAACTGCTTCTGCCGCATCCCATAGGTTTTGGATCATCGTGTTTTTGTTGTCATTTGTCTCTAGGTAGTTTTTGATTTCCTCTTTGATTTCTTCAGTGATCTCTTGGTTATTTAGTAACGTATTGTTTAGCCTCCATGTGTTTGTGTTTTTTATGGTTTTTTTCCGTGTAATTGATTTCTAATCTCATAGCATTGTGGTCGGAACAGCTGCTTGACATGATTTCAGTTTTCTTAAATTTACTGAGGCTTTGTGACCCAAGATGTGATCTATCCTGGAGAATGTTCCGTGTGCAGTTAAGAAGAACGTGTAATCTGCTGTTTTTGGATGGAATGTCCTATAAATATCAATTAACTCTATCTGGTCTATTGTGTCATTTAAAGCTTGTGTTTCCTTATTAATTTTCTGTCTGGCTGATCTCCACTGGTGTAAGTGAGCTGTTAAAGTCCCCCACTATTATTGTGTTACTGTTGATTTCCTCTTTTATAGCTGTTAGCAGTTGCCTTATACATTGAGGTGCTCCTATGTTGGGTACATATATATTTATAATTGTTATATCTTCTTCTTGGATTGATCCCTTGACCATTATGTAGTGTCTTTCCTTGTCTCTTGTAACATTCTTTATTTTAAAATCTATTTTATCTGATATGAGTATTGCTACTCCAGCTTTCTTTTGATTTTCATTTGCATAGAGTATATTTTTCCATCGCCTCACTTTCAGTCTGTATGTGTCCCTAGGTCTGAAATGGGTCTCTTGTAGACAGCATATATATGGGTCTTGTTTTTGTATCCATTCAGCGAGCCTGTGTCTTTTGGTTGGAACATTTAGTGCATTCACGTTTAAGGTAATTATCGATATGTATGTTCCTATTACTATTTTCTTAATTGTTATGGGGTTGTCTTGGTGGGTCCTTTTCTTCTCTTGTGTTTCCCACTTAGAGAAGTTCCTTTAGCATTTGGTGTAAAGCTGGTTTCATGGTGCTGAATTCTCTTAGCTTTTGCTTGTCTGTAGGGCTTTTGATTTCTCCATCAAATCTGAATGAGATCTTTGCAGGGTGGAGTACTCTTGGTTGTAGGTTCTTCCCTTTCATCACTTTAAATTGATCATGCCACTCCCTTCTGGCTTGTAGATATTCTGCTGAGAAATCAGCTGTTATCCTTATGGGAGTTCCCTTGTATGTTATTTGTCATTTTTCCCTTGCTGCTTTCAATAATTTTTCTTTGTCGTTAATTTTTGTCAATTTGATTACTATGTGTCTTGTCATTTTTCTCCTTCGGTTTATCCTGCCTGGGACTCTCTGTGCTTCTGGACTTGGGTGGCTATTTCTTTTCCCATGCTAGGGAAGTTTTTGACCATAATCTCTTCAAATATATTCTCGGGTCCTTTCTCTCTCTTCTCCTTCTGGGACCCCTATCATGTGAATGTTGTTGTGTTTAATGTTGTCCCAGAGGACTCTTGGGGTGTCTTCAATTTATTTTCATTCTTTTTCTTTATTCTGTTCCATGGCAGTGATTTCCACCTTTCTGTCTTCCAGGTCACTTATCCGTTCTTCTGCCACAGTTATTCTGCTACTGATTCCTTCTAGTATATTTTTCATTTCAGTTATTACATTGTTCACCTCTGTTTGTTTGTTCTTTAATTCTTCTAGGTGTTTGTTCCTTAATTCTTCTAGGTCTTTGTTAAGCATTTCTTGTGTCTTCTCGATCTTTGCCTCCTTTCTTTTTCCAAGGTCTTGGCTCAACTTCACTATCATTATTCTGAATTCTTTTTCTGGAAGGTTCCCTATCTCCACGTCATTTTGTTTTTTTTTTTCTGGGGTTTTATCTTGTTCCTTGATCTGGTATAAAGTCCTCTGCCTTTTCATTTTGTCTATCTTTCTGTGAATGTGGTTTTCCTTCCACAGGCTGCAGAATTGTAGTTCTTCTTGCTTCTGCTGTCTGCTCTCTGGTGGATGAGTCTATCTTAGAGGCTTGTGCAAGCTTCCTGATGGGAGGGACTGGTGGTGGGTAGAGCTGGGTGTTGCTTTGGTGGGCAGAGCTTTAATCCACTTGTCTGCGGATTAAATAAAACTTTAATAAAAAGTTTAATCCGCTTGTCTGCTGATGCATGGGGCTGGGTTCCCTCCCTGTTGGTTGTTTGGCCTGAGGCGACCCAGCACTGGAGCCTACCTTGCTCTTGGTGGGGCTAATGGCAGACTCTGGGAGGGCTCACACCAAGGAGTATTTCCCAGAACTTCTGCTGCCAGTGTCATTGTCCTCACGGTGAGCCACAGCCACAGCCACCACCTGCCTCTGCAGGAGACCCTCTAAAAGTAGCAGGTAGTTCTGGTCATTCTCCTACAGGGTCACTGCTTCTTCCCCTGGGTCCTGATGTGCACACTACTTTGTGTGTGCCCTCCAAGAGTGGAGTATCTGAGTGGAGTTGAGACTCTGAGACTCTGCGTGGAGTCACACAGACTCTGGGTCCTGTGAAGCTTCGATGTTTTGTGGTTCTAGAAATCCTATAGGAGACGGTCCACAGCAGGTGAAGCTAATGTTGTCAGTAGAGGTGTTGAAGCCAAAGATCTGCAGTTCCGACTAGAGGTGCCGATGTACATACAGGACAAAATCATCTCGTGTGAATGTAGTTCAGGCATGTTTAAGATGAATGCAGTCATGTTAATGCCTACCATATTCTATCTTGAGCCTCTCCTCAGGGAACCCCTCCTCAGTTCCTGAGGCTCCTGTAAGTCATGTACAAGGGACTGGAGAGTGGGCTCTGTCCAGTCTGAGCCCTGAGTTACCCTGTGTGTATCTTAGGATGCTTTGTATTTCTGTGGTGTCTGTCTGTTGTAACATCATCTCTTTCATTTCAGATTTATTTGGGCCCTCTCTTTTTAAAAAACATACTACTGTTGTCTTTTATTCTTTACAGAAGTTTAATAAGTGTTTGATCTACTATCCTTACCCTATGTATACTTTTTGCAGTGAGATTTTTACTTTTCTTTGTTTCCTTGTTACTATCAATAATTAGTGAGACTTCTTTTAAGCTACCTTCAACATTGCTTATAAAGCTGCTTTATTAGTGATGACAGAGCCTTAATGGAAGTCATGTTCTGGTTGTAAATTAGAATGCAATGTGCCAGCAAAAAGCCCCTTAAGTTTATGTCTCATTACTTCTTGTTCTTTTTTTAATTTAATTTTTATTTTTTGTCAGAGCAAATTTGATTAAAATGTTTTGTTTCTTCTAGGTGTGCAAGATGTGGTTCTTTTAAACATATACATATATCTATTCTTCTTTGCATCATTTTCCCATGTAGGTTATGACACAGTGTTGAGCAGTCTTGTCTTGGTATTACATAGGTCTTTGGTGATTACATATTTCACATGTGTTTCTATATCTATCTTAACCCCAATATCCTAATGTATCCAATCCTCACACCTATCCATTTGCTGAACCATAAGTTTGTTTAATGAATCTGTGATTGCATTTCTCTGTGGAAATATCTTCATTGGTATCAATTTTTAGCTAAGACCTATAAGTGATATTATAGGATATGTGTCTTTGGCTTTCTGACTTAGTACAATTTGCCTGATTACCTCAAGAATCATACATGGTGCTGCAAATGGCATTGTTTCATTTTTTTCCCTGGCTAATATTCCATCTGTACGTGTACCAGTTCTTCTTTGGCCACGCACCTCTTGATGGACTTTCTGGTTGCCTCCATGTCTTGGCTATTGTAATACTGCTGCAATGCATATTTTCTTGCCTGTGTCTTTCCAGTTCTATCTTCTTATGTTATAGGCCTAGGAGTGGGCTTGCTGTATCATATGGTAGCTCAGTGTGTACGTTTTAAAGGCACCACCATTCAGTTCTCATTAGTGGCTCTTTCCAGGTTTCGTCCCACTTAAAATTGAGGGTATGCATTTCTCCAAAACACCTTCAATATTTATTGTTTGTAGTTTTCTTGCTGATGGTTATTCTAACAGGTGCGAGCTGATACCTCTCTGTGGTTGAATTTGCATGTGTCCCAAAATCTGTTGAAATTGAGCTTTAAAGCATGCCCTTTCTATTTATCAAACTGTGATTACAGCTTAGTTCTTCAAAGTGTTTTCTTAAAGTAAGTGTCACATTTTGAAAATTTTTGGCCATTACCTCCCTCAAGACATTTTGAAGGCAGGTTTCATTTACAGCCCTGAAGTACTTGTTCATATGAAGTGACCATTAGCACAGGTTTGAAAGCTGCTTTGGTAGGTAACGGCCGGAGGGCGGGAGCCTTTCCACGTTCCCCAATCTGGTAACTAGGGAAGGAGCCTTCAGGGCCAAAAGTGTCCACCCTTATGTCTCATCCAGCTATGGAACTAGATATGGTCAATCTAGGTTGCATCACAGCCCCTGAATGAATTGTGTGAGAATTTCTCTCTCTTTCAAAGTCTTTGTTTCATGGGTATTTAAAAGTAGTTTATTTTTATAATGGGGTTTTGGTGCTTTTCACTGCTGTGTTTATGCCGCTTTACACCCACTTGACTCACTTACAGAGAGATATCAATACATAGGTTTTAAGATTCTTACTAGTCAGATATAGTCTTGTGCGGTGAATAGGGGGTGTTGAGTCCAGTTCACTGAGCAAGGAGTAGGTCTTGTCTATTACATACTGGGTTTATGGAACGGTATCTGAGCTAATTTGAAACCCTTGTTTTATGCATCACCCCACCACACCTTTCCCGTTCAGCAGCCATAGTGTGTTTTCTAAATGTGTGACTCTGTTCTGTTTTGTAATTCAGTTCAAGTGTAACGGTTTTTACATTCCCTCTGTAAGTGATATCTTATGATAAGTGTCTTTTTCTGTGTGACTTATTTCACTTAGAATCTTCGTACCTAAATCCACTCATCATGCTGCTACTAGTCTTATGATATTGATTTCATGGCTGAGTGATATCCCATTGTACATAAGGACCAAAATTTCTTTATCCATTTTTATCTTTCCTGGGATATTTAAGGTGTAATGAAGTGGAGGTTCTTGTCAACAGAGCAGCCCTAAACTTTGGAGTGCCTGTGTCTTGCTGATTTTTGGTTTTCCCAATTTATACGCCCATGAGTGGAAGAGCCCTATGCTCTCCAAGCTGTGGTTTTTAGATGTTTCAGGACACACCGTACACTTCTCCAGAGTGGCTGTTGTCAATTTACATCCCGCCCATCAGCGTAGCAAGGCTCCCATTTCTCCATGGCTGGTCCTGCATTTCTGGTTTTGACACTTTTTTCCGCATGGCCCTTTTGCCCGCTGGGAAGCGTGACTTCTTTGGAGCGCTGATTTGCCTTTCCAGGTGGCTTGGTTGGCCAAAAAGGGCGTATGCGTTTTTTCCTGAATATATTCAGGAAAAAACGCATACGCCCTTTTTGGCCAAGGGCATCATTGTCCACGTTTTGCCGCTTTTCATGTGCTTTCAAGGCGATTCGAATCTACCTCCTGAAATCTGTTTCCTGCAATTCTGCCTTGCTTTCAAATCCTCTTCGTTGCCTTCCCTCAATATATTTGTGGACGAGAGTTATCATTTATAACTCTGCAGGTTTGTGAATTGCAGTGCCCCTGAGCTCCATTTTTCAAGTCGCTTTTTGGGAGCTGGCCGCAAAAGCGCAGGATTGCTTCAGGCCCTCTTCTGGTTCTGGGGGGCAGGCTGAGGCTGTGGTTAATTCTTCTTCCTGATGGGAAAATAGAGTGAGCTGTGCTGTCCCAACGACTAGAGCTAGTCTCTCATTGGTTCCCCCTCTTCCCGTTCATCCTCAGGACAAATTGCAACCTGTACGGAAGAGGAGGTTAAAGGTGCTGATTCTCCAAGGAGGGAGATGGCTTGTAAAAGGGCTGGAATGGCGAACCCGAGCACAAGGAGATGAGAAATGAGGTGCGTTTTAGAAATCTTTCCCGATCACACGGTGTACCATCTTCTGGGTTTCTCATGCCTGTTTTCGACGTAGGAAGATGCCCTTGAACCTGGAGATTTGGGACCCATGGGATGGGTACCATGCAGTATTATTTTAAAGGGTCTGCATTGGCTCACCCAACCTCACCAAACCTCTCAGCCCCAAGAGTGTCCACCCTTATGTCTCAATCAGCTGTGGGTCTAGATATGGTCAATCCAGGTTGCATCACAGCCCTTGAACGAATTTTGTAAGAATTTATCTCTCTTTCACTGTCTTTGTTTCACGGGTTTTGAAAAGAAATTTATTTTTATAATGGGGTTTAGCTGCTTTTCACGGCTGTGTTTCTGCCGCTTTACACCCCCTTGACTCACTTACAGAGAGATATCAATACATAGGTTTGAAGATTCTTACTAGTCAGATATATTCTTGTGCGGTGAATAGGGGGTGTTGAGTCCAGTTCACTGAAAAAGGAATAGGTCTTGTCTCTTACATATTGGGTTTATGGAACGGTATCTGAGCTAATTTGAAACCCTTGTTTTATGCATCACCCCACCTCACCTTGCCCGTTCAGAAGCCATAGTGTGTTTTCTAAACGTGTGACTCTGTTCTGTTTTGTAATTCAGTTCAAGTGTAGCGGTTTTTACATTCCCTCTCTAAGTGATATCTTAGGATAAGTGTCTTTTTCTGTGTGACTTATTTCACTTAGAATCGTCGTACCTAAATCCACTCATCGTGCTGCTACTAGCCTTATGACGTGGATTTCATGGCTGAGTGATATTCCATTGTACATGAGGACCACAACTTCTTTATCCACTTTTCTCTTTCCTAGGATATTTAAGGTGTAATGAAGTGGGGGTTCTTGTCAACAGAGCAGCCCTAAACTTTGGGGTGCCTGTGTCTTGCTGATTTTTGGTTTTCCCAATTTATACGCCCATGAGTGGAAGTGCCCTATGCTCTCCAAGCTGTGGTTTTTAGATATTTCAGGACACACCGTACACTTCTCCAGAGTGGCTGTTGTCAATTTACATCCCGCCCATCAGCGTAGCAAGGCTCCCATTTCTCCATGGCTGGTCCTGCATTTCTGGTTTTGACACTTTTTTCCGCATGGCCCTTTTGCCCGCTGGGAAGCGTGACTTCTTTGGAGCGCTGATTTGCCTTTCCAGGTGGCTTGGTTGGCCAAAAAGGGCGTATGCGTTTTTTCCTGAATATATTCAGGAAAAAACGCATACGCCCTTTTTGGCCAAGGGCATCATTGTCCACGTTTTGCCGCTTTTCATGTGCTTTCAAGGCGATTCGAATCTACCTCCTGAAATCTGTTTCCTGCAATTCTGCCTTGCTTTCAAATCCTCTTCGTTGCCTTCCCTCAATATATTTGTGGACGAGAGTTATCATTTATAACTCTGCAGGTTTGTGAATTGCAGTGCCCCTGAGCTCCATTTTTCAAGTCGCTTTTTGGGAGCTGGCCGCAAAAGCGCAGGATTGCTTCAGGCCCTCTTCTGGTTCTGGGGGGCAGGCTGAGGCTGTGGTTAATTCTTCTTCCTGATGGGAAAATAGAGTGAGCTGTGCTGTCCCAACGACTAGAGCTAGTCTCTCATTGGTTCCCCCTCTTCCCGTGCATCCTCAGGACAAATTGCAACCTGTACGGAAGAGGAGGTTAAAGGTGCTGATTCTCCAAGGAGGGAGATGGCTTGTAAAAGGGCTGGAATGGCGAACCCGAGCACAAGGAGATGAGAAATGAGGTGCGTTTTAGAAATCTTTCCCGATCACATGGTGTACCATCTTCTGGGTTTCTCATGCCTGTTTTCGACGTAGGAAGATGCCCTTGAACCTGGAGATTTGGGACCCATGGGATGGGTACCATGCAGTATTATTTTAAAGGGTCTGCATTGGCTCACCCAACCTCACCAAACCTCTCAGCCCCAAGAGTGTCCACCCTTATGTCTCAATCAGCTGTGGGTCTAGATATGGTCAATCCAGGTTGCATCACAGCCCTTGAACGAATTTTGTAAGAATTTATCTCTCTTTCACTGTCTTTGTTTCACGGGTTTTGAAAAGAAATTTATTTTTATAATGGGGTTTAGCTGCTTTTCACGGCTGTGTTTCTGCCGCTTTACACCCCCTTGACTCACTTACAGAGAGATATCAATACATAGGTTTGAAGATTCTTACTAGTCAGATATATTCTTGTGTGGTGAATAGGGGGTGTTGAGTCCAGTTCACTGAAAAAGGAATAGGTCTTGTCTCTTACATATTGGGTTTATGGAACGGTATCTGAGCTAATTTGAAACCCTTGTTTTATGCATCACCCCACCTCACCTTGCCCGTTCAGAAGCCATAGTGTGTTTTCTAAACGTGTGACTCTGTTCTGTTTTGTAATTCAGTTCAAGTGTAGCGGTTTTTACATTCCCTCTCTAAGTGATATCTTAGGATAAGTGTCTTTTTCTGTGTGACTTATTTCACTTAGAATCGTCGTACCTAAATCCACTCATCGTGCTGCTACTAGCCTTATGACGTGGATTTCATGGCTGAGTGATATTCCATTGTACATGAGGACCACAACTTCTTTATCCACTTTTCTCTTTCCTAGGATATTTAAGGTGTAATGAAGTGGGGGTTCTTGTCAACAGAGCAGCCCTAAACTTTGGGGTGCCTGTGTCTTGCTGATTTTTGGTTTTCCCAATTTATACGCCCATGAGTGGAAGTGCCCTATGCTCTCCAAGCTGTGGTTTTTAGATGTTTCAGGACACACCGTACACTCCTCCAGAGTGGCTGTTGTCAATTTACATCCCGCCCATCAGCGTAGCAAGGCTCCCATTTCTCCATGGCTGGTCCTGCATTTCTGGTTTTGACACTTTTTTCCGCATGGCCCTTTTGCCCGCTGGGAAGCGTGACTTCTTTGGAGCGCTGATTTGCCTTTCCAGGTGGCTTGGTTGGCCAAAAAGGGCGTATGCGTTTTTTCCTGAATATATTCAGGAAAAAACGCATACGCCCTTTTTGGCCAAGGGCATCATTGTCCACGTTTTGCCGCTTTTCATGTGCTTTCAAGGCGATTCGAATCTACCTCCTGAAATCTGTTTCCTGCAATTCTGCCTTGCTTTCAAATCCTCTTCGTTGCCTTCCCTCAATATATTTGTGGACGAGAGTTATCATTTATAACTCTGCAGGTTTGTGAATTGCAGTGCCCCTGAGCTCCATTTTTCAAGTCGCTTTTTGGGAGCTGGCCGCAAAAGCGCAGGATTGCTTCAGGCCCTCTTCTGGTTCTGGGGGGCAGGCTGAGGCTGTGGTTAATTCTTCTTCCTGATGGGAAAATAGAGTGAGCTGTGCTGTCCCAACGACTAGAGCTAGTCTCTCATTGGTTCCCCCTCTTCCCGTGCATCCTCAGGACAAATTGCAACCTGTACGGAAGAGGAGGTTAAAGGTGCTGATTCTCCAAGGAGGGAGATGGCTTGTAAAAGGGCTGGAATGGCGAACCCGAGCACAAGGAGATGAGAAATGAGGTGCGTTTTAGAAATCTTTCCCGATCACACGGTGTACCATCTTCTGGGTTTCTCATGCCTGTTTTCGACGTAGGAAGATGCCCTTGAACCTGGAGATTTGGGACCCATGGGATGGGTACCATGCAGTATTATTTTAAAGGGTCTGCATTGGCTCACCCAACCTCACCAAACCTCTCAGCCCCAAGAGTGTCCACCCTTATGTCTCAATCAGCTGTGGGTCTAGATATGGTCAATCCAGGTTGCATCACAGCCCTTGAACGAATTTTGTAAGAATTTATCTCTCTTTCACTGTCTTTGTTTCACGGGTTTTGAAAAGAAATTTATTTTTATAATGGGGTTTAGCTGCTTTTCACGGCTGTGTTTCTGCCGCTTTACACCCCCTTGACTCACTTACAGAGAGATATCAATACATAGGTTTGAAGATTCTTACTAGTCAGATATATTCTTGTGCGGTGAATAGGGGGTGTTGAGTCCAGTTCACTGAAAAAGGAATAGGTCTTGTCTCTTACATATTGGGTTTATGGAACGGTATCTGAGCTAATTTGAAACCCTTGTTTTATGCATCACCCCACCTCACCTTGCCCGTTCAGAAGCCATAGTGTGTTTTCTAAACGTGTGACTCTGTTCTGTTTTGTAATTCAGTTCAAGTGTAGCGGTTTTTACATTCCCTCTCTAAGTGATATCTTAGGATAAGTGTCTTTTTCTGTGTGACTTATTTCACTTAGAATCGTCGTACCTAAATCCACTCATCGTGCTGCTACTAGCCTTATGACGTGGATTTCATGGCTGAGTGATATTCCATTGTACATGAGGACCACAACTTCTTTATCCACTTTTCTCTTTCCTAGGATATTTAAGGTGTAATGAAGTGGGGGTTCTTGTCAACAGAGCAGCCCTAAACTTTGGGGTGCCTGTGTCTTGCTGATTTTTAGTTTTCCCAATTTATACGCCCATGAGTGGAAGTGCCCTATGCTCTCCAAGCTGTGTTTTTTAGATGTTTCTGGACACACCGTACACTTCTCCAGAGTGGCTGTTGTCAATTTACATCCCGCCCATCAGCGTAGCAAGGCTCCCATTTCTCCATGGCCTGTCCTGCATTTCTGGTTTTGACACTTTTTTCAGCATGGCCCTTTTGCCCGATGGGAAGCGAGACTAGTTTGTAGCGCTGATTTGCCTTTCCAGGTGGCTTGGTTGGCCAAAAAGGGCGTATGCGTTTTTTCCTGAATATATTCAGGAAAAAACGCATACGCCCTTTTTGGCCAAGGGCATCACTGTTGAAGTTTTGCCGCTTTTCATGTGCTTTCAAGGCGATTCGAATCTACCTCCTGAAATCTGTTTCCTGCAATTCTGCCTTGCTTTCAAATCCTCTTCGTTGCCTTCCCTCAATATATTTGTGGACGAGAGTTATCATTTATAACTCTGCAGGTTTGTGAATTGCAGTGCCCCTGAGCTCCATTTTTCAAGTCGCTTTTTGGGAGCTGGCCGCAAAAGCGCAGGATTGCTTCAGGCCCTCTTCTGGTTCTGGGGGGCAGGCTGAGGCTGTGGTTAATTCTTCTTCCTGATGGGAAAATAGAGTGAGCTGTGCTGTCCCAACGACTAGAGCTAGTCTCTCATTGGTTCCCCCTCTTCCCGTTCATCCTCAGGACAAATTGCAACCTGTACGGAAGAGGAGGTTAAAGGTGCTGATTCTCCAAGGAGGGAGATGGCTTGTAAAAGGGCTGGAATGGCGAACCCGAGCACAAGGAGATGAGAAATGAGGTGCGTTTTAGAAATCTTTCCCGATCACACGGTGTACCATCTTCTGGGTTTCTCATGCCTGTTTTCGACGTAGGAAGATGCCCTTGAACCTGGAGATTTGGGACCCATGGGATGGGTACCATGCAGTATTATTTTAAAGGGTCTGCATTGGCTCACCCAACCTCACCAAACCTCTCAGCCCCAAGAGTGTCCACCCTTATGTCTCAATCAGCTGTGGGTCTAGATATGGTCAATCCAGGTTGCATCAGAGCCCTTGAACGAATTTTGTAAGAATTTATCTCTCTTTCACTGTCTTTGTTTCACGGGTTTTGAAAAGAAATTTATTTTTATAATGGGGTTTAGCTGCTTTTCACGGCTGTGTTTCTGCCGCTTTACACCCCCTTGACTCACTTACAGAGAGATATCAATACATAGGTTTGAAGATTCTTACTAGTCAGATATATTCTTGTGCGGTGAATAGGGGGTGTTGAGTCCAGTTCACTGAAAAAGGAATAGGTCTTGTCTCTTACATATTGGGTTTATGGAACGGTATCTGAGCTAATTTGAAACCCTTGTTTTATGCATCACCCCACCTCACCTTGCCCGTTCAGAAGCCATAGTGTGTTTTCTAAACGTGTGACTCTGTTCTGTTTTGTAATTCAGTTCAAGTGTAGCGGTTTTTACATTCCCTCTCTAAGTGAAATCTTAGGATAAGTGTCTTTTTCTGTGTGACTTATTTCACTTAGAATCGTCGTACCTAAATCCACTCATCGTGCTGCTACTAGCCTTATGACGTGGATTTCATGGCTGAGTGATATTCCATTGTACATGAGGACCACAACTTCTTTATCCACTTTTCTCTTTCCTAGGATATTTAAGGTGTAATGAAGTGGGGGTTCTTGTCAACAGAGCAGCCCTAAACTTTGGGGTGCCTGTGTCTTGCTGATTTTTAGTTTTCCCAATTTATACGCCCATGAGTGGAAGTGCCCTATGCTCTCCAAGCTGTGTTTTTTAGATGTTTCTGGACACACCGTACACTTCTCCAGAGTGGCTGTTGTCAATTTACATCCCGCCCATCAGCGTAGCAAGGCTCCCATTTCTCCATGGCCTGTCCTGCATTTCTGGTTTTGACACTTTTTTCAGCATGGCCCTTTTGCCCGATGGGAAGCGAGACTAGTTTGTAGCGCTGATTTGCCTTTCCAGGTTGCTTGGTTGGCCAAAAAGGGCGTATGCGTTTTTTCCTGAGTATATTCAGGAAAAAACGCATACGCCCTTTTTGGCCAAGGGCATCACTGTTGAAGTTTTGCCGCTTTTCATGTGCTTTCAAGGCGATTCGAATCTACCTCCTGAAATCTGTTTCCTGCAATTCTGCCTTGCTTTCAAATCCTCTTCGTTGCCTTCCCTCAATATATTTGTGGACGAGAGTTATCATTTATAACTCTGCAGGTTTGTGAATTGCAGTGCCCCTGAGCTCCATTTTTCAAGTCGCTTTTTGGGAGCTGGCCGCAAAAGCGCAGGATTGCTTCAGGCCCTCTTCTGGTTCTGGGGGGCAGGCTGAGGCTGTGGTTAATTCTTCTTCCTGATGGGAAAATAGAGTGAGCTGTGCTGTCCCAACGACTAGAGCTAGTCTCTCATTGGTTCCCCCTCTTCCCGTTCATCCTCAGGACAAATTGCAACCTGTACGGAAGAGGAGGTTAAAGGTGCTGATTCTCCAAGGAGGGAGATGGCTTGTAAAAGGGCTGGAATGGCGAACCCGAGCACAAGGAGATGAGAAATGAGGTGCGTTTTAGAAATCTTTCCCGATCACACGGTGTACCATCTTCTGGGTTTCTCATGCCTGTTTTCGACGTAGGAAGATGCCCTTGAACCTGGAGATTTGGGACCCATGGGATGGGTACCATGCAGTATTATTTTAAAGGGTCTGCATTGGCTCACCCAACCTCACCAAACCTCTCAGCCCCAAGAGTGTCCACCCTTATGTCTCAATCAGCTGTGGGTCTAGATATGGTCAATCCAGGTTGCATCAGAGCCCTTGAACGAATTTTGTAAGAATTTATCTCTCTTTCACTGTCTTTGTTTCACGGGTTTTGAAAAGAAATTTATTTTTATAATGGGGTTTAGCTGCTTTTCACGGCTGTGTTTCTGCCGCTTTACACCCCCTTGACTCACTTACAGAGAGATATCAATACATAGGTTTGAAGATTCTTACTAGTCAGATATATTCTTGTGCGGTGAATAGGGGGTGTTGAGTCCAGTTCACTGAAAAAGGAATAGGTCTTGTCTCTTACATATTGGGTTTATGGAACGGTATCTGAGCTAATTTGAAACCCTTGTTTTATGCATCACCCCACCTCACCTTGCCCGTTCAGAAGCCATAGTGTGTTTTCTAAACGTGTGACTCTGTTCTGTTTTGTAATTCAGTTCAAGTGTAGCGGTTTTTACATTCCCTCTCTAAGTGATATCTTAGGATAAGTGTCTTTTTTTGTGTGACTTATTTCACTTAGAATCGTCGTACCTAAATCCACTCATCGTGCTGCTACTAGCCTTATGACGTGGATTTCATGGCTGAGTGATATTCCATTGTACATGAGGACCACAACTTCTTTATCCACTTTTCTCTTTCCTAGGATATTTAAGGTGTAATGAAGTGGGGGTTCTTGTCAACAGAGCAGCCCTAAACTTTGGGGTGCCTGTGTCTTGCTGATTTTTAGTTTTCCCAATTTATACGCCCATGAGTGGAAGTGCCCTATGCTCTCCAAGCTGTGTTTTTTAGATGTTTCTGGACACACCGTACACTTCTCCAGAGTGGCTGTTGTCAATTTACATCCCGCCCATCAGCGTAGCAAGGCTCCCATTTCTCCATGGCCTGTCCTGCATTTCTGGTTTTGACACTTTTTTCAGCATGGCCCTTTTGCCCGATGGGAAGCGAGACTAGTTTGTAGCGCTGATTTGCCTTTCCAGGTTGCTTGGTTGGCCAAAAAGGGCGTATGCGTTTTTTCCTGAATATATTCAGGAAAAAACGCATACGCCCTTTTTGGCCAAGGGCATCACTGTTGAAGTTTTGCCGCTTTTCATGTGCTTTCAAGGCGATTCGAATCTACCTCCTGAAATCTGTTTCCTGCAATTCTGCCTTGCTTTCAAATCCTCTTCGTTGCCTTCCCTCAATATATTTGTGGACGAGAGTTATCATTTATAACTCTGCAGGTTTGTGAATTGCAGTGCCCCTGAGCTCCATTTTTCAAGTCGCTTTTTGGGAGCTGGCCGCAAAAGCGCAGGATTGCTTCAGGCCCTCTTCTGGTTCTGGGGGGCAGGCTGAGGCTGTGGTTAATTCTTCTTCCTGATGGGAAAATAGAGTGACCTGTGCTGTCCCAACCACTAGAGGTAGTCTCTCATTGGTTCCCCCTTTTCCCGTTCATCCTCAGGTCAAATTGCAAACTGTACGGAACAGGAGGTTAAAGGTGCTGATTCTCCAAGGAGGGAGATGGCTTGTAAAAGGGCTGGAATGGCGAACCCGCGCACAAGGAGATGAGAAATGAGGTGCGTTTTAGAAACCTTTCCCGATCACACGGTGTACCATCTTCTGGGTTTCTCATGCACGTTTTAGACGTAGGAAGATGCCCTTGAACCTGGAGATTTGGGCCCCATGGGATGGGTACCATGCAGTATTACTTGAAAGGGTCTGCATTGGCTCACCCAACCTCACCGAACCTCTCAGCCCCAAGAGTGTCCACCCTTATGTCTCAATCAGCTGTGGGTCTAGATATGGTCAATCCAGGTTGCATCAGAGCCCTTGAACGAATTTTGTAAGAATTTATCTCTCTTTCACTGTCTTTGTTTCACGGGTTTTGAAAAGAAATTTATTTTTATAATGGGGTTTAGCTGCTTTTCACGGCTGTGTTTATGCCGCTTTACACCCCCTTGACTCACTTATAGAGAGATATCAATACATAGGTTTGAAGATTCTTACTAGTCAGATATATTCTTGTGCGGTGAATAGGGGGTGTTGAGTCCAGTTCACTGAGCAAGGTGTAGGTCTTGTCTATTACATATTGGGTTTATGGAACGGTATCGGAGCTAATTTGAAACCCTTGTTTTATGCATCACCCCATCTCACCTTTCCCTTTCAGCAGCCATAGTTTGTTTTCTAAACGTGTGACTATGTTCTGTTTTGTAATTCACTTCAACTGTAGCGGTTTTTACATTCCCTCTATGCGTGCTATCTTATGATAAGTGTCTTTTTCTGTGTGACTTATTTCACTTAGAATCGTCGTACCTAAATCCACTCATCGTGCTGCTACTAGCCTTATGACGTTGATTTCATGGCTGAGTGATATTCCATTGTACATGAGGACCCCAACTTCTTTATCCATTTTTCTCTTTCCTAGGATATTTAAGGTGTAATGAAGTGGGGGTTCTTGTCAACAGAGCAGCCCTAAACTTTGGGGTGCCTGTGTCTTGCTGATTTTTGGTTTTCCCAATTTATACACCCATGAGTGGAAGTGCCCTATGCTCTCTAAGCTGTGTTTTTTAGATGTTTCAGGACACACCGTACACTTCTCCAGAGTGGCTGTTGGCAATTTACATCCCGCCCATCAGCGTAGCAAGCCCCCATTTCTCCATGGCCTGTCCTGCATTTCTGGTTTTGACACTTTTTTCAGCATGGCCCTTTTGCCCGACGGAAGCGAGACTAGTTTATAGCGCTGATTTGCCTTTCCAGGTTGCTTGGTTGGCCAAAAAGGGCGTATGCGTTTTTTCCTGAATATATTCATTAAAAAACGCATACGCCCTTTTTGGCCAAGGGCATCACTGTTGACGTTTTGCCGCTTTTCATGTGCTTTCAAGGCGATTCGAATCTACCTCCTGAAATCTGTGTCCTGCAATTCTGCCTTGCTTTCAAAGCCTCTTCGTTGCCTTCCCTCAATATATTTGTGGACGAGAGTTATCATTTATAACTCTCCAGGTTTGTGAATTGCAGTGCCCCTGAGCTCCATTTTTCAAGTCGCTTTTTGGGAGCTGGCCGCAAAAGCGCAGGATTGCTTCAGGCCCTCTTCTGGTTCTGCGGGGCAGGCTGAGGCTGTGGTTATTTCTTCTTCCTGATGGGAAAATAGAGTGACCTGTGCTGTCCCAACCACTAGAGGTAGTCTCTCATTGGTTCCCCCTCTTCCCGTTCATCCTCAGGACAAATTGCAAACTGTACGGAACAGGAGGTTAAAGGTGCTGATTCTCCAAGGAGGGAGATGGCTTGTAAAAGGGCTGGAATGGCGAACCCGAGCACAAGGAGATGAGAAATGAGGTGCGTTTTAGAAAACTTTCCCGATCACATGGTGTACTTTCTTCTGGGTTTCTCATGCACGTTTTCGACGTAGGAAGATGCCCTTGAACCTGGAGATTTGGGACCCATGGGATGGGTACCATGCAGTATTACTTGAAAGGGTCTGCGTTGGCTCACCCAACCTCACCAAACCTCTCAGCCCCAAGAGTGTCCATCCTTATGTCTCAATCAGCTGTGGGTCTAGATATGGTCAATCCAGGTTGCATCACAGCCCTTGAACGAATTTTGTAAGAATTTCTCTCTCTTTCACTGTCTTTGTTTCACGGGTTTTGAAAAGAAATTTATTTTTATAATGGGGTTTAGCTGCTTTTCACGGCTGTGTTTATGCCGCTTTACACCCCCTTGACTCACTTACAGAGAGATATCAATACATAGGTTTGAAGATTCTTACTAGTCAGATATATTCTTGTGCGGTGAATAGGGGGTGTTGAGTCCAGTTCACTGAGCAAGGAGTAGGTCTTGTCTATTACATATTGGGTTTATGGAACGGTATCGGAGCTAATTTGAAACCCTTGTTTTATGCATCACCCCATCTCACCTTTCCCGTTCAGCAGCCATAGTTTGTTTTCTAAACGTGTGACTATGTTCTGTTTTGTAATTCACTTCAACTGTAGCGGTTTTTACATTCCCTCTATGCGTGCTATCTTATGATAAGTGTCTTTTTCTGTGTGACTTATTTCACTTAGAATCGTCGTACCTAAATCCACTCATCGTGCTGCTACTAGCCTTATGACGTTGATTTCATGCCTGAGTGATATTCCATTGTACATGAGGAGCCCAACTTCTTTATCTATTTTTCTCTTTCCTAGGATATTTAAGGTGTAATGAAGTGGGGGTTCTTGTCAACAGAGCAGCCCTAAACTTTGGGGTGCCTGTGTCTTGCTGATTTTTAGTTTTCCCAATTTATACGCCCATGAGTGGAAGTGCCCTATGCTCTCCAAGCTGTGTTTTTTAGATGTTTCAGGACACACCGTACACTTTTCCAGAGTGGCTGTTGGCAATTTACATCCCGCCCATCAGCATAGCAAGGCTCCCATTTCTCCATGGCCGGTCCTGCATTTCTGGTTTTGACACTTTTTTCCGCATGGCCCTTTTGCCCACTGGGAAGGGAGACTTCTTTGGAGTGCTGATTTGCCTTTCCAGGTTGCTTGGTTGGCCAAAAACGGCGTATGCGTTTTTTCCTGAATATATTCAGGAAAAAACGCATACGCCCTTTTTGGCCAAGGGCATCATTGTCCACGTTTTGCCGCTTTTCATGTGCTTTCAAGGCGATTCGAATCTACCTCCTGAAATCTGTTTCCTGTAATTCTGCCTTGCTTTCAAATCCTCTTCGTTGCCTTCCCTCAATATATTTGTGGACGAGAGTTATCATTTATAACTCTGCAGGTTTGTGAATTGTAGTGCCCCTGAGCTCCATTTTTCAAGTCGCTTTTTTGGGAGCTGGCCGCAAAAGCGCAGGATTGCTTCAGGCCCTCTACTCGTTCTGGGGGACAGGCTGAGCCTGTGGTTAATTCTTCTTCCTGATTGGAAAATAGAGTGACCTGTGCCTGTCCCAACACCTAGAGTTAGTCTCTCATTGGTTCCCCCTCTTCCTGTTCATCCTCAGGACAAATTGCAACCTGAACGGAAAAGGAGGTTAAAGGTGCTGATTCTCCAAGGAGGGAGATGGCTAGTAAAGTGGCTGGAATTGCGAACCTGAGAAAAGGAGGTGAGAAATGAGGTGCGTTTTAGAAAACTTTCCCGATCACATGGTGTACTTTCTTCTGGGTTTCTCATGCACGTTTTCGACGTAGGAAGATGCCCTTGAACCTGGAGATTTGGGACCCATGGGATGGGTACCATGCAGTATTACTTTAAAGGGTCTGCGTTGGCTCACCCAACCTCACCAAACCTCTCAGCCCCAAGAGTGTCCATCCTTATGTCTCAATCAGCTGTGGGTCTAGATATGGTCAATCCAGGTTGCATCACAGCCCCTGAACGAATTTTGTAAGAATTTCTCTCTCTTTCACTGTCTTTGTTTCATGGGTTTTGAAAAGTAATTTATTTTTATAATGGGGTTTAGCTGCTTTTCACGGCTGTGTTTATGCCGCTTTACACCCCATTGACTCACTTACACAGAGATATCAATACATAGGTTTGAAGATTCTTACTAGTCAGATATATTTTTGTGCAGTGAATAGGGGGTGTTGAGTCCAGTTCACTGAGCAAAGAGTAGGTCTTGTCTATTACATATTGGGTTTATGGAACGGTATCGGAGCTAATTTGAAACCCTTGTTTTATGCATCACCCCAACTCACCTTTCCCGTTCAGCAGCCATAGTTTGTTTTCTAAACGTGTGACTATGTTCTGTTTTGTAATTCACTTCAACTGTAGTGGTTTTTACATTCCCTCTATACGTGCTATCTTATGATAAGTGTCTTTTTCTGTGTGACTTATTTCACTTAGAATCGTCGTACCTAAATCCACTCATCGTGCTGCTACTAGCCTTATGACGTTGATTTCATGGCTGAGTGATATTCCATTGTACATGAGGACCCCAACTTCTTTATCCATTTTTCTCTTTCCTAGGATATTTAAGGTGTAATGAAGTGGGGTTTCTTGTCAACAGAGCAGCCCTAAACTTTGGGGTGCCTCTGTCTTGCTGATTTTTGGTTTTCCCAATTTATACACCCATGAGTGGAAGTGCCCTCTGCTCTCTAAGCTGTGTTTTTTAGATGTTTCAGGACACACGGTACACTTCTCCAGAGTGGCTGTTGTCAATTTACATCCCGCCCATCAGCGTAGCAAGGCTCCCATTTCTCCATGGCCTGTCCTGCATTTCTGGTTTGGACACTTTTTTCCACATGGCCCTTTTGCCCGATGGGAAGCGAGACTAGTTTGTAGCGCTGATTTGCCTTTCCAGGTTGCTTGGTTGGCCAAAAAGGGCGTATGCGTTTTTTCCTGAATATATTCAGGAAAACACGCATACGCCCTTTTTGGCCAAGGGCATCACTGTTGACGTTTTGCCGCTTTTCATGTACTTTCAAGGCGATTCGAATCTACCTCCTGAAATCTGTTTCCTGCAATTCTGCCTTGCTTTCAAATCCTCTTCGTTGCCTTCCCTCAATATATTTGTGGACGACAGTTATCATTTATAACTCTGCAGGTTTTTGAATTGTAGTGCCCCTGAGCTCCATTTTTCAAGTCGCTTTTTTGGGAGCTGGCCGCAAAAGCGCAGGATTGCTTCAGGCCCTCTACTCGTTCTGGGGGACAGGCTGAGCCTGTGGTTAATTCTTCTTCCTGATTGGAAAATAGAGTGACCTGTGCCTGTCCCAACACCTAGAGTTAGTCTCTCATTGGTTCCCCCTCTTCCTGTTCATCCTCAGGACAAATTGCAACCTGTACGGAAAAGGAGGTTAAAGGTGCTGATTCTCCAAGGAGGGAGATGGCTAGTAAAGTGGCTGGAATTGCGAACCTGAGAAAAGGAGGTGAGAAATGAGGTGCGTTTTAGAAAACTTTCCCGATCACACGGTGTACCATCTTCTGGGTTTCTCATGCATGTTTTCGACGTAGGAAGATGCCCTTGAACCTGGAGATTTGGGACCCATGGGATGGGTACCATGCAGTATTATTTTAAAGGGTCTGCATTGGCTCACCCAACCTCACCAAACCTCTCAGCCCCAAGAGTGTCCACCCTTATGTCTCAATCTGCTGTGGGTCTAGATATGGTCAATCCAGGTTGCATCAGAGCCCTTGAACGAATTTTGTAAGAATTCATCTCTCTTTCACTGTCTTTGTTTCACGGGTTTTGAAAAGAAATTTATTTTTATAATGGGGATTAGCTGCTTTTCACGGCTGTGTTTCTGCCGCTTTACACCCCCTTGACTCACTTACAGAGAGATATCAATACATAGGTTTGAAGATTCTTACTAGTCAGATATATTCTTGTGCGGTGAATAGGGGGTGTTGAGTCCAGTTCACTGAAAAAGGAATAGGTCTTGTCTCTTACATATTGGGTTTATGGAACGGTATCTGAGCTAATTTGAAACCCTTGTTTTATGCATCACCCCACCTCACCTTGCCCGTTCAGAAGCAATAGTGTGTTTTCTAAACGTGTGACTCTGTTCTGTTTTGTAATTCAGTTCAAGTGTAGCGGTTTTTACATTCCCTCTCTAAGTGATATCTTAGGATAAGTGTCTTTTTCTGTGTGACTTATTTCACTTAGAATCGTCGTACCTAAATCCACTCATCGTGCTGCTACTAGCCTTATGACGTGGATTTCATGGCTGAGTGATATTCCATTGTACATGAGGACCACAACTTCTTTATCCACTTTTCTCTTTCCTAGGATATTTAAGGTGTAATGAAGTGGGGGTTCTTGTCAACAGAGCAGCCCTAAACTTTGGGGTGCCTGTGTCTTGCTGATTTTTATTTTTCCCAATTTATACGCCCATGAGTGGAAGTGCCCTATGCTCTCCAAGCTGTGTTTTTTAGATGTTTCTGGACACACCGTACACTTCTCCAGAGTGGCTGTTGTCAATTTACATCCCGCCCATCAGCGTAGCAAGGCTCCCATTTCTCCATGGCCTGTCCTGCATTTCTGGTTTTGACACTTTTTTCAGCATGGCCCTTTTGCCCGATGGGAAGCGAGACTAGTTTGTAGCGCTGATTTGCCTTTCCAGGTTGCTTGGTTGGCCAAAAAGGGCGTATGCGTTTTTTCCTGAATATATTCAGGAAAAAACGCATACGCCCTTTTTGGCCAAGGGCATCACTGTTGAAGTTTTGCCGCTTTTCATGTGCTTTCAAGGCGATTCGAATCTACCTCCTGAAATCTGTTTCCTGCAATTCTGCCTTGCTTTCAAATCCTCTTCGTTGCCTTCCCTCAATATATTTGTGGACGAGAGTTATCATTTATAACTCTGCAGGTTTGTGAATTGCAGTGCCCCTGAGCTCCATTTTTCAAGTCGCTTTTTGGGAGCTGGCCGCAAAAGCGCAGGATTGCTTCAGGCCCTCTTCTGGTTCTGGGGGGCAGGCTGAGGCTGTGGTTAATTCTTCTTCCTGATGGGAAAATAGAGTGACCTGTGCTGTCCCAACCACTAGAGGTAGTCTCTCATTGGTTCCCCCTCTTCCCGTTCATCCTCAGGTCAAATTGCAAACTGTACGGAACAGGAGGTTAAAGGTGCTGATTCTCCAAGGAGGGAGATGGCTTGTAAAAGGGCTGGAATGGCGAACCCGCGCACAAGGAGATGAGAAATGAGGTGCGTTTTAGAAACCTTTCCCGATCACACGGTGTACCATCTTCTGGGTTTCTCATGCACGTTTTCGACGTAGGAAGATGCCCTTGAACCTGGAGATTTGGGACCCATGGGATGGGTACCATGCAGTATTACTTTAAAGGGTCTGCATTGGCTCACCCAACCTCACCAAACCTCTCAGCCCCAAGAGTGTCCACCCTTATGTCTCAATCAGCTGTGGGTCTAGATATGGTCAATCCAGGTTGCATCACAGCCCTTGAACGAATTTTGTAAGAATTTCTCTCTCTTTCACTGTCTTTGTTTCACGGGTTTTGAAAAGAAATTTATTTTTATAATGGGGTTTAGCTGCTTTTCACGGCTGTGTTTATGCCGCTTTACACCCCCTTGACTCACTTATAGAGAGATATCAATACATAGGTTTGAAGATTCTTACTAGTCAGATATATTCTTGTGCGGTGAATAGGGGGTGTTGAGTCCAGTTCACTGAGCAAGGAGTAGGTCTTGTCTATTACATATTGGGTTTCTGGAACGGTATCGGAGCTAATTTGAAACCGTTGTTTTATGCATCACCCCATCTCACCTTTCCCTTTCAGCAGCCATAGTTTGTTTTCTAAACGTGTGACTATGTTCTGTTTTGTAATTCACTTCAACTGTAGCGGTTTTTACATTCCCTCTATGCGTGCTATCTTATGATAAGTGTCTTTTTCTGTGTGACTTATTTCACTTAGAATCGTCGTACCTAAATCCACTCATCGTGCTGCTACTAGCCTTATGACGTTGATTTCATGGCTGAGTGATATTCCATTGTACATGAGGACCCCAACTTCTTTATCCATTTTTCTCTTTCCTAGGATATTTAAGGTGTAATGAAGTGGGGGTTCTTGTCAACAGAGCAGCCCTAAACTTTGGGGTGCCTGTGTCTTGCTGATTTTTGGTTTTCCCAATTTATACACCCATGAGTGGAAGTGCCCTATGCTCTCTAAGCTGTGTTTTTTAGATGTTTCAGGACACACCGTACACTTCTCCAGAGTGGCTGTTGGCAATTTACATCCCGCCCATCAGCGTAGCAAGGCTCCCATTTCTCCATGGCCTGTCCTGCATTTCTGGTTTGGACACTTTTTTCCGCATGGCCCTTTTGCCCGATGGGAAGCGAGACTAGTTTGTAGCGCTGATTTGCCTTTCCAGGTTGCTTGGTTGGCCAAAAAGGGCGTATGCGTTTTTTCCTGAATATATTCAGGAAAAAACGCATACGCCCTTTTTGGCCAAGGGCATCACTGTTGACGTTTTGCCACTTTTCATGTGCTTTCAAGGCGATTCGAATCTACCTCCTGAAATCTGTGTCCTGCAATTCTGCCTTGCTTTCAAATCCTCTTCGTTGCCTTCCCTCAATATATTTGTGGACGAGAGTTATCATTTATAACTCTGCAGGTTTGTGAATTGCAGTGCCCCTGAGCTCCATTTTTCAAGTCGCTTTTTGGGAGCTGGCCGCAAAAGCGCAGGATTGCTTCAGGCCCTCTTCTGGTTCTGCGGGGCAGGCTGAGGCTGTGGTTATTTCTTCTTCCTGATGGGAAAATAGAGTGACCTGTGCTGTCCCAACCACTAGAGGTAGTCTCTCATTGGTTCCCCCTCTTCCCATTCATCCTCAGGACAAATTGCAAACTGTACGGAACAGGAGGTTAAAGGTGCTGATTCTCCAAGGAGGGAGATGGCTTGTAAAAGGGCTGGAATGGCGAACCCGAGCACAAGGAGATGAGAAATGAGGTGCGTTTTAGAAAACTTTCCCGATCACATGGTGTACTTTCTTCTGGGTTTCTCATGCACGTTTTCGATGTAGGAAGATGCCCTTGAACCTGGAGATTTGGGACCCATGGGATGGGTACCATGCAGTATTACTTGAAAGGGTCTGCGTTGGCTCACCCAACCTCACCAAACCTCTCAGCCCCAAGAGTGTCCATCCTTATGTCTCAATCAGCTGTGGGTCTAGATATGGTCAATCCAGGTTGCATCACAGCCCTTGAACGAATTTTGTAAGAATTTCTCTCTCTTTCATTGTCTTTGTTTCACGGGTTTTGAAAAGAAATTTATTTTTATAATGGGGTTTAGCTGCATTTCACGGCTGTGTTTATGCCGCTTTACACCCCCTTGACTCACTTACAGAGAGATATCAATACATAGGTTTGAAGATTCTTACTAGTCAGATATATTCTTGTGCGGTGAATAGGGGGTGTTGAGTCCAGTTCACTGAGCAAGGAGTAGGTCTTGTCTATTACATATTGGGTTTATGGAACGGTATCGGAGCTAATTTGAAACCCTTGTTTTATGCATCACCCCATCTCACCTTTCCCTTTCAGCAGCCATAGTTTGTTTTCTAAACGTGTGACTATGTTCTGTTTTGTAATTCACTTCAACTGTAGCGGTTTTTACATTCCCTCTATGCGTGCTATCTTATGATAAGTGTCTTTTTCTGTGTGACTTATTTCACTTAGAATCGTCGTACCTAAATCCACTCATCGTGCTGCTACTAGCCTTATGACGTTGATTTCATGCCTGAGTGATATTCCATTTTACATGAGGACCCCAACTTCTTTATCTATTTTTCTCTTTCCTAGGATATTTAAGGTGTAATGAAGTGGGGGTTCTTGTCAACAGAGCAGCCCTAAACTTTGGGGTGCCTGTGTCTTGCTGATTTTTGGTTTTCCCAATTTATACGCCCATGAGTGGAAGTGCCCTATGCTCTCCAAGCTGTGTTTTTTAGATGTTTCAGGACACACCGTACACTTTTCCAGAGTGGCTGTTGGCAATTTACATCCCGCCCATCAGCATAGCAAGGCTCCCATTTCTCCATGGCCGGTCCTGCATGTCTGGTTTTGACACTTTTTTCCGCATGGCCCTTTTGCCCACTGGGAAGGGAGACTTCTTTGGAGTGCTGATTTGCCTTTCCAGGTTGCTTGGTTGGCCAAAAAGGGCGTATGCCTTTTTTCCTGAATATATTCAGGAAAACACGCATACGCCCTTTTTGGCCAAGGGCATCACTGTTGACGTTTTGCCGCTTTTCATGTACTTTCAAGGCGATTCGAATCTACCTCCTGAAATCTGTTTCCTGCAATTCTGCCTTGCTTTCAAATCCTCTTCGTTGCCTTCCCTCAATATATTTGTGGACGACAGTTATCATTTATAACTCTGCAGGTTTTTGAATTGTAGTGCCCCTGAGCTCCATTTTTCAAGTCGCTTTTTTGGGAGCTGGCCGCAAAAGCGCAGGATTGCTTCAGGCCCCCTACTCGTTCTGGGGGACAGGCTGAGCCTGTGGTTAATTCTTCTTCCTGATTGGAAAATAGAGTGACCTGTGCCTGTCCCAACACCTAGAGTTAGTCTCTCATTGGTTCCCCCTCTTCCTGTTCATCCTCAGGACAAATTGCAACCTGTACGGAAAAGGAGGTTAAAGGTGCTGATTCTCCAAGGAGGGAGATTGCTAGTAAAGTGGCTGGAATTGCGAACCTGAGAAAAGGAGGTGAGAAATGAGGTGCGTTTTAGAAAACTTTCCCGATCACACGGTGTACCATCTTCTGGGTTTCTCATGCATGTTTTCGACGTAGGAAGATGCCCTTGAACCTGGAGATTTGGGACCCATGGGATGGGTACCATGCAGTATTATTTTAAAGGGTCTGCATTGGCTCACCCAACCTCACCAAACCTCTCAGCCCCAAGAGTGTCCACCCTTATGTCTCAATCTGCTGTGGGTCTAGATATGGTCAATCCAGGTTGCATCAGAGCCCTTGAACGAATTTTGTAAGAATTCATCTCTCTTTCACTGTCTTTGTTTCACGGGTTTTGAAAAGAAATTTATTTTTATAATGGGGTTTAGCTGCTTTTCACGGCTGTGTTTCTGCCGCTTTACACCCCCTTGACTCACTTACAGAGAGATATCAATACATAGGTTTGAAGATTCTTACTAGTCAGATATATTCTTGTGCGGTGAATAGGGGGTGTTGAGTCCAGTTCACTGAAAAAGGAATAGGTCTTGTCTCTTACATATTGGGTTTATGGAACGGTATCTGAGCTAATTTGAAACCCTTGTTTTATGCATCACCCCACCTCACCTTGCCCGTTCAGAAGCAATAGTGTGTTTTCTAAACGTGTGACTCTGTTCTGTTTTGTAATTCAGTTCAAGTGTAGCGGTTTTTACATTCCCTCTCTAAGTGATATCTTAGGATAAGTGTCTTTTTCTGTGTGACTTATTTCACTTAGAATCGTCGTACCTAAATCCACTCATCGTGCTGCTACTAGCCTTATGACGTGGATTTCATGGCTGAGTGATATTCCATTGTACATGAGGACCACAACTTCTTTATCCACTTTTCTCTTTCCTAGGATATTTAAGGTGTAATGAAGTGGGGGTTCTTGTCAACAGAGCAGCCCTAAACTTTGGGGTGCCTGTGTCTTGCTGATTTTTATTTTTCCCAATTTATACGCCCATGAGTGGAAGTGCCCTATGCTCTCCAAGCTGTGTTTTTTAGATGTTTCTGGACACACCGTACACTTCTCCAGAGTGGCTGTTGTCAATTTACATCCCGCCCATCAGCGTAGCAAGGCTCCCATTTCTCCATGGCCTGTCCTGCATTTCTGGTTGACACTTTTTTCAGCATGGCCCTTTTGCCCGATGGGAAGCGAGACTAGTTTGTAGCGCTGATTTGCCTTTCCAGGTTGCTTGGTTGGCCAAAAAGGGCGTATGCGTTTTTTCCTGAATATATTCAGGAAAAAACGCATACGCCCTTTTTGGCCAAGGGCATCACTGTTGAAGTTTTGCCGCTTTTCATGTGCTTTCAAGGCGATTCGAATCTACCTCCTGAAATCTGTTTCCTGCAATTCTGCCTTGCTTTCAAATCCTCTTCGTTGCCTTCCCTCAATATATTTGTGGACGAGAGTTATCATTTATAACTCTGCAGGTTTGTGAATTGCAGTGCCCCTGAGCTCCATTTTTCAAGTCGCTTTTTGGGAGCTGGCCGCAAAAGCGCAGGATTGCTTCAGGCCCTCTTCTGGTTCTGGGGGGCAGGCTGAGGCTGTGGTTAATTCTTCTTCCTGATGGGAAAATACAGTGACCTGTGCTGTCCCAACCACTACAGGTAGTCTCTCATTGGTTCCCCCTCTTCCCGTTCATCCTCAGGTCAAATTGCAAACTGTACGGAACAGGAGGTTAAAGGTGCTGATTCTCCAAGGAGGGAGATGGCTTGTAAAAGGGCTGGAATGGCGAACCCGCGCACAAGGAGATGAGAAATGAGGTGCGTTTTAGAAACCTTTCCCGATCACACGGTGTACCATCTTCTGGGTTTCTCATGCACGTTTTCGACGTAGGAAGATGCCCTTGAACCTGGAGATTTGGGACCCATGGGATGGGTACCATGCAGTATTACTTTAAAGGGTCTGCATTGGCTCACCCAACCTCACCAAACCTCTCAGCCCCAAGAGTGTCCACCCTTATGTCTCAATCAGCTGTGGGTCTAGATATGGTCAATCCAGGTTGCATCACAGCCCTTGAACGAATTTTGTAAGAATTTCTCTCTCTTTCACTGTCTTTGTTTCACGGGTTTTGAAAAGAAATTTATTTTTATAATGGGGTTTAGCTGCTTTTCACGGCTGTGTTTATGCCGCTTTACACCCCCTTGACTCACTTATAGAGAGATATCAATACATAGGTTTGAAGATTCTTACTAGTCAGATATATTCTTGTGCGGTGAATAGGGGGTGTTGAGTCCAGTTCACTGAGCAAGGAGTAGGTCTTGTCTATTACATATTGGGTTTATGGAACGGTATCGGAGCTAATTTGAAACCGTTGTTTTATGCATCACCCCATCTCACCTTTCCCTTTCAGCAGCCATAGTTTGTTTTCTAAACGTGTGACTATGTTCTGTTTTGTAATTCACTTCAACTGTAGCGGTTTTTACATTCCCTCTAGAAGTGATATCTTATGATAAGTGTCTTTTTCTGTGTGACTTATTTCACTTAGAATCGTCGTACCTAAATCCACTCATCGTGCTGCTACTAGCCTTATGACGTTGATTTCATGGCTGAGTGATATTCCATTGTACATGAGGACCCCAACTTCTTTATCCATTTTTCTCTTTCCTAGGATATTTAAGGTGTAATGAAGTGGGGGTTCTTGTCAACAGAGCAGCCCTAAACTTTGGGGTGCCTGTGTCTTGCTGATTTTTGGTTTTCCCAATTTATACACCCATGAGTGGAAGTGCCCTATGCTCTCTAAGCTGTGTTTTTTAGATGTTTCAGGACACACCGTACACTTCTCCAGAGTGGCTGTTGGCAATTTACATCCCGCCCATCAGCGTAGCAAGGCTCCCATTTCTCCATGGCCTGTCCTGCATTTCTGGGTTTGACACTTTTTTCAGCATGGCCCTTTTGCCCGATGGGAAGCGAGACTAGTTTGTAGCGCTGATTTGCCTTTCCAGGTTGCTTGGTTGGCCAAAAAGGGCGTATGCGTTTTTTCCTGAATATATTCAGGAAAAAAAGCATACGCCCTTTTTGGCCAAGGGCATCACTGTTGACGTTTTGCCGCTTTTCATGTGCTTTCAAGGCGATTCGAATCTACCTCCTGAAATCTGTGTCCTGCAATTCTGCCTTGCTTTCAAATCCTCTTCGTTGCCTTCCCTCAATATATTTGTGGACGAGAGTTATCATTTATAACTCTGCAGGTTTGTGAATTGCAGTGCCCCTGAGCTCCATTTTTCAAGTCGCTTTTTGGGAGCTGGCCGCAAAAGCGCAGGATTGCTTCAGGCCCTCTTCTGGTTCTGCGGGGCAGGCTGAGGCTGTGGTTATTTCTTCTTCCTGATGGGAAAATAGAGTGACCTGTGCTGTCCCAACCACTAGAGGTAGTCTCTCATTGGTTCCCCCTCTTCCCATTCATCCTCAGGACAAATTGCAAACTGTACGGAACAGGAGGTTAAAGGTGCTGATTCTCCAAGGAGGGAGATGGCTTGTAAAAGGGCTGGAATGGCGAACCCGAGCACAAGGAGATGAGAAATGAGGTGCGTTTTAGAAAACTTTCCCGATCACATGGTGTACTTTCTTCTGGGTTTCTCATGCACGTTTTCGATGTAGGAAGATGCCCTTGAACCTGGAGATTTGGGACCCATGGGATGGGTACCATGCAGTATTACTTGAAAGGGTCTGCGTTGGCTCACCCAACCTCACCAAACCTCTCAGCCCCAAGAGTGTCCATCCTTATGTCTCAATCAGCTGTGGGTCTAGATATGGTCAATCCAGGTTGCATCACAGCCCTTGAACGAATTTTGTAAGAATTTCTCTCTCTTTCACTGTCTTTGTTTCACGGGTTTTGAAAAGAAATTTATTTTTATAATGGGGTTTAGCTGCTTTTCACGGCTGTGTTTATGCCGCTTTACACCCCCTTGACTCACTTACAGAGAGATATCAATACATAGGTTTGAAGATTCTTACTAGTCAGATATATTCTTGTGCGGTGAATAGGGGGTGTTGAGTCCAGTTCACTGAGCAAGGAGTAGGTCTTGTCTATTACATATTGGGTTTATGGAATGGTATCGGAGCTAATTTGAAACCCTTGTTTTATGCATCACCCCATCTCACCTTTCCCTTTCAGCAGCCATAGTTTGTTTTCTAAACGTGTGACTATGTTCTGTTTTGTAATTCACTTCAACTGTAGCGGTTTTTACATTCCCTCTATGCGTGCTATCTTATGATAAGTGTCTTTTTCTGTGTGACTTATTTCACTTAGAATCGTCGTACCTAAATCCACTCATCGTGCTGCTACTAGCCTTATGACGTTGATTTCATGCCTGAGTGATATTCCATTTTACATGAGGACCCCAACTTCTTTATCTATTTTTCTCTTTCCTAGGATATTTAAGGTGTAATGAAGTGGGGGTTCTTGTCAACAGAGCAGCCCTAAACTTTGGGGTGCCTGTGTCTTGCTGATTTTTGGTTTTCCCAATTTATACGCCCATGAGTGGAAGTGCCCTATGCTCTCCAAGCTGTGTTTTTTAGATGTTTCAGGACACACCGTACACTTTTCCAGAGTGGCTGTTGGCAATTTACATCCCGCCCATCAGCATAGCAAGGCTCCCATTTCTCCATGGCCGGTCCTGCATGTCTGGTTTTGACACTTTTTTCCGCATGGCCCTTTTGCCCACTGGGAAGGGAGACTTCGTTGGAGTGCTGATTTGCCTTTCCAGGTTGCTTGGTTGGCCAAAAACGGCGTATGCGTTTTTTCCTGAATATATTCAGGAAAAAACGCATACGCCCTTTTTGGCCAAGGGCATCACTGTTGACGTTTTGCCGCTTTTCATGTACTTTCAAGGCGATTCGAATCTACCTCCTGAAATCTGTTTCCTGCAATTCTGCCTTGCTTTCAAATCCTCTTCGTTGCCTTCCCTCAATATATTTGTGGACGAGAGTTATCATTTATAACTCTGCAGGTTTGTGAATTGTAGTGCCCCTGAGCTCCATTTTTCAAGTCGCTTTTTTGGGAGCTGGCCGCAAAAGCGCAGGATTGCTTCAGGCCCTCTACTCGTTCTGGGGGACAGGCTGAGCCTGTGGTTAATTCTTCTTCCTGATTGGAAAATAGAGTGACCTGTGCCTGTCCCAACACCTAGAGTTAGTCTCTCATTGGTTCCCCCTCTTCCTGTTCATCCTCAGGACAAATTGCAACCTGTACGGAAAAGGAGGTTAAAGGTGCTGATTCTCCAAGGAGGGAGATGGCTAGTAAAGTGGCTGGAATTGCGAACCTGAGAAAAGGAGGTGAGAAATGAGGTGCATTTTAGAAAACTTTCCCGATCACACGGTGTACCATCTTCTGGGTTTCTCATGCATGTTTTCGACGTAGGAAGATGCCTTTGAACCTGGAGATTTGGGACCCATGGGATGGGTACCATGCAGTATTATTTTAAAGGGTCTGCATTGGCTCACCCAACCTCACCAAACCTCTCAGCCCCAAGAGTGTCCACCCTTATGTCTCAATCAGCTGTGGGTCTAGATATGGTCAATCCAGGTTGCATCAGAGCCCTTGAACGAATTTTGTAAGAATTTATCTCTCTTTCACTGTCTTTGTTTCACGGGTTTTGAAAAGAAATTTATTTTTATAATGGGGTTTAGCTGCTTTTCACGGCTGTGTTTCTGCCGCTTTACACCCCCTTGACTCACTTACAGAGAGATATCAATACATAGGTTTGAAGATTCTTACTAGTCAGATATATTCTTGTGTGGTGAATAGGGGGTGTTGAGTCCAGTTCACTGAAAAAGGAATAGGTCTTGTCTCTTACATATTGGGTTTATGGAACGGTATCTGAGCTAATTTGAAACCCTTGTTTTATGCATCACCCCACCTCACCTTGCCCGTTCAGAAGCAATAGTGTGTTTTCTAAACGTGTAACTCTGTTCTGTTTTGTAATTCAGTTCAAGTGTAGCGGTTTTTACATTCCCTCTCTAAGTGATATCTTAGGATAAGTGTCTTTTTCTGTGTGACTTATTTCACTTAGAATCGTCGTACCTAAATCCACTCATCGTGCTGCTACTAGCCTTATGACGTGGATTTCATGGCTGAGTGATATTCCATTGTACATGAGGACCACAACTTCTTTATCCACTTTTCTCTTTCCTAGGATATTTAAGGTGTAATGAAGTGGGGGTTCTTGTCAACAGAGCAGCCCTAAACTTTGGGGTGCCTGTGTCTTGCTGATTTTTATTTTTCCCAATTTATACGCCCATGAGTGGAAGTGCCCTATGCTCTCCAAGCTGTGTTTTTTAGATGTTTCTGGACACACCGTACACTTCTCCAGAGTGGCTGTTGTCAATTTACATCCCGCCCATCAGCGTAGCAAGGCTCCCATTTCTCCATGGCCTGTCCTGCATTTCTGGTTTTGACACTTTTTTCAGCATGGCCCTTTTGCCCGATGGGAAGCGAGACTAGTTTGTAGCGCTGATTTGCCTTTCCAGGTTGCTTGGTTGGCCAAAAAGGGCGTATGCGTTTTTTCCTGAATATATTCAGGAAAAAACGCATACGCCCTTTTTGGCCAAGGGCATCACTGTTGAAGTTTTGCCGCTTTTCATGTGCTTTCAAGGCGATTCGAATCTACCTCCTGAAATCTGTTTCCTGCAATTCTGCCTTGCTTTCAAATCCTCTTCGTTGCCTTCCCTCAATATATTTGTGGACGAGAGTTATCATTTATAACTCTGCAGGTTTGTGAATTGCAGTGCCCCTGAGCTCCATTTTTCAAGTCGCTTTTTGGGAGCTGGCCGCAAAAGCGCAGGATTGCTTCAGGCCCTCTTCTGGTTCTGGGGGGCAGGCTGAGGCTGTGGTTAATTCTTCTTCCTGATGGGAAAATAGAGTGACCTGTGCTGTCCCAACCACTAGAGGTAGTCTCTCATTGGTTCCCCCTCTTCCCATTCATCCTCAGGTCAAATTGCAAACTGTACGGAACAGGAGGTTAAAGGTGCTGATTCTCCAAGGAGGGAGATGGCTTGTAAAAGGGCTGGAATGGCGAACCCGCGCACAAGGAGATGAGAAATGAGGTGCGTTTTAGAAACCTTTCCCGATCACACGGTGTACCATCTTCTGGGTTTCTCATGCACGTTTTCGACGTAGGAAGATGCCCTTGAACCTGGAGATTTGGGACCCATGGGATGGGTACCATGCAGTATTACTTTAAAGGGTCTGCATTGGCTCACCCAACCTCACCAAACCTCTCAGCCCCAAGAGTGTCCACCCTTATGTCTCAATCAGCTGTGGGTCTAGATATGGTCAATCCAGGTTGCATCACAGCCCTTGAACGAATTTTGTAAGAATTTCTCTCTCTTTCACTGTCTTTGTTTCACGGGTTTTGAAAAGAAATTTATTTTTATAATGGGGTTTAGCTGCTTTTCACGGCTGTGTTTATGCCGCTTTACACCCCCTTGACTCACTTATAGAGAGATATCAATACATAGGTTTGAAGATTCTTACTAGTCAGATATATTCTTGTGTGGTGAATAGGGGGTGTTGAGTCCAGTTCACTGAGCAAGGAGTAGGTCTTGTCTATTACCTATTGGGTTTATGGAACGGAATCGGAGCTAATTTGAAACCCTTGTTTGATGCATCACCCCACCTCACCTTTCCCGTTCAGCAGCCATAGTGTGCTTTCTAAACGTGTGACTCTGTTCTGTTTTGTAATTCAGTTCAAGTGTAGCGGTTTTTACATTCCCTCTGTAAGTGATATCTTATGATAAGTGTCTTTTTCTGTGTGACTTATTTCACTTAGAATCGTCGTACCTAAATCCACTCATCGTGCTGCTACTAGCCTTATGACGTTGATTTCATGGCTGAGTGATATTCCATTGTACATGAGGAACACAACTTCTTTATCCATTTTTCTCTTTCCTAGGATATTTAAGGTGTAATGAAGTGGGGGTTCTTGTCAACAGAGCAGCCCTGAACTTTGGGGTGCCTGGGTCTTGCTGAGTTTTAGTTTTCCCAATTTATATGCCCATGAGTGGAAGTGCCCTATGCTCTCCAAGCTGTGTTTTTTAGATGTTTCAGAACACACCGTACACGTCTCCAGAGTGGCTGTTGGCAACTTACATCCCACCCATCAGCGTAGCAAGGCTCCCATTTCTCCATGGCCGGTCCAGCATTTCTGGTTTGGACACTTTTTTCCGCATGGCCCTTTTGCCCGCTGGGAAGCGAGACTTCTTTGGAGCGCTGATTTGCCTTTCCAGGTTGCTTGGTTGGCCAACAAGGGCGTATGCGTTTTTTCCTGAATATGTTCAGGAAGAAACACATACGCCCTTTTTGGCCAAGGGCATCATTGTCCACGTTTGGCCGCTTATCATGTGCTTTCAAGGCGATTCGAATCTACCTCCTGAAATCTGTTTCCTGCAATTCTGCCTTGCTTTCAAAGCCTCTTCGTTGCCTTCCCTTAATATATTTGTGGACGAGAGGTATCATTTAAAACTCTGCAGGTTTGTGAATTGCAGTGCCCCTGAGCTCCATTTTTCAACTCGCTTTTTTGGGAGGTGGCCGCAAAAGCGCAGGATTGCTTCAGGCCCTCTTCTGGTTCTGCGGGGCAGGCTGAGGCTGTGGTTATTTCTTCTTCCTGATGGGAAAATAGAGTGACCTGTGCTGTCCCAACCACTAGAGGTAGTCTCTCATTGGTTCCCCCTCTTCCCGTTCATCCTCAGGACAAATTGCAAACTGTACGGAACAGGAGGTTAAAGGTGCTGATTCTCCAAGGAGGGAGATGGCTTGTAAAAGGGCTGGAATGGCGAACCCGAGCACAAGGAGATGAGAAATGAGGTGCGTTTTAGAAAACTTTCCCGATCACATGGTGTACTTTCTTCTGGGTTTCTCATGCACGTTTTCGACGTAGGAAGATGCCCTTGAACCTGGAGATTTGGGACCCATGGGATGGGTACCATGCAGTATTACTTGAAAGGGTCTGCATTGGCTCACCCAACCTCACCAAACCTCTCAGCCCCAAGAGTGTCCATCCTTATGTCTCAATCAGCTGTGGGTCTAGATATGGTCAATCCAGGTTGCATCACAGCCCCTGAACGAATTTTGTAAGAATTTCTCTCTCTTTCACTGTCTTTGTTTCATGGTTTTTGAAAAGTAATTTATTTTTATAATGGGGTTTAGCTGCTTTTCACGGCTGTGTTTATGCCCCTTTACACCCCATTGACTCACTTACAGAGAGATATCAATACATAGGTTTGAAGATTCTTACTAGTCAGATATATTTTTGTGCGGTGAATAGGGGGTGTTGAGTCCAGTTCACTGAGCAAGGAGTAGGTCTTGTCTATTACATATTGGGTTTATGGAACGGTATCGGAGCTAATTTGAAACCCTTGTTTTATGCATCACCCCATCTCACCTTTCCCTTTCAGCAGCCATAGTTTGTTTTCTAAAACGTGTGACTATGTTCTGTTTTGTAATTCACTTCAACTGTAGCGGTTTTTACATTCCCTCTATACGTGGTATCTCATGATAAGTGTCTTTTTCTGTGTGACTTATTTCACTTAGAATCGTCGTACCTAAATCCACTCATCGTGCTGCTACTAGCCTTATGACGTTGATTTCATGGCTGAGTGATATTCCATTGTACATGAGGACCCCAACTTCTTTATCCATTTTTCTCTTTCCTAGGATATTTAAGGTGTAATGAAGTGGGGGTTCTTGTCAACAGAGCAGCCCTAAACTTTGGGGTGCCTGTGTCTTGCTGATTTTTGGTTTTCCCAATTTATACACCCATGAGTGGAAGTGCCCTATGCTCTCTAAGCTGTGTTTTTTAGATGTTTCAGGACACACCGTACACTTCTCCAGAGTGGCTGTTGTCAATTTACATCCCGCCCATCAGCGTAGCAAGGCTCCCATTTCTCCATGGCCTGTCCTGCATTTCTGGTTTTGACACTTTTTTCAGCATGGCCCTTTTGCCCGATGGGAAGCGAGACTAGTTTGTAGCGCTGATTTGCCTTTCCAGGTTGCTTGGTTGGCCAAAAAGGGCGTATGCGTTTTTTCCTGAATATATTCAGGAAAAAACGCATACGCCCTTTTTGGCCAAGGGCATCACTGTTGACTTTTTGCCGCTTTTCATGTGCTTTCAAGGCGATTCGAATCTACCTCCTGAAATCTGTTTCCTGCAATTCTGCCTTGCTTTCAAATCCTCTTCGTTGCCTTCCCTCAATATATTTGTGGACGACAGTTATCATTTATAACTCTGCAGGTTTGTGAATTGCAGTGCCCCTGAGCTCCATTTTTCAAGTCGCTTTTTGGGAGCTGGCCGCAAAAGCGCAGGATTGCTTCAGGCCCTCTTCTGGTTCTGGGGGGCAGGCTGAGGCTGTGGTTAATTCTTCTTCCTGATGGGAAAATACAGTGACCTGTGCTGTCCCTACCACTAGAGCTAGTCTCTCATTGGTTCCCGCTCTTCCCGTTCATCCTCAGGACAAATTGCAAACTGTAAGGAACAGGAGGTTAAAGGTGCTGATTCTCCAAGGAGGGAGATGGCTTGTAAAAGGGCTGGAATGGCGAACCCGAGCACAAGGAGATGAGAAATGAGGTGCGTTTTAGAAACCTTTCCCGATCACACGGTGTACCATCTACTGGGTTTCTCATACACGTTTTCGACGTAGGAAGATGCCCTTGAACCTGGAGATTTGGGACCCATGGGATGGGTACCATGCAGTATTACTTTAAAGGGTCTGCATTGTCTCACCCAACCTCACCAAACCTCTCAGCCCCAAGAGTGTCCACCCTTATGTCTCAATCAGCTGTGGGTCTAGATATGGTCAATCCAGGTTGCATCACAGCCCTTGCACGAATTTTGTAAGAATTTCTCTCTCTTTCACTGTGTTTGTTTCACGGGTTTTGAAAAGAAATTTATTTTTATAATGGGGTTTAGCTGCTTTTCACGGCTGTGTTTATGCCGCTTTACACCCCCTTGACTCACTTACAGAGAGATATCAATACATAGGTTTGATGATTCTTACTAGTCAGATATATTCTTGTGCGGTGAATAGGGGGTGTTGAGTCCAGTTCACTGAGCAAGGAGTAGGTCTTGTCTATTACATATTGGGTTTATGGAACGGTATCGGAGCTAATTTGAAACCCTTGTTTTATGCATCACCCCATCTCACCTTTCCCTTTCAGCAGCCATAGTTTGTTTTCTAAACGTGTGACTATGTTCTGTTTTGTAATTCACTTCAACTGTAGCGGTTTTTACATTCCCTCTATGCGTGCTATCTTATGATAAGTGTCTTTTTCTGTGTGACTTATTTCACTTAGAATCGTCGTACCTAAATCCACTCATCGTGCTGCTACTAGCCTTATGACGTTGATTTCATGCCTGAGTGATATTCCATTGTACATGAGGACCCCAACTTCTTTATCCATTTTCCTCTTTCCTAGGATATTTAAGGTGTAATGAAGTGGGGGTTCTTGTCAACAGAGCAGCCCTAAACTTTGGGGTGCCTGTGTCTTGCTGATTTTTAGTTTTCCCAATTTATACGCCCATGAGTGGAAGTGCCCTATGCTCTCCAAGCTGTGTTTTTTAGATGTTTCAGGACACACCGTACACTTTTCCAGAGTGGCTGTTGGCAATTTACATCCCGCCCATCAGCATAGCAAGGCTCCCATTTCTCCATGGCCGGTCCTGCATTTCTGGTTTTGACACTTTTTTCCGCATGGCCCTTTTGCCCACTGGGAAGGGAGACTTCTTTGGAGTGCTGATTTGCCTTTCCAGGTTGCTTGGTTGGCCAAAAACGGCGTATGCGTTTTTTCCTGAATATATTCAGGAAAAAACGCATACGCCCTTTTTGGCCAAGGGCATCATTGTCCACGTTTTGCCGCTTTTCATGTGCTTTCAAGGCGATTCGAATCTACCTCCTGAAATCTGTTTCCTGCAATTCTGCCTTGCTTTAAATCCTCTTCGTTGCCTTCCCTCAATATATTTGTGGACGAGAGTTATCATTTATAACTCTGCAGGTTTGTGAATTGTAGTGCCCCTGAGCTCCATTTTTCAAGTCGCTTTTTTGGGAGCTGGCCGCAAAAGCGCAGGATTGCTTCAGGCCCTCTACTCGTTCTGGGGGCAGGCTGAGCCTGTGGTTAATTCTTCTTCCTGATTGGAAAATAGAGTGACCTGTGACTGTCCCAACTCCTAGAGTTAGTCTCTCATTGGTTCCCCCTCTTCCTGTTCATCCTCAGGACAAATTGCAACCTGTACGGAAAAGGAGGTTAAAGGTGCTGATTCTCCAAGGAGGGAGATGGCTAGTAAAGTGGCTGGAATTGCGAACCTGAGAAAAGGAGGTGAGAAATGAGGTGCGTTTTAGAAAACTTTCCCGATCACATGGTGTACTTTCTTCTGGGTTTCTCATGCACGTTTTCGACGTAGGAAGATGCCCTTGAACCTGGAGATTTGGGACCCATGGGATGGGAACCATGCAGTATTACTTGAAAGGGTCTGCGTTGGCTCACCCAACCTCACCGAACCTCTCAGCCCCAAGAGTGTCCACCCTTATGTCTCAATTAGCTGTGGGTCTAGATATGGTCAATCCAGGTTGCATCACAGCCCCTGAACGAATTTTGTAAGAATTTCTCTCTCTTTCACTGTCTTTGTTTCACGGGTTTTGAAAAGTAATTTATTTTTATAATGGGGTTTAGCTGCTTTTCACGGCTGTGTTTATGCCGCTTTACACCCCATTGACTCACTTACAGAGAGATGTCAATACATAGGTTTGAAGATTCTTACTAGTCAGATATATTTTTGTGCGGTGAATAGGGGGTGTTGAGTCCAGTTCACTGAGCAAGGAGTAGGTCTTGTCTATTACATATTGGGTTTATGGAACGGTATCGGAGCTAATTTGAAACCCTTGTTTTATGCATCACCCCATCTCACCTTTCCCTTTCAGCAGCCATAGTTTGTTTTCTAAAACGTGTGACTATGTTCTGTTTTGTAATTCACTTCAACTGTAGCGGTTTTTACATTCCCTCTATACGTGCTATCTCATGATAAGTGTCTTTTTCTGTGTGACTTATTTCACTTAGAATCGTCGTACCTAAATCCACTCATCGTGCTGCTACTAGCCTTATGACGTTGATTTCATGGCTGAGTGATATTCCACTGTACATGAGGACCCCAACTTCTTTATCCATTTTTCTCTTTCCTAGGATATTTAAGGTGTAATGAAGTGGGGGTTCTTGTCAACAGAGCAGCCCTAAACTTTGGGGTGCCTGTGTCTTGCTGATTTTTGGTTTTCCCAATTTATACACCCATGAGTGGAAGTGCCCTATGCTCTCTAAGCTGTGTTTTTTAGATGTTTCAGGACACACCGTACACTTCTCCAGAGTGGCTGTTGTCAATTTACATCCCGCCCATCAGCGTAGCAAGGCTCCCATTTCTCCATGGCCTGTCCTGCATTTCTGGTTTTGACACTTTTTTCAGCATGGCCCTTTTGCCCGATGGGAAGCGAGACTAGTTTGTAGCGCTGATTTGCCTTTCCAGGTTGCTTGGTTGGCCAAAAAGGGCGTATGCGTTTTTTCCTGAATATATTCAGGAAAAAACGCATACGCCCTTTTTGGCCAAGGGCATCACTGTTGACTTTTTGCCGCTTTTCATGTGCTTTCAAGGCGATTCGAATCTACCTCCTGAAATCTGTTTCCTGCAATTCTGCCTTGCTTTCAAATCCTCTTCGTTGCCTTCCCTCAATATATTTGTGGACGAGAGTTATCATTTATAACTCTGCAGGTTTGTGAATTGCAGTGCCCCTGAGCTCCATTTTTCAAGTCGCTTTTTGGGAGCTGGCCGCAAAAGCGCAGGATTGCTTCAGGCCCTCTTCTGGTTCTGCGGGGCAGGCTGAGGCTGTGGTTAATTCTTCTTCCTGATGGGAAAATACAGTGACCTGTGCTGTCCCTACCACTAGAGCTAGTCTCTCATTGGTTCTCCCTCTTCCCGTTCATCCTCAGGACAAATTGCAAACTGTAAGGAACAGGAGGTTAAAGGTGCTCATTCTCCAAGGAGGGAGATGGCTTGTAAAAGGGCTGGAATGGCGAACCCGAGCACAAGGAGATGAGAAATGAGGTGCGTTTTAGAAACCTTTCCCGATCACACGGTGTACCATCTACTGGGTTTCTCATACACGTTTTCGACGTAGGAAGATGCCCTTGAAGCTGGAGATTTGGGACCCATGGGATGGGTACCATGCAGTATTACTTTAAAGGGTCTGCATTGTCTCACCCAACCTCACCAAAACTCTCAGCCCCAAGAGTGTCCACCCTTATGTCTCAATCAGCTGTGGGTCTAGATATGGTCAATCCAGGTTGCATCACAGCCCTTGAACGAATTTTGTAAGAATTTCTCTCTCTTTCACTGTCTTTGTTTCACGGGTTTTGAAAAGAAATTTATTTTTATAATGGGGTTTAGCTGCTTTTCACGGCTGTGTTTATGCCGCTTTACACCCCCTTGACTCACTTACAGAGAGATATCAATACATAGGTTTGAAGATTCTTACTAGTCAGATATATTCTTGTGCGGTGAATAGGGGGTGTTGAGTCCAGTTCACTGAGCAAGGAGTAGGTCTTGTCTATTACATATTGGGTTTATGGAACGGTATCGGAGCTAATTTGAAACCCTTGTTTTATGCATCACCCCATCTCACCTTTCCCTTTCAGCAGCCATAGTTTGTTTTCTAAACGTGTGACTATGTTCTGTTTTGTAATTCACTTCAACTGTAGCGGTTTTTACATTCCCTCTATGCGTGCTATCTTATGATAAGTGTCTTTTTCTGTGTGACTTATTTCACTTAGAATCGTCGTACCTAAATCCACTCATCGTGCTGCTACTAGCCTTATGACGTTGATTTCATGCCTGAGTGATATTCCATTGTACATGAGGACCCCAAGTTCTTTATCTATTTTTCTCTTTCCTAGGATATTTAAGGTGTAATGAAGTGGGGGTTCTTGTCAACAGAGCAGCCCTAAACTTTGGGGTGCCTGTGTCTTGCTGATTTTTGGTTTTCCCAATTTATACGCCCATGAGTGGAAGTGCCCTATGCTCTCCAAGCTGTGTTTTTTAGATGTTTCAGGACACACCGTACACTTTTCCAGAGTGGCTGTTGGCAATTTACATCCCGCCCATCAGCATAGCAAGGCTCCCATTTCTCCATGGCCGGTCCTGCATTTCTGGTATTGACACTTTTTTCCGCATGGCCCTTTTGCCCACTGGGAAGGGAGACTTCTTTGGAGTGCTGATTTGCCTTTCCAGGTTGCTTGGTTGGCCAAAAAGGGCGTATGCGTTTTTTCCTGAATATATTCAGGAAAAAACGCATACGCCCTTTTTGGCCAAGGGCATCACTGTTGACTTTTTGCCGCTTTTCATGTGCTTTCAAGGCGATTCGAATCTACCTCCTGAAATCTGTTTCCTGCAATTCTGCCTTGCTTTCAAATCCTCTTCGTTGCCTTCCCTCAATATATTTGTGGACGAGAGTTATCATTTATAACTCTGCAGGTTTGTGAATTGTAGTGCCCCTGAGCTCCATTTTTCAAGTCGCTTTTTTGGGAGCTGGCCGCAAAAGCGCAGGATTGCTTCAGGCCCTCTACTCGTTCTGGGGGACAGGCTGAGCCTGTGGTTAATTCTTCTTCCTGATTGGAAAATAGAGTGACCTGTGCTTGTCCCAACACCTAGAGTTAGTCTCTCATTGGTTCCCCCTCTTCCTGTTCATCCTCAGGACAAATTGCAACCTGTACGGAAAAGGAGGTTAAAGGTGCTGATTCTCCAAGGAGGGAGATGGCTAGTAAAGTGGCTGGAATTGCGAACCTGAGAAAAGGAGGTGAGAAATGAGGTGCGTTTTAGAAAACTTTCCCGATCACATGGTGTACTTTCTTCTGGGTTTCTCATGCACGTTTTCGACGTAGGAAGATGCCCTTGAACCTGGAGATTTGGGACCCATGGGATGGGTACCATGCAGTATTACTTGAAAGGGTCTGCGTTGGCTCCCCCAACCTCACCGAACCTCTCAGCCCCAAGAGTGTCCACCCTTATGTCTCAATCAGCTGTGTGTCTAGATATGGTCAATCCAGGTTGCATCACAGCCCCTGAACGAATTTTGTAAGAATTTCTCTCTCTTTCACTGTCTTTGTTTCACGGGTTTTGAAAAGTAATTTATTTTTATAATGGGGTTTAGCTGCTTTTCACGGCTGTGTTTATGCCGCTTTACACCCCATTGACTCACTTACACAGAGATATCAATACATAGGTTTGAAGATTCTTACTAGTCAGATATATTTTTGTGCAGTGAATAGGGGGTGTTGAGTCCAGTTCACTGAGCAAGGAGTAGGTCTTGTCTATTACATATTGGGTTTATGGAACGGTATCGGAGCTAATTTGAAACCCTTGTTTTATGCATCACCCCAACTCACCTTTCCCGTTCAGCAGCCATAGTTTGTTTTCTAAACGTGTGACTATGTTCTGTTTTGTAATTCACTTCAACTGTAGTGGTTTTTACATTCCCTCTATACGTGCTATCTTATGATAAGTGTCTTTTTCTGTGTGACTTATTTCACTTAGAATCTTCGTACCTAAATCCACTCATCGTGCTGCTACTAGCCTTATGACGTTGATTTCATGGCTGAGTGATATTCCATTGTACATGAGGACCCCAACTTCTTTATCCATTTTTCTCTTTCCTAGGATATTTAAGGTGTAATGAAGTGGGGGTTCTTGTCAACAGAGCAGCCCTAAACTTTGGGGTGCCTGTGTCTTGCTGATTTTTGGTTTTCCCAATTTATACACCCATGAGTGGAAGTGCCCTCTGCTCTCTAAGCTGTGTTTTTTAGATGTTTCAGGACACACCGTACACTTCTCCAGAGTGGCTGTTGTCAATTTACATCCAGCCCATCAGCGTAGCAAGGCTCCCATTTCTCCATGGCCTGTCCTGCATTTCTGGTTTTGACACTTTTTTCAGCATGGCCCTTTTGCCCGATCGGAAGCGAGACTAGTTTGGAGTGTTGATTTGCCTTTCCAGGTTGCTTGGTTGGCCAAAAACGGCGTATGCGTTTTTTCCTGAATATATTCAGGAAAAAACGCATACGCCCTTTTTGGCCAAGGGCATCACTGTTGACGTTTTGCCGCTTTTCATGTACTTTCAAGGCGATTCGAATCTACCTCCTGAAATCTGTTTCCTGCAATTCTGCCTTGCTTTCAAATCCTCTTCGTTGCCTTCCCTCAATATATTTGTGGACGAGAGTTATCATTTATAACTCTGCAGGTTTGTGAATTGTAGTGCCCCTGAGCTCCATTTTTCAAGTCGCTTTTTTGGGAGCTGGCCGCAAAAGCGCAGGATTGCTTCAGGCCCTCTACTCGTTCTGGGGGACAGGCTGAGCCTGTGGTTAATTCTTCTTCCTGATTGGAAAATAGAGTGACCTGTGCCTGTCCCAACACCTAGAGTTAGTCTCTCATTGGTTCCCCCTCTTCCTGTTCATCCTCAGGACAAATTGCAACCTGTACGGAAAAGGAGGTTAAAGGTGCTGATTCTTCAAGGAGGGAGATGGCTAGTAAAGTGGCTGGAATTGCGAACCTGAGAAAAGGAGGTGAGAAATGAGGTGCGTTTTAGAAAACTTTCCCGATCACATGGTGTACTTTCTTCTGGGTTTCTCATGCACGTTTTCGACGTAGGAAGATGCCCTTGAACCTGGAGATTTGGGACCCATGGGATGGGTACCATGCAGTATTACTTTAAAGGGTCTGCGTTGGCTCACCCAACCTCACCAAACCTCTCAGCCCCAAGAGTGTCCATCCTTATGTCTCAATCAGCTGTGGGTCTAGATATGGTCAATCCAGGTTGCATCACAGCCCCTGAACGAATTTTGTAAGAATTTCTCTCTCTTTCACTGTCTTTGTTTCATGGGTTTTGAAAAGTAATTTATTTTTATAATGGGGTTTAGCTGCTTTTCACGGCTGTGTTTATGCCGCTTTACACCCCATTGACTCACTTACACAGAGATATCAATACATAGGTTTGAAGATTCTTACTAGTCAGATATATTTTTGTGCAGTGAATAGGGGGTGTTGAGTCCAGTTCACTGAGCAAGGAGTAGGTCTTGTCTATTACATATTGGGTTTATGGAACGGTATCGGAGCTAATTTGAAACCCTTGTTTTATGCATCACCCCAACTCACCTTTCCCGTTCAGCAGCCATAGTTTGTTTTCTAAACGTGTGACTATGTTCTGTTTTGTAATTCACTTCAACTGTAGTGGTTTTTACATTCCCTCTATACGTGCTATCTTATGATAAGTGTCTTTTTCTGTGTGACTTATTTCACTTAGAATCGTCGTACCTAAATCCACTCATCGTGCTGCTACTAGCCTTATGACGTTGATTTCATGGCTGAGTGATATTCCATTGTACATGAGGACCCCAACTTCTTTATCCATTTTTCTCTTTCCTAGGATATTTAAGGTGTAATGAAGTGGGGGTTCTTGTCAACAGAGCAGCCCTAAACTTTGGGGTGCCTGTGTCTTGCTGATTTTTGGTTTTCCCAATTTATACACCCATGAGTGGAAGTGCCCTCTGCTCTCTAAGCTGTGTTTTTTAGATGTTTCAGGACACACCGTACACTTCTCCAGAGTGGCTGTTGTCAATTTACATCCCGCCCATCAGCGTAGCAAGGCTCCCATTTCTCCATGGCCTGTCCTGCATTTCTGGTTTTGACACTTTTTTCAGCATGGCCCTTTTGCCCGATGGGAAGCGAGACTATTTTGTAGCGCTGATTTGCCTTTCCAGGTTGCTTGGTTGGCCAAAAAGGGCGTATGCGTTTTTTCCTGAATATATTCAGGAAAAAACGCATACGCCCTTTTTGGCCAAGGGCATCACTGTTGACTTTTTGCCGCTTTTCATGTGCTTTCAAGGCGATTCGAATCTACCCCCTGAAATCTGTTTCCTGCAATTCTGCCTTGCTTTCAAATCCTCTTCGTTGCCTTCCCTCAATATATTTGTGGACGAGAGTTATCATTTATAACTCTGCAGGTTTGTGAATTGCAGTGCCCCTGAGCTCCATTTTTCAAGTCGCTTTTTGGGACCTGGCCGCAAAAGCGCAGGATTTCTTCAGGCCCTCTTCTGGTTCTGGGGGGCAGGCTGAGGCTGTGGTTAATTCTTCTTCCTGATGGGAAAATAGAGTGACCTGTGCTGTCCCAACCACTAGAGGTAGTCTCTCATTGGTTCCCCCTCTTCCCGTTCATCCTCAGGACAAATTGCAAACTGTACGGAACAGGAGGTTAAAGGTGCTGATTCTCCAAGGAGGGAGATGGCTTGTAAAAGGGCTGGAATGGCGAACCCGAGGACAAGGAGATGAGAAATGAGGTGCGTTTTAGAAACCTTTCCTGATCACACGGTGTACCATCTTCTGGGTTTCTCATGCACGTTTTTGACGTAGGAAGATGCCCTTGAACCTGGAGATTTGGGACCCATGGGATGGGTACCATGCAGTATTACTTTAAAGGGTCTGCATTGGCTCACCTAACCTCACCAAACCTCTCAGCCCCAAGAGTGTCCACCCTTATGTCTCAATCAGCTGTGGGTCTAGATATGGTCAATCCAGGTTGCATCACAGCCCTTGAACGAATTTTGTAAGAATTTCTCTCTCTTTCACTGTCTTTGTTTCACGGGTTTTGAAAAGAAATTTATTTTTATAATGGGGTTTAGCTGCTTTTCACGGCTGTGTTTATGCCGCTTTACATCCCCTTGACTCACTTACAGAGAGATATCAATACATAGGTTTGAAGATTCTTACTAGTCAGATATATTCTTGTGCGGTGAATAGGGGGTGTTGAGTCTAGTTCACAGAGCAAGGAGTAGGTCTTGTCTATTACATATTGGGTTTATGGAACGGTATCGGAGCTAATTTGAAACCCTTGTTTTATGCATCACCCCATGTCACCTTTCCCTTTCAGCAGCCATAGTTTGTTTTCTAAACGTGTGACTATGTTCTGTTTTGTAATTCACTTCAACTGTAGCGGTTTTTACATTCCCTCTATACGTGCTATCTTATGATAAGTGTCTTTTTCTGTGTGACTTATTTCACTTACAATCGTCGTACCTAAATCCACTCATCGTGCTGCTACTAGCCTTATGACGTTGATTTCATGGCTGAGTGATATTCCATTGTACATGAGGACCCCAACTTCTTTATCTATTTTTCCCTTTCCTAGGATATTTAAGGTGTAATGAAGTGGGGGTTCTTGTCAACAGAGCAGCCCTAAACTTTGGGGTGCCTGTGTCTTGCTGATTTTTAGTTTTCCCAATTTATAGGCCCATGAGTGGAAGTGCCCTATGCTCTCCAAGCTGTGTTTTTTAGATGTTTCAGGACACACCGTACACTTTTCCAGAGTGGCTGTTGGCAATTTACATCCCGCCCATCAGCGTAGCAAGGCTCCCATTTCTCCATGGCCGGTCCTGCATTTCTGGTTTTGACACTTTTTCCCGCATGGCCCTTTTGCCCACTGGGAAGGGAGACTTCTTTGGAGTGCTGATTTGCCTTTCCAGGTTGCTTGGTTGGCCAAAAAGGGCGTATGCGTTTTTTCCTGAATATATTCAGGAAAAAACGCATACGCCCTTTTTGGCCAAGGGCATCATTGTCCACGTTTTGCCGCTTTTCATGTGCTTTCAAGGCGATTCGAATCTACCTCCTGAAATCTGTTTCCTGCAATTCTGCCTTGCTTTCAAATCCTCTTCGTTGCCTTCCCTCAATATATTTGTGGACGAGAGTTATCATTTATAACTCTGCAGGTTTGTGAATTGTAGTGCCCCTGAGCTCCATTTTTCAAGTCGCTTTTTTGGGAGCTGGCCGCAAAAGCGCAGGATTGCTTCAGGCCCTCTACTCGTTCTGGGGGACAGGCTGAGCCTGTGGTTAATTCTTCTTCCTGATTGGAAAATAGAGTGACCTGTGCCTGTCCCAACACCTAGAGCTAGTCTCTCATTGGTTCCCCCTCTTCCTGTTCATCCTCAGGACAAATTGCAACCTGTACGGAAAAGGAGGTTAAAGGTGCTGATTCTCCAAGGAGGGAGATGGCTAGTAAAGTGGCTGGAATTGCGAACCTGAGCAAAAGGAGATGAGAAATGAGGTGCGTTTTAGAAAACTTTCCCGATCACATGGTGTACTTTCTTCTGGGTTTCTCATGCACGTTTTCGACGTAGGAAGATGCCCTTGAACCTGGAGATTTGGGACCCATGGGATGGGTACCATGCAGTATTACTTTAAAGGGTCTGCGTTGGCTCACCCAACCTCACCAAACCTCTCAGCCCCAAGAGTGTCCACCCTTATGTCTCAATCAGCTGTGGGTCTAGATATGGTCAATCCAGGTTGCATCAGAGCCCTTGAACGAATTTTGTAAGAATTTATCTCTCTTTCACTGTCTTTGTTTCACGGGTTTTGAAAAGAAATTTATTTTTATAATGGGGTTTAGCTGCTTTTCACGGCTGTGTTTATGCCGCTTTACACCCCCTTGACTCACTTACAGAGAGATATCAATACATAGGTTTGAAGATTCTTACTAGTCAGATATATTCTTGTGCGGTGAATAGGGGGTGTTGAGTCCAGTTCACTGAGCAAGGAGTAGGTCTTGTCTATTACATATTGGGTTTATGGAACGGTATTGGAGCTAATTTGAAACCCTTGTTTTATGCATCACCCCACCTCACCTTTCCCTTTCAGCAGCCATAGTTTGTTTTCTAAACGTGTGACTATGTTCTGTTTTGTAATTCACTTCAACTGTAGCGGTTTTTACATTCCCTCTATACGTGCTATCTTATGATAAGTGTCTTTTTCTGTGTGACTTATTTCACTTAGAATCGTCGTACCTAAATCCACTCATCGTGCTGCTACTAGCCTTATGACGTTGATTTCATGGCTGAGTGATATTCCATTGTACATGAGGACCCCAACTTCTTTATCTATTTTTCTCTTTCCTAGGATATTTAAGGTGTAATGAAGTGGGGGTTCTTGTCAACAGAGCAGCCCTAAACTTTGGGGTGCCTGTGTCTTGCTGATTTTTAGTTTTCCCAATTTATAGGCCCATGAGTGGAAGTCCCCTATGCTCTCCAAGCTGTGTTTTTTAGATGTTTCAGGACACACCGTACACTTTTCCAGAGTGGCTGTTGGCAATTTACATCCCACCCATCAGCGTAGCAAGGCTCCCATTTCTCCATGTCCGGTCCTGCATTTCTGGTTTGGACACTTTTTTCCGCATGGCCCTTTTGCCCACTGGGAAGGGAGACTTCTTTGGAGTGCTGATTTGCCTTTCCAGGTTGCTTGGTTGGCCAAAAAGGGCGTATGCATTTTTTCCTGAATATATTCAGGAAAAAACGCATACGCCCTTTTTGGCCAAGGGCATCACTGTTGACTTTTTGCCGTTTTTCATGTGCTTTCAAGGCGATTCGAATCTACCTCCTGAAATCTGTTTCCTGCAATTCTGCCTTGCTTTCAAATCCTCTTCGTTGCCTTCCCTCAATATATTTGTGGACGAGAGTTATCATTTATATCTCTGCAGGTTTGTGAATTGTCGTGCCCCTGAGCTCCATTTTTCAAGTCGCTTTTTTGGGAGCTGGCCGCAAAAGCGCAGGATTGCTTCAGGCCCTCTACTCGTTCTGGGGGACAGGCTGAGCCTGTGGTTAATTCTTCTTCCTGATTGGAAAATAGAGTGACCTGTGCCTGTCCCAACCACTAGAGGTAGTCTCTCATTGGTTCCCCCTCTTCCTGTTCATCCTCAGGACAAATTGCAACCTGTACGGAAAAGGAGGTTAAAGGTGCTGATTCTCCAAGGCGGGAGATGGCTAGTAAAGTGGCTGGAATTGCGAACCTGAGCAAAAGGAGATGAGAAATGAGGTGCGTTTTAGAAAACTTTCCCGATCACATGGTGTACTTTCTTCTGGGTTTCTCATGCACGTTTTCGACGTAGGAAGATGCCCTTGAACCTGGAGATTTGGGACCCATGGGATGGGTACCATGCAGTATTACTTTAAAGGGTCTGCGTTGGCTCACCCAACCTCACCAAACCTCTCAGCCCCAAGCGTGTCCATCCTTATGTCTCAATCAGCTGTGGGTCTAGATATGGTCAATCCAGGTTGCATCACAGCCCCTGAACGAATTTTGTAAGAATTTCTCTCTCTTTCACTGTCTTTGTTTCATGGGTTTTGAAAAGTAATTTATTTTTATAATGGGGTTTAGCTGCTTTTCACGGCTGTGTTTATGCCGCTTTACACCCCATTGACTCACTTACAGAGAGATATCAATACATAGGTTTGAAGATTCTTACTAGTCAGATATATTCTTGTGCGGTGAATAGGGGGTGTTGAGTCCAGTTCACTGAGCAAGGAGTAGGTCTTTACTATTACATATTGGATTTATGGAACGCTATCGGAGCTAATTTGAAACCCTTGTTTTATGCATCACCCCATCTCACCTTTCCCTTTCAGCAGCCATAGTTTGTTTTCTAAACGTGTGACTATGTTCTGTTTTGTAATTCACTTCAACTGTAGCGGTTTTTACATTCCCTCTATACGTGCTATCTTATGATAAGTGTCTTTTTCTGTGTGACTTATTTCACTTAGAATCGTCGTACCTAAATCCACTCATCGTGCTGCTACTAGCCTTATGACGTTGATTTCATGGCTGAGTGATATTCCATTGTACATGAGGACCCCAACTTCTTTATCTATTTTTCTCTTTCCTATGATATTTAAGGTGTAATGAAGTGGGGGTTCTTGTCAACAGAGCAGCCCTAAACTTTGGGGTGCCTGTGTCTTGCTGATTTTTAGTTTTCCCAATTTATAGGCCCATGAGTGGAAGTGCCCTATGCTCTCCAAGCTGTGTTTTTTAGATGTTTCAGGACACACCGTACACTTTTCCAGAGTGGCTGTTGGCAATTTACATCCCGCCCATCAGCGTAGCAAGGCTCCCATTTCTCCATGGCCGGTCCTGCATTTCTGGTTTGGACACTTTTTTCCGCATGGCCCTTTTGCCCGCTGGGAAGCGAGACTTCTTTGGAGCGCTGATTGGCCTTTCCAGGTTGCTTGGTTGGCCAAAAAGGGCGTATGCGTTTTTTCCTGAATATATTCAGGAAAAAACGCATACGCCCTTTTTGGCCAAGGGCATCATTGTCCACGTTTTGCCGCTTTTCATGTGCTTTCAAGGCGATTCGAATCTACCTCCTGAAATCTGTTTCCTGCAATTCTGCCTTGCTTTCAAATCCTCTTCGTTGCCTTCCCTCAATATATTTGTGGACGAGAGTTATCATTTATAACTCTGCAGGTTTGTGAATTGTAGTGACCCTGAGCTCCATTTTTCAATTCGCTTTTTTGGGAGCTGGCCGCAAAAGCGCAGGATTGCTTCAGGCCCTCTACTCGTTCTGGGGGACAGGCTGAGCCTGTGGTTAATTCTTCTTCCTGATTGGAAAATAGAGTGACCTGTGCCTGTCCCAACCACTAGAGGTAGTCTCTCATTGGTTCCCCCTCTTCCTGTTCATCCTCAGGACAAATTGCAACCTGTACGGAAAAGGAGGTTAAAGGTGCTGATTCTCCAAGGAGGGAGATGGCTAGTAAAGTGGCTGGAATTGCGAACCTGAGCAAAAGGAGATGAGAAATGAGGTGCGTTTTAGAAAACTTTCCCGATCACATGGTGTACTTTCTTCTGGGTTTCTCATGCACGTTTTCGACGTAGGAAGATGCCCTTGAACCTGGAGATTTGGGACCCATGGGATGGGTACCATGCAGTATTACTTTAAAGGGTCTGCGTTGGCTCACCCAACCTCACCAAAACTCTCAGCCCCAAGAGTGTCCACCCTTATGTCTCAATCAGCTGTGGGTCTAGATATGGTCAATCCAGGTTGCATCAGAGCCCTTGAACGAATTTTGTAAGAATTTATCTCTCTTTCACTGTCTTTGTTTCACGGGTTTTGAAAAGTAATTTATTTTTATAATGGGGTTTAGCTGCTTTTCACGGCTGTGTTTATGCCGCTTTACACCCCCTTGACTCACTTACAGAGAGATATCAATACATAGGTTTGAAGATTCTTACTAGTCAGATATATTCTTGTGCGGTGAATAGGGGGTGTTGAGTCCAGTTCACTGAGCAAGGTGTAGGTCTTGTCTATTACATATTGGGTTTATGGAACGGTATTGGAGCTAATTTGAAACCCTTGTTTTATGCATCACCCCACCTCACCTTTCCCTTTCAGCAGCCATAGTTTGTTTTCTAAACGTGTGACTATGTTCTGTTTTGTAATTCACTTCAACTGTAGCGGTTTTTACATTCCCTCTATACGTGCTATCTTATGATAAGTGTCTTTTTCTGTGTGACTTATTTCACTTAGAATCGTCGTACCTAAATCCACTCATCGTGCTGCTACTAGCCTTATGACGTTGATTTCATGGCTGAGTGATATTCCATTGTACATGAGGACCCCAACTTCTTTATCTATTTTTCTCTTTCCTAGGATATTTAAGGTGTAATGAAGTGGGGGTTCTTGTCAACAGAGCAGCCCTAAACTTTGGGGTGCCTGTGTCTTGCTGATTTTTAGTTTTCCCAATTTATACACCCATGAGTGGAAGTGCCCTATGCTCTCCAAGCTGTGTTTTTTAGATGTTTCAGGACACACCGTACACTTTTCCAGAGTGGCTGTTGGCAATTTACATCCCACCCATCAGCGTAGCAAGGCTCCCATTTCTCCATGGCCGGTCCTGCATTTCTGGTTTTGACACTTTTTTCCGCATGGCCCTTTTGCCCACTGGGAAGGGAGACTTCTTTGGAGTGCTGATTTGCCTTTCCAGGTTGCTTGGTTGGCCAAAAAGGGCGTATGCGTTTTTTCCTGAATATATTCAGGAAAAAACGCATACGCCCTTTTTGGCCAAGGGCATCATTGTCCACGTTTTGCCGCTTTTCATGTGCTTTCAAGGCGATTCGAATCTACCTCCTGAAATCTGTTTCCTGCAATTCTGCCTTGCTTTCAAATCCTCTTCGTTGCCTTCCCTCAATATATTTGTGGACGAGAGTTATCATTTATAACTCTGCAGGTTTGTGAATTGTAGTGCCCCTGAGCTCCATTTTTCAATTCGCTTTTTTGGGAGCTGGCCGCAAAAGCGCAGGATTGCTTCAGGCCCTCTACTCGTTCTGGGGGACAGGCTGAGCCTGTGGTTAATTCTTCTTCCTGATTGGAAAATAGAGTGACCTGTGCCTGTCCCAACCACTAGAGGTAGTCTCTCATTGGTTCCCCCTCTTCCTGTTCATCCTCAGGACAAATTGCAACCTGTACGGAAAAGGAGGTTAAAGGTGCTGATTCTCCAAGGAGGGAGATGGCTAGTAAAGTGGCTGGAATTGCGAACCTGAGCAAAAGGAGATGAGAAATGAGGTGCGTTTTAGAAAACTTTCCCGATCACATGGTGTACTTTCTTCTGGGTTTCTCATGCACGTTTTCGACGTAGGAAGATGCCCTTGAACCTGGAGATTTGGGACCCATGGGATGGGTACCATGCAGTATTACTTTAAAGGGTCTGCGTTGGCTCACCCAACCTCACCAAACCTCTCAGCCCCAAGAGTGTCCACCCTTATGTCTCAATCAGCTGTGGGTCTAGATATGGTCAATCCAGGTTGCATCACAGCCCTTGAACGAATTTTGTAAGAATTTCTCTCTCTTTCACTGTCTTTGTTTCACGGGTTTTGAAAAGAAATTTATTTTTATAATGGGGTTTAGCTGCTTTTCACGGCTGTGTTTATGCCACTTTACACCCCCTTGACTCACTTACAGAGAGATATCAATACATAGGTTTGAAGATTCTTACTAGTCAGATATATTCTTGTGCGGTGAATAGGGGGTGTTGAGTCCAGTTCACTGAGCAAGGAGTAGGTCTTGTCTATTACATATTGGGTTTATGGAACGGTATCGGAGCTAATTTGAAACCCTTGTTTTATGCATCACCCCATCTCACCTTTCCCTTTCAGCAGCCATAGTTTGTTTTCTAAACGTGTGACTATGTTCTGTTTTGTAATTCACTTCAGCTGTAGCGGTTTTTACATTCCCTCTCTAAGTGATATCTTATGATAAGTGTCTTTTTCTGTGTGACTTATTTCACTTAGAATCGTCGTACCTAAATCCACTCATCGTGCTGCTACTAGCCTTATGACGTTGATTTCATGGCTGAGTGATATTCCATTGTACATGAGGACCCCAACTTCTTTATCTATTTTTCTCTTTCCTAGGATATTTAAGGTGTAATGAAGTGGGGGTTCTTGTCAACAGAGCAGCCCTAAACTTTGGGGTGCCTGTGTCTTGCTGATTTTTAGTTTTCCCAATTTATACGCCCATGAGTGGAAGTGCCCTATGCTCTCCAAGCTGTGTTTTTTAGATGTTTCAGGACACACCGTACACTTCTCCAGAGTGGCTGTTGTCAATTTGCATCCCGCCCATCAGTGTAGCAAGGCTCCCATTTCTCCATGGCCGGTCCTGAATTTCTGGTTATGACACTTTTTTCCGCATGGCCCTTTTGCCCACTGGGAAGGGAGACTTCTTTGGAGTGCTGATTTGCCTTTCCAGGTTGCTTGGTTGGCCAAAAAGGGCGTATGCGTTTTTTCCTGAATATATTCAGGAAAAAACGCATACGCCCTTTTTGGCCAAGGGCATCATTGTCCACGTTTTGCCGCTTTTCATGTGCTTTCAAGGCGATTCGAATCTACCTCCTGAAATCTGTTTCCTGCAATTCTGCCTTGCTTTCAAATCCTCTTCGTTGCCTTCCCTCAATATATTTGTGGACGAGAGTTATCATTTATAACTCTGCAGGTTTGTGAATTGTAGTGCCCCTGAGCTCCATTTTTCAAGTCGCTTTTTTGGGAGCTGGCCGCAAAAGCGCAGGATTGCTTCAGGCCCTCTACTCTTTCTGGGGGACAGGCTGAGCCTGTGGTTAATTCTTCTTCCTGATTGGAAAATAGAGTGACCTGTGCCTGTCCCAACCACTAGAGGTAGTCTCTCATTGGTTCCCCCTCTTCCTGTTCATCCTCAGGACAAATTGCAACCTGTACGGAAAAGGAGGTTAAAGGTGCTGATTCTCCAAGGCGGGAGATGGCTAGTAAAGTGGCTGGAATTGCGAACCTGAGCAAAAGGAGATGAGAAATGAGGTGCGTTTTGGAAAACTTTCCCGATCACATGGTGTACTTTCTTCTGGGTTTCTCATGCACGTTTTCGACGTAGGAAGATGCCCTTGAACCTGGAGATTTGGGACCCATGGGATGGGTACCATGCAGTATTACTTTAAAGGGTCTGCGTTGGCTCACCCAACCTCACCAAACCTCTCAGCCCCAAGAGTGTCCATCCTTATGTCTCAATCAGCTGTGGGTCTAGATATGGTCAATCCAGGTTGCATCACAGCCCCTGAACGAATTTTGTAAGAATTTCTCTCTCTTTCACTGTCTTTGTTTCATGGGTTTTGAAAAGTAATTTATTTTTATAATGGGGTTTAGCTGCTTTTCACGGCTGTGTTTATGCCGCTTTACACCCCATTGACTCACTTACAGAGAGATATCAATACATAGGTTTGAAGATTATTACTAGTCAGATATATTCTTGTGCGGTGAATAGGGGGTGTTGAGTCCAGTTCACTGAGCAAGGAGTAGGTCTTGTCTATTACATATTGGATTTATGGAACGCTATCGGAGCTAATTTGAAACCCTTGTTTTATGCATCACCCCATCTCACCTTTCCCTTTCAGCAGCCATAGTTTGTTTTCTAAACGTGTGACTATGTTCTGTTTTGTAATTCACTTCAACTGTAGCGGTTTTTACATTCCCTCTATACGTGCTATCTTATGATAAGTGTCTTTTTCTGTGTGACTTATTTCACTTAGAATCGTCGTACCTAAATCCACTCATCGTGCTGCTACTAGCCTTATGACGTTGATTTCATGGCTGAGTGATATTCCATTGTACATGAGGACCCCAACTTCTTTATCTATTTTTCTCTTTCCTAGGATATTTAAGGTGTAATGAAGTGGGGGTTCTTGTCAACAGAGCAGCCCTAAACTTTGGGGTGCCTGTGTCTTGCTGATTTTTAGTTTTCCCAATTTATAGGCCCATGAGTGGAAGTGCCCTATGCTCTCCAAGCTGTGTTTTTTAGATGTTTCAGGACACACCGTACACTTTTCCAGAGTGGCTGTTGGCAATTTACATCCCGCCCATCAGCGTAGCAAGGCTCCCATTTCTCCATGGCCGTTCCTGCATTTCTGGTTTTGACACTTTTTTCCGCATGGCCCTTTTGCCCACTGGGAAGGGAGACTTCTTTGGAGTGCTGATTTGCCTTTCCAGGTTGCTTGGTTGGCCAAAAAGGGCGTATGCGTTTTTTCCTGAATATATTCAGGAAAAAACGCATACGCCCTTTTTGGCCAAGGGCATCATTGTCCACGTTTTGCCGCTTTTCATGTGCTTTCAAGGCGATTCGAATCTACCTCCTGAAATCTGTTTCCTGCAATTCTGCCTTGCTTTCAAATCCTCTTCGTTGCCTTCCCTCAATATATTTGTGGACGAGAGTTATCATTTATAACTCTGCAGGTTTGTGAATTGTAGTGCCCCTGAGCTCCATTTTTCAATTCGCTTTTTTGGGAGCTGGCCGCAAAAGCGCAGGATTGCTTCAGGCCCTCTACTCGTTCTGGGGGACAGGCTGAGCCTGTGGTTAATTCTTCTTCCTGATTGGAAAATAGAGTGACCTGTGCCTGTCCCAACCACTAGAGGTAGTCTCTCATTGGTTCCCCCTCTTCCTGTTCATCCTCAGGACAAATTGCAACCTGTACGGAAAAGGAGGTTAAAGGTGCTGATTCTCCAAGGAGGGAGATGGCTAGTAAAGTGGCTGGAATTGCGAACCTGAGCAAAAGGAGATGAGAAATGAGGTGCGTTTTAGAAAACTTTCCCGATCACATGGTGTACTTTCTTCTGGGTTTCTCATGCACGTTTTCGACGTAGGAAGATGCCCTTGAACCTGGAGATTTGGGACCCATGGGATGGGTACCATGCAGTATTACTTTAAAGGGTCTGCGTTGGCTCACCCAACCTCACCAAACCTCTCAGCCCCAAGAGTGTCCACCCTTATGTCTCAATCAGCTGTGGGTCTAGATATGGTCAATCCAGGTTGCATCAGAGCCCTTGAACGAATTTTGTAAGAATTTACCTCTCTTTCACTGTCTTTGTTTCACGGGTTTTGAAAAGAAATTTATTTTTATAATGGGGTTTAGCTGCTTTTCACGGCTGTGTTTATGCCGCTTTACACCCCCTTGAATCACTTACAGAGAGATATCAATACATAGGTTTGAAGATTCTTACTAGTCAGATATATTCTTGTGCGGTGAATAGGGGGTGTTGAGTCCAGTTCACTGAGCAAGGAGTAGGTCTTGTCTATTACATATTGGGTTTATGGAACGGTATTGGAGCTAATTTGAAACCCTTGTTTTATGCATCACCCCACCTCACCTTTCCCTTTCAGCAGCCATAGTTTGTTTTCTAAACGTGTGACTATGTTCTGTTTTGTAATTCACTTCAACTGTAGCGGTTTTTACATTCCCTCTATACATGCTATCTTATGATAAGTGTCTTTTTCTGTGTGACTTATTTCACTTAGAATCGTCGTACCTAAATCCACTCATCGTGCTGCTACTAGCCTTATGACGTTGATTTCATGGCTGAGTGATATTCCATTGTACATGAGGACCCCAACTTCTTTATCTATTTTTCTCTTTCCTAGGATATTTAAGGTGTAATGAAGTGGGGGTTCTTGTCAACAGAGCAGCCCTAAACTTTGGGGTGCCTGTGTCTTGCTGATTTTTAGTTTTCCCAATTTATACACCCATGAGTGGAAGTGCCCTATGCTCTCCAAGCTGTGTTTTTTAGATGTTTCAGGACACACCGTACACTTTTCCAGAGTGGCTGTTGGCAATTTACATCCCACCCATCAGCGTAGCAAGGCTCCCATTTCTCCATGGCCGGTCCTGCATTTCTGGTTTTGACACTATTTTCCGCATGGCCCTTTTGCCCACTGGGAAGGGAGACTTCTTTGGAGTGCTGATTTGCCTTTCCAGGTTGCTTGGTTGGCCAAAAAGGGCGTATGCGTTTTTTCCTGAATATATTCAGGAAAAAACGCATACGCCCTTTTTGGCCAAGGGCATCATTGTCCACGTTTTGCCGCTTTTCATGTGCTTTCAAGGCGATTCGAATCTACCTCCTGAAATCTGTTTCCTGCAATTCTGCCTTGCTTTCAAATCCTCTTCGTTGCCTTCCCTCAATATATTTGTGGACGAGAGTTATCATTTATAACTCTGCAGGTTTGTGAATTGTAGTGCCCCTGAGCTCCATTTTTCAATTCGCTTTTTTGGGAGCTGGCCGCAAAAGCGCAGGATTGCTTCAGGCCCTCTACTCGTTCTGGGGGACAGGCTGAGCCTGTGGTTAATTCTTCTTCCTGATTGGAAAATAGAGTGACCTGTGCCTGTCCCAACCACTACAGGTAGTCTCTCATTGGTTCCCCCTCTTCCTGTTCATCCTCAGGACAAATTGCAACCTGTACGGAAAAGGAGGTTAAAGGTGCTGATTCTCCAAGGAGGGAGATGGCTAGTAAAGTGGCTGGAATTGCGAACCTGAGCAAAAGGAGATGAGAAATGAGGTGCGTTTTAGAAAACTTTCCCGATCACATGGTGTACTTTCTTCTGGGTTTCTCATGCACGTTTTCGACGTAGGAAGATGCCCTTGAACCTGGAGATTTGGGACCCATGGGATGGGTACCATGCAGTATTACTTTAAAGGGTCTGCGTTGGCTCACCCAACCTCACCAAACCTCTCAGCCCCAAGAGTGTCCACCCTTATGTCTCAATCAGCTGTGGGTCTAGATATGGTCAATCCAGGTTGCATCACAGCCCTTGAACGAATTTTGTAAGAATTTCTCTCTCTTTCACTGTCTTTGTTTCACGGGTTTTGAAAAGAAATTTATTTTTATAATGGGGTTTAGCTGCTTTTCACGGCTGTGTTTATGCCACTTTACACCCCCTTGACTCACTTACAGAGAGATATCAATACATAGGTTTGAAGATTCTTACTAGTCAGATATATTCTTGTGCGGTGAATAGGGGGTGTTGAGTCCAGTTCACTGAGCAAGGAGTAGGTCTTGTCTATTACATATTGGGTTTATGGAACGGTATCGGAGCTAATTTGAAACCCTTGTTTTATGCATCACCCCATCTCACCTTTCCCTTTCAGCAGCCATAGTTTGTTTTCTAAACGTGTGACTATGTTCTGTTTTGTAATTCACTTCAGCTGTAGCGGTTTTTACATTCCCTCTCTAAGTGATATCTTAGGATAAGTGTCTTTTTCTGTGTGACTTATTTCACTTAGAATCGTCGTACCTAAATCCACTCATCGTGCTGCTACTAGCCTTATGACGTTGATTTCATGGCTGAGTGATATTCCATTGTACATGAGGACCCCAACTTCTTTATCTATTTTTCTCTTTCCTAGGATATTTAAGGTGTAATGAAGTGGGGGTTCTTGTCAACAGAGCAGCCCTAAACTTTGGGGTGCCTGTGTCTTGCTGATTTTTAGTTTTCCCAATTTATACACCCATGAGTGGAAGTGCCCTATGCTCTCCAAGCTGTGTTTTTTAGATGTTTCAGGACACACCGTACACTTTTCCAGAGTGGCTGTTGGCAATTTACATCCCACCCATCAGCGTAGCAAGGCTCCCATTTCTCCATGGCCGGTCCTGCATTTCTGGTTTTGACACTTTTTTCCGCATGGCCCTTTTGCCCACTGGGAAGGGAGACTTCTTTGGAGTGCTGATTTGCCTTTCCAGGTTGCTTGGTTGGCCAAAAAGGGCGTATGCGTTTTTTCCTGAATATATTCAGGAAAAAACGCATACGCCCTTTTTGGCCAAGGGCATCATTGTCCACGTTTTGCCGCTTTTCATGTGCTTTCAAGGCGATTCGAATCTACCTCCTGAAATCTGTTTCCTGCAATTCTGCCTTGCTTTCAAATCCTCTTCGTTGCCTTCCCTCAATATATTTGTGGACGAGAGTTATCATTTATAACTCTGCAGGTTTGTGAATTGTAGTGCCCCTGAGCTCCATTTTTCAATTCGCTTTTTTGGGAGCTGGCCGCAAAAGCGCAGGATTGCTTCAGGCCCTCTACTCGTTCTGGGGGACAGGCTGAGCCTGTGGTTAATTCTTCTTCCTGATTGGAAAATAGAGTGACCTGTGCCTGTCCCAACCACTAGAGGTAGTCTCTCATTGGTTCCCCCTCTTCCTGTTCATCCTCAGGACAAATTGCAACCTGTACGGAAAAGGAGGTTAAAGGTGCTGATTCTCCAAGGAGGGAGATGGCTAGTAAAGTGGCTGGAATTGCGAACCTGAGCAAAAGGAGATGAGAAATGAGGTGCGTTTTAGAAAACTTTCCCGATCACATGGTGTACTTTCTTCTGGGTTTCTCATGCACGTTTTCGACGTAGGAAGATGCCCTTGAACCTGGAGATTTGGGACCCATGGGATGGGTACCATGCAGTATTACTTTAAAGGGTCTGCGTTGGCTCACCCAACCTCACCAAACCTCTCAGCCCCAAGAGTGTCCACCCTTATGTCTCAATCAGCTGTGGGTCTAGATATGGTCAATCCAGGTTGCATCACAGCCCTTGAACGAATTTTGTAAGAATTTCTCTCTCTTTCACTGTCTTTGTTTCACGGGTTTTGAAAAGAAATTTATTTTTATAATGGGGTTTAGCTGCTTTTCACGGCTGTGTTTATGCCACTTTACACCCCCTTGACTCACTTACAGAGAGATATCAATACATAGGTTTGAAGATTCTTACTAGTCAGATATATTCTTGTGCGGTGAATAGGGGGTGTTGAGTCCAGTTCACTGAGCAAGGAGTAGGTCTTGTCTATTACATATTGGGTTTATGGAACGGTATCGGAGCTAATTTGAAACCCTTGTTTTATGCATCACCCCATCTCACCTTTCCCTTTCAGCAGCCATAGTTTGTTTTCTAAACGTGTGACTATGTTCTGTTTTGTAATTCACTTCATCTGTAGCGGTTTTTACATTCCCTCTCTAAGTGATATCTTAGGATAAGTGTCTTTTTCTGTGTGACTTATTTCACTTAGAATCGTCGTACCTAAATCCACTCATCGTGCTGCTACTAGCCTTATGACGTTGATTTCATGGCTGAGTGATATTCCATTGTACATGAGGACCCCAACTTCTTTATCTATTTTTCTCTTTCCTAGGATATTTAAGGTGTAATGAAGTGGGGGTTCTTGTCAACAGAGCAGCCCTAAACTTTGGGGTGCCTGTGTCTTGCTGATTTTTAGTTTTCCCAATTTATACGCCCATGAGTGGAAGTGCCCTATGCTCTCCAAGCTGTGTTTTTTAGATGTTTCAGGACACACCGTACACTTCTCCAGAGTGGCTGTTGTCAATTTGCATCCCGCCCATCAGTGTAGCAAGGCTCCCATTTCTCCATGGCCGGTCCTGAATTTCTGGTTATGACACTTTTTTCCGCATGGCCCTTTTGCCCACTGGGAAGGGAGACTTCTTTGGAGTGCTGATTTGCCTTTCCAGGTTGCTTGGTTGGCCAAAAAGGGCGTATGCGTTTTTTCCTGAATATATTCAGGAAAAAACGCATACGCCCTTTTTGGCCAAGGGCATCATTGTCCACGTTTTGCCGCTTTTCATGTGCTTTCAAGGCGATTCGAATCTACCTCCTGAAATCTGTTTCCTGCAATTCTGCCTTGCTTTCAAATCCTCTTCGTTGCCTTCCCTCAATATATTTGTGGACGAGAGTTATCATTTATAACTCTGCAGGTTTGTGAATTGTAGTGCCCCTGAGCTCCATTTTTCAAGTCGCTTTTTTGGGAGCTGGCCGCAAAAGCGCAGGATTGCTTCAGGCCCTCTACTCGTTCTGGGGGACAGGCTGAGCCTGTGGTTAATTCTTCTTCCTGATTGGAAAATAGAGTGACCTGTGCCTGTCCCAACCACTAGAGGTAGTCTCTCATTGGTTCCCCCTCTTCCTGTTCATCCTCAGGACAAATTGCAACCTGTACGGAAAAGGAGGTTAAAGGTGCTGATTCTCCAAGGAGGGAGATGGCTAGTAAAGTGGCTGGAATTGCGAACCTGAGCAAAAGGAGATGAGAAATGAGGTGCGTTTTGGAAAACTTTCCCGATCACATGGTGTACTTTCTTCTGGGTTTCTCATGCACGTTTTCGACGTAGGAAGATGCCCTTGAACCTGGAGATTTGGGACCCATGGGATGGGTACCATGCAGTATTACTTTAAAGGGTCTGCGTTGGCTCACCCAACCTCACCAAACCTCTCAGCCCCAAGAGTGTCCATCCTTATGTCTCAATCAGCTGTGGGTCTAGATATGGTCAATCCAGGTTGCATCACATCCCCTGAACGAATTTTGTAAGAATTTCTCTCTCTTTCACTGTCTTTGTTTCATGGGTTTTGAAAAGTAATTTATTTTTATAATGGGGTTTAGCTGCTTTTCACGGCTGTGTTTATGCCGCTTTACACCCCATTGACTCACTTACAGAGAGATATCAATACATAGGTTTGAAGATTATTACTATTCAGATATATTCTTGTGCGGTGAATAGGGGGTGTTGAGTCCAGTTCACTGAGCAAGGAGTAGGTCTTGTCTATTACATATTGGATTTATGGAACGCTATCGGAGCTAATTTGAAACCCTTGTTTTATGCATCACCCCATCTCACCTTTCCCTTTCAGCAGCCATAGTTTGTTTTCTAAACGTGTGACTATGTTCTGTTTTGTAATTCACTTCAACTGTAGCGGTTTTTACATTCCCTCTATACGTGCTATCTTATGATAAGTGTCTTTTTCTGTGTGACTTATTTCACTTAGAATCGTCGTACCTAAATCCACTCATCGTGCTGCTACTAGCCTTATGACGTTGATTTCATGGCTGAGTGATATTCCATTGTACATGAGGACCCCAACTTCTTTATCTATTTTTCTCTTTCCTAGGATATTTAAGGTGTAATGAAGTGGGGGTTCTTGTCAACAGAGCAGCCCTAAACTTTGGGGTGCCTGTGTCTTGCTGATTTTTAGTTTTCCCAATTTATAGGCCCATGAGTGGAAGTGCCCTATGCTCTCCAAGCTGTGTTTTTTAGATGTTTCAGGACACACCGTACACTTTTCCAGAGTGGCTGTTGGCAATTTACATCCCGCCCATCAGCGTAGCAAGGCTCCCATTTCTCCATGGCCGGTCCTGCATTTCTGGTTTTGACACTTTTTTCCGCATGGCCCTTTTGCCCACTGGGAAGGGAGACTTCTTTGGAGTGCTGATTTGCCTTTCCAGGTTGCTTGGTTGGCCAAAAAGGGCGTATGCGTTTTTTCCTGAATATATTCAGGAAAAAACGCATACGCCCTTTTTGGCCAAGGGCATCATTGTCCACGTTTTGCCGCTTTTCATGTGCTTTCAAGGCGATTCGAATCTACCTCCTGAAATCTGTTTCCTGCAATTCTGCCTTGCTTTCAAATCCTCTTCGTTGCCTTCCCTCAATATATTTGTGGACGAGAGTTATCATTTATAACTCTGCAGGTTTGTGAATTGTAGTGCCCCTGAGCTCCATTTTTCAAGTCGCTTTTTTGGGAGCTGGCCGCAAAAGCGCAGGATTGCTTCAGGCCCTCTACTCGTTCTGGGGGACAGGCTGAGCCTGTGGTTAATTCTTCTTCCTGATTGGAAAATAGAGTGACCTGTGCCTGTCCCAACCACTAGAGGTAGTCTCTCATTGGTTCCCCCTCTTCCTGTTCATCCTCAGGACAAATTGCAACCTGTACGGAAAAGGAGGTTAAAGGTGCTGATTCTCCAAGGAGGGAGATGGCTAGTAAAGTGGCTGGAATTGCGAACCTGAGCAAAAGGAGATGAGAAATGAGGTGCGTTTTAGAAAACTTTCCCGATCACATGGTGTACTTTCTTCTGGGTTTCTCATGCACGTTTTCGACGTAGGAAGATGCCCTTGAACCTGGAGATTTGGGACCCATGGGATGGGTACCATGCAGTATTACTTTAAAGGGTCTGCGTTGGCTCCCCCAACCTCAAAAAAACTCTCAGCCCCAAGAGTGTCCATCCTTATGTCTCAATCAGCTGTGGGTCTAGATATGGTCAATCCAGGTTGCATCAGAGCCCTTGAACGAATTTTGTAAGAATTTATCTCTCTTTCACTGTCTTTGTTTCACGGGTTTTGAAAAGTAATTTATTTTTATAATGGGGTTTAGCTGCTTTTCACGGCTGTGTTTATGCCGCTTTACACCCCCTTGACTCACTTACCGAGAGATATCAATACATAGGTTTGAAGATTCTTACTAGTCAAATATATTCTTGTGTGGTGAATAGGGGGTGTTGAGTCCAGTTCACTGAGCAAGGAGTAGGTCTTGTCTATTACATATTGGGTTTATGGAACGCTATCGGAGCTAATTTGAAACCCTTGTTTTATGCATCACCCCATCTCACCTTTCCCTTTCAGCAGCCATAGTTTGTTTTCTAAACGTGTGACTATGTTCTGTTTTGTAATTCACTTCAACTGTAGCGGTTTTTACATTCCCTCTATACGTGCTATCTTATGATAAGTGTCTTTTTCTTGTGACTTATTTCACTTAGAATCGTCGTACCTAAATCCACTCATCGTGCTGCTACTAGCCTTATGATGTTGATTTCATGGCTGAGTGATATTCCATTGTACATGAGGACCCCAACTTCTTTATCCATTTTTCTCTTTCCTAGGATATTTAAGGTGTAATGAAGTGGGGGTTCTTGTCAACAGAGCAGCCCTAAACTTTGGGGTGCCTGTGTCTTGCTGATTTTTGGTTTTCCCAATTTATACACCCATGAGTGGAAGTGCCCTATGCTCTCTAAGCTGTGTTTTTTAGATGTTTCAGGACACACCGTACACTTCTCCAGAGTGGCTGTTGTCAATTTACATCCCGCCCATCAGCGTAGCAAGGCTCCCATTTCTCCATGGCCTGTCCTGCATTTCTGGTTTTGACACTTTTTTCAGCATGGCCCTTTTGCCCGATGGGAAGCGAGACTAGTTTGTAGCGCTGATTTGCCTTTCCAGGTTGCTTGGTTGGCCAAAAAGGGCGTATGCGTTTTTTCCTGAATATATTCAGGAAAAAACGCATACGCCCTTTTTGGCCAAGGGCATCACTGTTGACGTTTTGCCGCTTTTCATGTGCTTTCAAGGCGATTCGAATCTACCTCCTGAAATCTGTTTCCTGCAATTCTGCCTTGCTTTCAAATCCTCTTCGTTGCCTTCCCTCAATATATTTGTGGACGAGAGTTATCATTTATAACTCTGCAGGTTTGTGAATTGCAGTGCCCCTGAGCTCCATTTTTCAAGTCGCTTTTTGGGAGCTGGCCGCAAAAGCGCAGGATTGCTTCAGGCCCTCTTCTGGTTCTGGTGGGCAGGCTGAGGCTGTGGTTAATTCTTCTTCCTGATGGGAAAATAGAGTGACCTGTGCTGTCCCAACCACTAGAGGTAGTCTCTCATTGGTTCCCCCTCTTCCCGTTCATCCTCAGGACAAATTGCAAACTGTACGGAACAGGAGGTTAAAGGTGCTGATTCTCCAAGGAGGGAGATGGCTTGTAAAAGGGCTGGAAGGGCGAACCCGAGCACAAGGAGATGAGAAATGAGGTGCGTTTTAGAAACCTTTCCCGATCACACGGTGTACCATCTTCTGGGTTTCTCATGCACGTTTTCGACATAGGAAGATGCCCTTGAACCTGGAGATTTGGGACCCATGGGATGGGTACCATGCAGTATTACTTTAAAGGGTCTGCATTGGCTCACCCAAACTCACCAAAACTCTCAGCCCCAAGAGTGTCCACCCTTATGTCTCAATCAGCTGTGGGTCTAGATATGGTCAATCCAGGTTGCATCACAGCCCTTGAACGAATTTTGTAAGAATTTCTCTCTCTTTCACTGTCTTTGTTTCACTGGTTTTTAAAAGTAATTTATTTTTATAATGGGGTTTAGCTGCTTTTCACGGCTGTGTTTATGCCGCTTTACACCCCCTTGACTCACTTACAGAGAGATATCAATACATAGGGTTGAAGATTCTTACTAGTCAGATATATTCTTGTGCGGTGAATAGGGGGTGTTGAGTCCTGTTCACTGAGCAAGGAATAGGTCTTGTCTATTACATATTGGGTTTATGGAACGGTATCGGAGCTAATTTGAAACCCTTGTTTTATGCATCACCCCATCTCACCTTTCCCTTTCAGCAGCCATAGTTTGTTTTCTAAACGTGTGACTATGTTCTGTTTTGTAATTCACTTCAACTGTAGCGGTTTTTACATTCCCTCTATACGTGCTATCTTATGATAAGTGTCTTTTTCTGTGTGACTTATTTCACTTAGAATCGTCGTACCTAAATCCACTCATCGTGCTGCTACTAGCCTTATGACGTTGATTTCATGGCTGAGTGATATTCCATTGTACATGAGGACCCCAACTTCTTTATCTATTTTTCTCTTTCCTAGGATATTTAAGGTGTAATGAAGTGGGGGTTCTTGTCAACAGAGCAGCCCTAAACTTTGGGGTGCCTGTGTCTTGCTGATTTTTAGTTTTCCCAATTTATAGGCCCATGAGTGGAAGTGCCCTATGCTCTCCAAGCTGTGTTTTTTAGATGTTTCAGGACACACCGTACACTTCTCCAGAGTGGCTGTTGTCAATTTACATCCCGCCCATCAGCGTAGCAAGGCTCCCATTTCTCCATGGCCGGTCCTGCATTTCTGGTTTTGACACTTTTTTCCGCATGGCCCTTTTGCCCACTGGGAATGGAGACTTCTTTGGAGTGCTGATTTGCCTTTCCAGGTTGCTTGGTTGGCCAAAAAGGGCGTATGCGTTTTTTCCTGAATATATTCAGGAAAAAACGCATACGCCCTTTTTGGCCAAGGGCATCATTGTCCACGTTTTGCCGCTTTTAATGTGCTTTCAAGGCGATTCGAATCTACCTCCTGAAATCTGTTTCCTGCAATTCTGCCTTGCTTTCAAATCCTCTTCGTTGCCTTCCCTCAATATATTTGTGGACGAGAGTTATCATTTATAACTCTGCAGGTTTGTGAATTGTAGTGCCCCTGAGCTCCATTTTTCAAGTCGCTTTTTTGGGAGCTGGCCGCAAAAGCGCAGGATTGCTTCAGGCCCTCTACTCGTTCTGGGGGACAGGCTGAGCCTGTGGTTAATTCTTCTTCCTGATTGGAAAATAGAGTGACCTGTGCCTGTCCCAACCACTAGAGGTAGTCTCTCATTGGTTCCCCCTCTTCCTGTTCATCCTCAGGACAAATTGCAACCTGTACGGAAAAGGAGGTTAAAGGTGCTGATTCTCCAAGGAGGGAGATGGCTAGTAAAGTGGCTGGAATTGCGAACCTGAGCAAAAGGAGATGAGAAATGAGGTGCGTTTTAGAAAACTTTCCCGATCACATGGTGTACTTTCTTCTGGGTTTCTCATGCACGTTTTCGACGTAGGAAGATGCCCTTGAACCTGGAGATTTGGGACCCATGGGATGGGTACCATGCAGTATTACTTTAAAGGGTCTGCGTTGGCTCACCCAACCTCACCAAAACTCTCAGCCCCAAGAGTGTCCACCCTTATGTCTCAATCAGCTGTGGGTCTAGACATGGTCAATCCAGGTTGCATCAGAGCCCTTGAACGAATTTTGTAAGAATTTATCTCTCTTTCACTGTCTTTGTTTCACGGGTTTTGAAAAGTAATTTATTTTTATAATGGGGTTTAGCTGCTTTTCACGGCTGTGTTTATGCCGCTTTACACCCCCTTGACTCACTTACCGAGAGATATCAATACATAGGTTTGAAGATTCTTACTAGTCAAATATATTCTTGTGCGGTGAATAGGGGGTGTTGAGTCCAGTTCACTGAGCAAGGAGTAGGTCTTGTATATTACATATTGGGTTTATGGAACGCTATCGGAGCTAATTTGAAACCCTTGTTTTATGCATCACCCCATCTCACCTTTACCTTTCAGCAGCCATAGTTTGTTTTCTAAACGTGTGACTATGTTCTGTTTTGTAATTCACTTCAACTGTAGCGGTTTTTACATTCCCTCTATACGTGCTATCTTATGATAAGTGTCTTTTTCTGTGTGACTTATTTCACTTAGAATCGTCGTACCTAAATCCACTCATCGTGCTGCTACTAGCCTTATGATGTTGATTTCATGGCTGAGTGATATTCCATTGTACATGAGGACCCCAAATTCTTTATCCATTTTTCTCTTTCCTAGGATATTTAAGGTGTAATGAAGTGGGGGTTCTTGTCAACAGAGCAGCCCTAAACTTTGGGGTGCCTGTTTCTTGCTGATTTTTGGTTTTCCCAATTTATACACCCATGAGTGGAAGTGCCCTATGCTCTCTAAGCTGTGTTTTTTAGATGTTTCAGGACACACCGTACACTTCTCCAGAGTGGCTGTTGTCAATTTACATCCCGCCCATCAGCGTAGCAAGGCTCCCATTTCTCCATGGCCTGTCCTGCATTTCTGGTTTTGACACTTTTTTCAGCATGGCCCTTTTGCCCGATGGGAAGCGAGACTAGTTTGTAGCGCTGATTTGCCTTTCCAGGTTGCTTGGTTGGCCAAAAAGGGCGTATGCGTTTTTTCCTGAATATATTCAGGAAAAAACGCATACGCCCTTTTTGGCCAAGGGCATCACTGTTGACGTTTTGCCGCTTTTCATGTGCTTTCAAGGCGATTCGAATCTACCTCCTGAAATCTGTTTCCTGCAATTCTGCCTTGCTTTCAAATCCTCTTCGTTGCCTTCCCTCAATATATTTGTGGACGAGAGTTATCATTTATAACTCTGCAGGTTTGTGAATTGCAGTGCCCCTGAGCTCCATTTTTCAAGTCGCTTTTTGGGAGCTGGCCGCAAAAGCGCAGGATTGCTTCAGGCCCTCTTCTGGTTCTGGTGGGCAGGCTGAGGCTGTGGTTAATTCTTCTTCCTGATGGGAAAATAGAGTGACCTGTCCTGTCCCAACCACTAGAGGTAGTCTCTCATTGGTTCCCCCTCTTCCCGTTCATCCTCAGGACAAATTGCAAACTGTACGGAACAGGAGGTTAAAGGTGCTGATTCTCCAAGGAGGGAGATGGCTTGTAAAAGGGCTGGAATGGCGAACCCGAGCACAAGGAGATGAGAAATGAGGTGCGTTTTAGAAACCTTTCCCGATCACACGGTGTACCATCTTCTGGGTTTCTCATGCACGTTTTCGACATAGGAAGATGCCCTTGAACCTGGAGATTTGGGACCCATGGGATGGGTACCATGCAGTATTACTTTAAAGGGTCTGCATTGGCTCACCCAAACTCACCAAAACTCTCAGCCCCAAGAGTGTCCACCCTTATGTCTCAATCAGCTGTGGGTCTAGATATGGTCAATCCAGGTTGCATCACAGCCCTTGAACGAATTTTGTAAGAATTTCTCTCTCTTTCACTGTCTTTGTTTCACTGGTTTTTAAAAGTAATTTATTTTTATAATGGGGTTTAGCTGCTTTTCACGGCTGTGTTTATGCCGCTTTACACCCCCTTGACTCACTTACAGAGAGATATCAATACATAGGGTTGAAGATTCTTACTAGTCAGATATATTCTTGTGCGGTGAATAGGGGGTGTTGAGTCCTGTTCACTGAGCAAGGAATAGGTCTTGTCTATTACATATTGGGTTTATGGAACGGTATCGGAGCTAATTTGAAACCCTTGTTTTATGCATCACCCCATCTCACCTTTCCCTTTCAGCGGCCATAGTTTGTTTTCTAAACGTGTGACTATGTTCTGTTTTGTAATTCACTTCAACTGTAGCGGTTTTTACATTCCCTCTATACGTGCTATCTTATGATAAGTGTCTTTTTCTGTGTGACTTATTTCACTTAGAATCGTCGTACCTAAATCCACTCATCGTGCTGCTACTAGCCTTATGACGTTGATTTCATGGCTGAGTGATATTCCATTGTACATGAGGACCGCAACTTCTTTATCTATTTTTCTCTTTCCTAGGATATTTAAGGTGTAATGAAGTGGGGGTTCTTGTCAACAGAGCAGCCCTAAACTTTGGGGTGCCTGTGTCTTGCTGATTTTTAGTTTTCCCAATTTATAGGCCCATGAGTGGAAGTGCCCTATGCTCTCCAAGCTGTGTTTTTTAGATGTTTCAGGACACACCGTACACTTCTCCAGAGTGGCTGTTGTCAATTTACATCCCGCCCATCAGCGTAGCAAGGCTCCCATTTCTCCATGGCCGGTCCTGCATTTCTGGTTTTGACACTTTTTTCCGCATGGCCCTTTTGCCCACTGGGAAGGGAGACTTCTTTGGAGTGCTGATTTGCCTTTCCAGGTTGCTTGGTTGGCCAAAAAGGGCGTATGCGTTTTTTCCTGAATATATTCAGGAAAAAACGCATACGCCCTTTTTGGCCAAGGGCATCATTGTCCACGTTTTGCCGCTTTTCATGTGCTTTCAAGGCGATTCGAATCTACCTCCTGAAATCTGTTTCCTGCAATTCTGCCTTGCTTTCAAATCCTCTTCGTTGCCTTCCCTCAATATATTTGTGGACGAGAGTTACCATTTATAACTCTGCAGGTTTGTGAATTGTAGTGCCCCTGAGCTCCATTTTTCCAGTCGCTTTTTTGGGAGCTGGCCGCAAAAGCGCAGGATTGCTTCAGGCCCTCTACTCGTTCTAGGGGACAGGCTGAGCCTGTGGTTAATTCTTCATCCTGATTGGAAAATAGAGTGACCTGTGCCTGTCCCAACACCTAGAGCTAGTCTCTCATTGGTTCCCCCTCTTCCTGTTCATCCTCAGGACAAATTGCAACCTGTACGGAACAGGAGGTTAAAGGTGCTGATTCTCCAAGGAGGGAGATGGCTAATAAAGTGGCTGGAATGGCGAACCTGAGCAAAAGGAGATGAGAAATGAGGTGCGTTTTAGAAAACTTTCCCTTTCACATGGTGTACTTTCTTCTGGGTTTCTCATGCACGTTTTCGACGTAGGAAGATGCCCTTGAACCTGGAGATTTGGGACCCATGGGATGGGTACCATGCAGTATTACTTTAAAGGGTCTGCGTTGGCTCACCCAACCTCACCAAACCTCTCAGCCCCAAGAGTGTCCATCCTTATGTCTCAATCAGCTGTGGGTCTAGATATGGTCAATCCAGGTTGCATCACAGCCCCTGAACGAATTTTGTAAGAATTTCTCTCTCTTTCACTGTCTTTGTTTCACGGGTTTTGAAAAGTAATTTATTTTTATAATGGGGTTTAGCTGCTTTTCACGGCTGTGTTTATGCCGCTTTACACCCCCTTGACTCACTTACAGAGAGATATCAATACATAGGTTTGAAGATTCTTACTAGTCAGATATATTCTTGTGCGGTGAATAGGGGGTGTTGAGTCCAGTTCACTGAGCAAGGAGTAGGTCTTGTCTATTACATATTGGGTTTATGGAACGGTATTGGAGCTAATTTGAAACCCTTGTTTTATGCATCACCCCATCTCACCTTTCCCTTTCAGCAGCCATAGTTTGTTTTCTAAACGTGTGACTATGTTCTGTTTTGTAATTCACTTCAACTGTAGTGGTTTTTACATTCCCTCTATACGTGCTATCTTATGATAAGTGTCTTTTTCTGTGTGACTTATTTCACTTAGAATCGTCGTACCTAAATCCACTCATCGTGCTGCTACTAGCCTTATGACGTTGATTTCATGGCTGAGTGATATTCCATTGTACATGAGGACCCCAACTTCTTTATCCATTTTTCTCTTTCCTCGGATATTTAAGGTGTAATGAAGTGGGGGTTCTTGTCAACAGAGCAGCCCTAAACTTTGGGGTGCCTGTGTCTTGCTGATTTTTAGTTTTCCCAATTTATACGCCCATGAGTGGAAGTGCCCTATGCTCTCCAAGCTGTGTTTTTTAGATGTTTCAGAACACACCGTACACTTCTCCAGAGTGGCTGTTGGCAATTGACATCCCACCCATCAGCGTAGCAAGGCTCCCATTTCTCCATGGCCTGTCCTGCATTTCTGGTTTGGACACTTTTTTCCGCATGGCCCTTTTGCCCGCTGGGAAGCCAGACTTCTTTGGAGCACGGATATGCCTTTCCAGGTTGCTTGGTTGGCCAAAATGGCGTATGTGGTTTTTCCTGAATATATTCAAGAAAAAACGCATACGCCCTTTTTGGCCAAGGGCATCATTGTCCACGTTTTGCCGCTTTTCATGTGCTTTCAAGGCGATTCGAATCTACCTCCTGAAATTTGTTTCCTGCAATTCTGCCTTGCTTTCAAATCCTCTTCGTTGCCCTTCCTCAATATATTTGTGGACGAAAGTTATCATTTATAACTCTGCAGGTTTGTGAATTGCAGTGCCCCTGAGCTCCATTTTTCAAGTCGCTTATTTGGGAGCTGGCTGCAAAAGTACAAGATTGCTTCAGGACCTATTCTGGTTCCAGTGGGCAGGCTAAGCCTGTGTTAATTCTTCTTCCTGATGGCAAAATAGAGTGACCTGTGCCTGTCCCAACACCTAGAGCTAGTCTCTCATTAGTTCCCCCTCTTCCCGTTCATCCTCAGGACAAATTGCAACCTGTACGGAACAGGAGGTTAAAGGTGCTGATTCTCCAATGAGGGAGATGGCTAGTAAAGCGGCTGGAATGGCCAACCCGAGCACAAGGAGATGAGAAATGAGGTGCGTTTTAGAAACCTTTCCCGATCACACGGTGTACCATCTTCTGGGTTTCTCATGCATGTTTTCGATGTAGGAAGGTGCCCTTGAACCTGGAGATTTGGGACCCATGGGATGGGTACCATGCAGTATTACTTGAAAGGGTCTGCGTTGGCTCACCCAACCTCACCGAACCTCTGAGCCCCAAGAGTGTCCACCCTTATGTCTCAATCAGCTGTGGGTCTAGATATGGTCAATCCAGGTTGCATCACAGCCCCTGAATGAATTTTGGAAGAATTTCTCTCTCTTTCACTGTCTTTGTTTCACGGGTTTTGAAAAGTAATTTATTTTTATAATGGGGTTTAGCTGATTTTCACGGCTGTGCTTATGCCGCCTTACACCCCCTTGACTCACTTACAGAGAGATATCAATACATAGGTTTGAAGATTCTTACTAGTCAGATATATGCTTCTGTGGTGAATAGGGGGTGTTGAGTCCAGTTCAGTGAGCAAGGAGTAGGTCTTGTCTATTACATATTGGGTTTATGGAACGGTATCGGAGCTAATTTGAAACCCTTGTTTTATGCATCACCCCACCTCACCTTTCCCGTTCAGCAGCCATAGTGTGTTTTCTAAACGTGTGACTCTGTTCTGTTTTGTAATTCAGTTCAAGCGTAGCGGTTTTTACATTTCCTCTCTAAGTGATATCTTATGATAAGTGTCGTTTTCTGTGTGACTTATTTCACTTAGAATCGTCGTACCTAAATCCACTCATCGTGCTGCTACTAGCCTTATGACGTTGATCTCATGCCTGAGTGATATTCCATTGTACATGAGAACCACAACTTTTTTATCCATTTTTCTCTTTCCTAGGATATTTAAGGTGTAATGAAGTGGAGTTTCTTGTAACCAGAGCAGCACTAAGCTTTGGGTTGCCTGTGTCTTTTTGATTTTTATTTTTCCCAATTTATACGCCCATGAGTGGAAGTGCCCTATTCTCTCTAGCTCTGTTTTTTAGATGTTTTATGAAACACCATACCCTTCTCCAGACTCGCCATTGGCAATTTACATCCCGCCCATCAGTGTAACAAGGCTCCCTTTCCTCCTTGGCCTCTCCTGGATTTCCTGGTTTTACACTTTTTCAGGAAGTTCCTTTTGACCGATGGGAAGTGAGACCTCTTTGTAGTGCTGATTTGCATTTCCGGCTTGCTTGGTTTGCCTACAAGGGCCTATGCGTTTTTTTCTGAATTTATTCAGGAAAAAACGCATACGCCCTTTTTGGCCAAGTGCATCCTTGTCGACGTTTGGCCGCTTTTCATGTGCTTTAGTGGCTATTCGAATCTAACTCCTGAAATTTGTTTCCTGCAATTCTGCCTTGCTTTCCAATCCTTTTCTTTGTCTTCCCTCAATATAGTTTTGGACGATAATTATAATTTAAAACTCTGCATGTTTGTGAATTGCAGTGCCCCTGAGCTCCATTTTTCAACTCGCTTTTTGGGAGCTTCCCGCAGAGCCGCTGGTTTGCTTCTGGCCCTGCTCTGGTTCTCAGTGGCAGGCTACGCCTTTGCTTAATTCTTCTTCCTGATTGGAAATTAGAGTGACATGTGCCTGTCCGAGCATCTAGGGCTTGGCTCTCCTTGTTTCTCCTCCTTCCCCTTTTTCCTTTGGACAAATTCCAAATTCTGTGCAACTGGATGTTGAAGGTGCTGACATCCTCAAGTGGGGAGATTTTAAGGAAAAAGGCTGGAGGGGTGAATCCAACAACCAGGAAATTAGGAGTTTTGGTTCCTTTTCCAAAATCTTCCTGATCCAACCGTGTTCCATCTTCTGGGTGTCACAGGCATGTTTTAGCTGTAGGAAAGGTCCCGTGTATGTAAGGCGAACACCAGGGATTTTTCCAAATCAGTGTCTCCCCAAGCTCCAATCTGGGGAATTTTTAAGCTACTGGTACATGTGTGTTCATTAAGGGACTTGGGCTGTAGGCAGAGTCCGAACTTTAGATGATTGAAGTCTTCAGGTTCAGAAACGCTCACCATCGGCCTCCTTTAGTTTCCATTTTATCTGTAGTTGATAGATGATGTCAATAGAGATATCTATTGTTTTTCAGATTATTTCCCCTTAGGGGTCATTAAAAAATATTGAGTATAGTTCCCTGTGCTATACAGTAGATCCTTGTTGATGATATATTTTATACATAGCAGTGTGTATATGTTAATCCGAAACTGTTAATTTATCCCTCCTCCCACCTTTCCCCTTTGGTAATAAAAAAATATAAGATTTTATACTTCTCAGAAATCTAGGAGCTGAAAGAGAGGTATCATTTTCAATGGAAAATCATTCAAAACAAGGTTGAAACTTCAACCAAGATTATTAGATGTACATCCTTGGAAAGAAATCACTGCATTTCACTACTGTTGACCTGACAAATAAGACAAACCCCTCCACTGAACTTGCTTATAATAAAGTGATGGAAATATCAAATGGAAGTGTTAGAAACATCTTATTTTACACGAGCCTTATACACTGCTCTATGTTAATTACAGTTTGGCTCACACATCTGTTCATTGAAGTTACAATGTTCTCAAATTCTGTTACTGATCCTGCAGAGTGGGCCCCAACAAGGGTCTCCCTGCCCAGTGTCATTGGAGCCAACAGATCGAGACTGACTTTGGTTCAGAAGCAAAGGAAAACTTTATATTTTAATCAGAGAATGGAGAGGTGAGAGTGTGTGTTCCCCTGCGGGTTGTGGGCCGGGCTGCTGTGTAGGGATCCTGTCAGCATCAGCGGGAGGGAGGGGGCGGAGCTCTCGAGGGCCGGGTTGGCTGGAGCTCAGGCTCTATGTCGCAGAGTCTGCACGGGGCCCCACGAGCTGAGGTGTCGGCCCAGCCATTTTGCACTAGGAAATCGGATCTGAAGTGCCGGGTGTGGGACCTCTGCATGTGGAAACCTAGGAGCAAGTGAAATTAGACAAAGTACAAAGGACAAAATGGTTAGACTTTATTTTATTGCCCAGATTCTATTTTTATCTCCCAGGAATTTTTAATGGGCTTTGCCAGTGACAAAGCCCTCCTCTGCCTTTTGTCCCATTCCTCATTCGTGGGGCACTGAGGGTGCAGACACCTCTTCTGTAAATGCTTCGTGCTGAGTTGGGTGTCCTCATACCTGGGGGAGGGGCAGGACTTCTCTCCAGCAGCCTCCAGGTGAGGTGGATTGTCCCCAGGCCTCCTCCCTCACTGCTCGTCTGCCTGAGCACCAGCATTGGAAGTTTCATAGATTCTAATGACCTTTAAGGGTCCAGGAAAGAGATGTTCAGAGACGTTGCGGGGGGGTGGGCGGTTTTACCCTGCTCCACATTGGTTCGACCCCCTTAGGCTGACGGTTTCTGCCAGCCTAGATGCTCTGACCAGTAGTCTGCGCTTTCTTCAGTTAGGCCACTGAATTAACGTACAAACAGCACCAGGTATCAGAGCCCTGCTTGCTCAACTCCCAGACAGTCCAGGGCTGGTGGTGATCCAGGACCATGACGGCCACTCAGTCAACGGCCTTTTGAAGTAGCCAGGAGTACAGCCGGTCTCATTGGCCTCCGTCACCGCAGTGTCTGTAGGCTTTTCTATGGTGGCAGCGTTATTTACGGTTCCCCTGCCAAGTTTATTAGCTCCGCTCTGGGTGCAGTAAGTCCTGTAAGCAATAGTCTGCTCTTTTGGGGCACACTCTTGTTGTTTTCTGAGAGAAACTCCAGGTCAAGTGACGGTCACACGAGTCGTCATGGGGGCCCATTGCCCCCGGTTGTCTCTCTGGAGGTTGGTGTTGGACGGCCTCCTCACTCGAGGTCATTGTGCCCACAGAGCAATCCCTGCAACTTCAGGGCATGGTGGGTGGTTAGGATCACCAAGTGGCATCCTTTACCCTTACGAGGGAGCTGGACTTGCGGGCTGCTGATTTCCAGGTTTTTAGATACCCCCAGTATCCTGGTCAAATGGGGTGGCTGGCCAATGCCTGGAGGGCATTCTTGCATTGTTCCATTTCAAGTGGTCCCAGTTTTTGCACAAATACTCCAAGGGCGATTCGCCTTGGACCAGGAATGTAAAGGTCAAAGGGTTTAGCTAACTTAAGGAGGTCCAGGGCAAGGGTCTGAATTGACTGCACTTTCCCTTCTTGAAAGGCCGCTTCTGGATTCTATTCAAAAGGATCATCATCTTTTCCTTTCAGTGTTTCATATAAAGGCTCAGTTATTGGATTGTAGTTAGGGATCCAGATGCAGAAAACCCCGGTCTCCCCAGGAACCCCTAAGCTGTCTTCTAGTTTTAGGAAGGGTGAGGCTGCAAATGGCTTCTTCCCTTTCCTGGGGTGGGCTTCTCCGACCTTCTGTGTGAATGAAACCCAGGAAGGTCACCTTAGTTTGTGATATTTGAGCCTTTTTCTTGGACACCTTCTATCTTTTATTGGCTAGGTAGTTCAGAGGCCTCCTTAGTCGGGCTGGTGATCAGAATGTCATCTGCATATTGAAGGAGGGTTCCCTTCTCCAGAGGTAGATCTTTTAGGTCTTTAGCTAACGTTTCCCAAAAGATGGTGTGGGGATTTTTGAACCCCTGGGGCAGGACGGCCCGGCAGCATTGTTTTTGTTGTATGTTGAGTCCTGCCACTCACAGCCAAAATTTCTTGTGACTCTGGGACTAATGGAATACAGAAGAAGGCATCATTGAAGTCTAATACAGAATACCATGTCCTGGTGGATGGTAGAATGACCAGCAGGGTGTAGGAATTTGGAAGTACTAGATGTATATCCTCTGTGGCTTCACTGACTGTCCTGTCGTCCTCTACCAGGTACCCAGCAGCCCACGGGGCTCTTGTGGTCAAGCCCCTCCCAGGATATGGAGCTCACCTGGGCAGGTGTGCAGCAGCCCACAGGGCTCTCGTGGGCAGGCCCCTCCCTGGATATGGAGCTCCCCTGGACAGGTACCCTGGCAGGGCTGGGCACACAGGAACCGTGCACATAGCCCTCATTGCAGAGCACCCCCAGCACAACTGTAGCTCAGAGCTGACACAGAGCACCTCAGAGCAGAGCTTGAACTAACAAACAGCAGCTCCAACAGGTCTGTGACCCTAGGCTTCACTCTGTGCGGCCTCCCTCTGCCTGGTCTTCCAGGGGCTTCCACTGCAGCCGGGGCACCTAGCCTCTGTCTCCACCCACCACCCCTCCTCTCCCTGACTCCTGGGTTCCTCTCATTAGCAGAGGGTCTTCTTGAAGTTGTCTCCCACTCATGAACCAGATAAAATGATTAGAAAACAAGCCAGGGCTGCCGCCCCTTATCTATCCTGACTCTCGGAACCCTACACCTGTTCCTTGGATCTGGCCGGTGCAGCAAGGCACATTTTCTGCAACTCTGAGCCCCTGAGGGGCGAGGATTGGCTGGCCTGGGCAGCCTGACCCGGCCAGCCAGCCCTTCCCAGGTGTGCCTGGGTTGAGGTCAATATAAACACCCCTCCAGGCAGCAAAAGCCTCTGCAGCTGTGCCTGACGCCATATTCTCTGCCCCGTCAGCAGTCTCGGGGTTGGGATGGTGGGAGGGAGTAGGGCCCACGGCTCTATGAGTGGCCCGGTGTGACTGGGGCTCTGCTGGACTTCCTGCAGGAGTTGCCGGGCTGCCACCTGCTAAAGAGGAGGATGTGTCACCCATACTTGCTGCTGGAATTTCTCCCCGGCAGAGGTGAGGAAGCAAAAAAGCAGTGGGGACCGGGACAGGAGGGGTACCTCAGGCAGGGAAATGGAAAGCTTCCAGACGAGTGCCCGGGGCCAGGACCATCCTGGCTGGCCTGCAGGCACCAAGTCAGCCTGCGTGTCCAAGCCCCTTCCTCTAGCTTTTAAAGTCTTTGCACACATTCAGGTGTTTTACCTGGGAAGGATGGGAAAAGTTCAGCAGCAACTGGCCTGGGGCTCAGCTCACATTTACTCAGAGACGCCTCCTCACGGTCCCCCAGCTTTGCAATGAGGACGCTCCTTGTGTTGGGGCTGCTGGCTGCATGGGAAATGATTCCCCACCTGTGACCAACTTCAGAATTGTTTACCAGTGGAGCAAGTGCCCTGATAGGGTTTTCCTCTGTATGACCAGTGGGTTCTGTTTTTGTTTTTTTCTTTTTTGGTTCAAGGTAAGTTTTATTCCTCTTTTTGTATTTATGGATATAAGCATGGAAATAATTCATTCATACAAATACGTCTATGGGAAGGACAGAACTTTTTTTCTGTTTTATTTTTTTAAGTATTAATTATTTTTTAATTTTTGAATTTATTTTATTCATTTTTTTATACAGCAGGTTCTTATTGGTTATCTATTTTATACATATAAGTGTATATATGTCAATCCCAGGCTCGCAATTCATCCCACCACCACCACCCTGCCACTTTCCCCCCTTGGTGTCCATACATTTGTTCTATACATCTGTGTCTCTATTTATGCCTTGCAAACCGGTTCATCTGTACCATTTTTTCTAGGTTCCACATGTATGCGTTAATATACGATATTTGTTTTTCTCTTTCTGACTAACTTCACTCTGTATGACAGTCTCTAGATCTATCCACGTCTCTACAAATGACCCAATTTCATTCCTTTTTATGGCTGAGAAATATTGCATTTTATATATGTAGCACATCTTTTCCGTTCGTCTGTCTACGGGCACTTAGGTTGCTTCCATGACCTGGCTATTGTAAATAGTGCTGCAGTGAACATTGTGGTGAATATGTCTTTTTTTTTTTTTTTGAATATGTCTTTTTGAATTATGGTTTTCTCTGGGTATATGGCCAGTAGTGGGATTGCTGGGTCATATGGTAATTCTATATTTAGTTTTTTAAGGAACCTCCATACTGTTCTCCATAGTGACTGTATCAACTTACATTCCCACAAATAGTGTAAGAGGGTTCCCTTTTCTCCACACCCTCTCCAGCATTTGTTGTTTGTAGATTTTCTGATGATGCCCATTCTAACTCGTGTGAGGTGATAACTCATTGTAGTTTTGGTTTATATTTCTCTAATAATTAGTGATGTTGAGCAGCTTTTCATGTGCTTCTTGGTCATCTGTATGTCTTCTTGGGACAAATGTCTATTTACGTCATCTGCCCATTTTTGGATTGGGTTGTTTGTTTTTTTACTGTTGAGCTGCATGAGCTGTGTATATACATTGGAGATTAATCCTTTGTCCATTGATTCGTTTGCAAATATTTTCTCCCATTCTGAGGGTTGTCTTTTCGTCTTGTTTGTAGTTTCCTTTGCTTTGCAAAAGCTTTTAGGTTTCATTTGCTCCCATTTGTTTATTATTGTTTTTTATTCCATTACTCTAGGAGGTGGATCAAAAAAGACCTTGCTGTGATTTATGTCAAAGAGTATTCTTCCTATGTTTTCCTCTAAGAGTTTTCTAGTGTCCGGTCTTACATTTTGGTCTCTAATGCATTTTGAGTTTATTTTTTGTGTATGGTGTTAGGGAGTGTTCTAATTTCATTCTTTTACATGTAGCTGTCCATTTTTCCCAGCACCACTTATTGAAGAGACTGTCTTTTCTCCATTGTATATCCTTGCCTCCTTTGTCATAGATTAGTGGGTCATAGGTGTGTAGGTTTATCTCTGGGCTTTCTTTTTTTTTTTTTTTCTTTTACATCTTTATTGGAGTATAATTGCTTTACAATTGTGTGTTAGTTTCTGCTGTATAAAAAAGTGAATCAGCTATGCGTATACATATAACACCATATCCCCTCCCTCTTGCACCTCCCTCTCACTCCCTTATCCCACCCTTTTAGGTGGTCACAAAGCACAGAGCTGATCTCCCTGTGCTATGTGGCTGCTTCCCAGTAGCTATCAATTTTACATTTGGTAGTGTATATATGTCCATACCACTCTCTCACTTTGTCCCAGCTTACCCTTCCCCCTCCCCATGTCCTCAAGTCCTTTCTCTACGTCTGTGTCCTTAATCCTTTCCTGCCCCTAGGTTCTACATAAACTTTTTTTTTTTAGATTCCATATATATGTGTTAGCATACAGTGTTTGTTTTTCCCTTTCTGACTTACTTCACTCTGTAGGACAGACTCTAGATCCATCCACCTCACTAAAAATAACTCAATTTCGTTTCTTTTTATGGCTGAATCATGTTCCATTGTATATATGTGCCACATCTTCTTTATCCATTTGTCTGTTGATGGACACTTAGGTTGCTTCCATGTCCTGGCTATTGTAAATAGAGCTACAGTGAACATTGTGGTACATGACTCTTTTTGAATTATGGTTTTCTCAGGGTAAATGTCCAGGAGTGGGTTTGCTGGGTTGTATGGTAGTTCTATTTTTAGTATTTAAGGAACCTTCATACCGTTCTCCCTAGTGGCTATATCAATTTACATTCCCACCAACAGTGCAAGAGGGTTCCCTTTTCTCCAATTAATGCCTCTCCAGCATTTATTGTTGGTAGATTTTTTGATGATGGCCATTCTGACTGGTGTGAGGTGATACCTCGCTGTAGTTTTGATTTGCATTTCTCTAATGATTAGTGATGTTCAGCATCCTTTCATGTGTTTGTTGGCAACCTGTATATCTTCTTTGGAGAAATGTCTGTTTAGGTCTTCTGCCCATTTTTGGATTGGGTTGTTTGGTTTTGTGATATTGAGCTACATGAGCTGCTTTTTGGAGATTAATCCTTTGCCATTTGCTTCATTTGAAAATATTTTCTCCCATTCTGATGGTTGTCTTTTCATCTTGCTTATGTTTTCCTTTGCTGTGCAAAAGAATTTATGTTTCATTAGGTCCCATTTTTTAATTTTTGTTTTTCTTTCCATTTCTCTAGGAGGTGGGTCAAAAAGGATCTTGCTGTGATTTATGTCATAGACTGTTCTGCTTATGTTTTCCTCTAAGAGTTTTATAGTGGCTGGTCTTATAGTTAGGTCTCTAATCCATTTTGAGTTTATTTTTGTGTATGGTGTTAGGGAGTGTTCTAATTTCATTCTTTTACATGTAGCTGTCCAGTTTTCCCAGCACCACTTACTGAAGACACTGTCTTTTCTCCGTTGTATACCCTTGCCTCCTTTGTCATAGATTAGTTAACCATAGGTATGTGGGTTTATCTCTGTGCTTTCTATCCTGTTCTATTGACTTATATTTCTGTTTTTGTGTCAGTACCATATTATCTTGATTACTGTAGCTTTGTAATATAGTCTGAAGTCTGGAAGTCTGATTCCTCTAGCTCTTTTTTGCCCCCTCAAGACTGCTTTGGCTATCCAGGGTCTTTTGTGTCTCCCTACAAATTTTAAGATTTTTTTTTTCTTGTTCTGTAGAAAATGCCAAAGGTATTTTGATCGGGATTGCATTAAATCTGTAGATTGCTTTGGGTAGTATAGTCATTTTCACAATATTGATTCTTCTAATCCAAGAACATGGTATATGTCTCCATCTGTTTATATCATCTCTGATTTCTTTCATCAGCGTCTTATAGTTTTCTGAGTACAGGTCTTTTACTTCCTTAGGTAGGTTTATTCCTAGGTATTTTATTCTTTTTGTTGCAGTGGTAATGGGATTGTTTCCTTAATTTCTCTTTCTGATCTTTCATTGTTAGTGTATAGGAATGCAAGCAATTTCTGTGCATTAATTTTGTATCCTGCAACTTTACCAGATTCATTGATTAGCTCCAGTGGTTTTCTGGTGGCATCTTTAGGATTCTCTATCTATGATATCATGTCATCTGCAAACAGTGACAATTTTACTCCTTCTTTTCCTTTTTGTATTCCTTTTATTTCTTTTTCTTCTCTGATTGCCATGGCTAGGACTTCCAAAACTATGTTGAATAGCAGTGGTGAGAGTGGACATCCTCGTCTTGTTCCTGATCTTAGAGGAAACGCTTGCAGTTTTTCACCATTGAGAATGGTGTTTGCTGCGGGTTTGTCATATATGACCTTTATTATGTTGAGGTAGTTTCCCTCTATGCCCACACTCTGCAGAGTTTTTATCGTAAATGGGTGTTGAATTTTCACAAAATCTTTTCCTTCATCTATTGAGATGATCATATGGTTTTATTCTACAATTTGTTAATATGGTGTATCACATTGATTTGTGTATATTGAAGAATCCTTGCATCCCTGGGATACACCCCACTTGATCATGGTGTATGATCCTTTTAATGTGTTGTTCGATTCTGTTTGCTAGTATTTGGTTGAGGATTTTTACATCTATATTCATCAGTGATATTGGTCTATAATTTTCTTTCCTTGTAGTATCTCTGTCTGATTTTGGTATCAGGGTGATGGTGGTCTCATAGAATGAGTTTGGGAGTGTTCCTTCCCCTGCAATTGTTTTGAAGAATTTGAGAAGGTTGGGTGTTAGCTCTTCCCTAATGTTTGATAGAATTCACCTGTGATGCCATCTGGTTCTGGACTTTTGTTTGTTGGAAGATTTTTAATCACAGTTTCAATTTCCTTGCTTGTCATAGGTTTGTTCATATTTTCTATTTCTTCCTGGTTCAGTCTTGGAAGGTTATCCCTTTCTAAGAATTTGTCCATTTCTTCCAGGTTGTCCATTTTATTGGCATAGAGTTGCGTGTAGTAGTCTCTTAGGATGCTTTGTATTCCTGTGGTGTCTGTTGTAACTTCTCCTTTTTCACTTCTAATTTTGTTGATTTGAGTCCTCTCCCTCTTTTTCTTGAGTCTGGCTAAAGGTTGATCATTATTGCTTATCTTCTCAAGACCCAGCTTTTAGGTTTATTGATCTTTGCTTTCGTTTTCTTTGTTTCTATTTCATTTATTTCTGCTCTGATCTTTAAGATTTCTTTCCTTCTACTAACTTTGGGTTTTGTTCTTCTTTCTCTAGTTCCTCTAGGTGTAAGGTTAGATTGTTTATTTGAGATTTTTCTTGTTTCTTGAGGTAGGCTTGTATTGCTATAAACTTCCCTCTTAGAACTGCTTTTGCTGCATCCAATAGGTTTTGGATCATCGTGTTTTTGTTGTCATTTGTCTCTAGGTAGTTTTTGATTTCCTCTTTGATTTCTTCAGTGATCTCTTGGTTATTTAGTAACGTATTGTTTAGCCTCCATGTGTTTGTGTTTTTTACGGTTTTTTTCCGTGTAATTGATTTCTAATCTCATAGCATTGTGGTCGGAACAGCTGCTTGACATGATTTCAGTTTTCTTAAATTTACTGAGGCTTTGTGACCCAAGATGTGATCTATCCTGGAGAATGTTCCGTGTGCAGTTAAGAAGAACGTGTAATCTGCTGTTTTTGGATGGAATGTCCTATAAATATCAATTAACTCTATCTGGTCTATTGTGTCATTTAAAGCTTGTGTTTCCTTATTAATTTTCTGTCTGGCTGATCTCCACTGGTGTAAGTGAGCTGTTAAAGTCCCCCACTATTATTGTGTTACTGTTGATTTCCTCTTTTATAGCTGTTAGCTGTTGCCTTATACATTGAGGTGCTCCTATGTTGGGTACATATATATTTATAATTGTTATATCTTCTTCTTGGATTGATCCCTTGACCATTATGTAGTGTCTTTCCTTGTCTCTTGTAACATTCTTTATTTTAAATTCTATTTTATCTGATATGAGTATTGCTACTCCAGCTTTCTTTTTATTTTCATTTGCATAGAGTATATTTTTCCATCGCCTCACTTTCAGTCTGTATGTGTCCCTAGGTCTGAAATGGGTCTCTTGTAGACAGCATATATATGGGTCTTGTTTTTGTATCCATTCAGCGAGCCTGTGTCTTTTGGTTGGGACATTTAGTGCATTCACGTTTAAGGTAATTATCGATATGTATGTTCCTATTACTATTTTCTTAATTGTTATGGGGTTGTCTTGGTGGGTCCTTTTCTTCTCTTGTGTTTCCCACTTAGAGAAGTTCCTTTAGCATTTGGTGTAGAGCTGGTTTCATGCTGCTGAATTCTCTTAGCTTTTGCTTGTCTGTAGGGCTTTTGATTTCTCCATCAAATCTGAATGAGATCTTTGCAGGGTGGAGTACTCTTGGTTGTAGGTTCTGCCCTTTCATCACTTTAAATTGATCATGCCACTCCCTTCTGGCTTGGAGATTTTCTGCTGAGAAATCAGCTGTTATCCTTATGGGAGTTCCCTTGTATGTTATTTGTCATTTTTCCCTTGCTGCTTTCAATAATTTTTCTTTGTCGTTAATTTTTGTCAATTTGATTACTATGTGTCTTGTCATTTTTCTCCTTTGGTTTATCCTGCCTGGGACTCTCTGTGCTTCTGGACTTGGGTGGCTATTTCTTTTCCCATGCTAGGGAAGTTTTTGACCATAATCTCTTCAAATATATTCTCGGGTCCTTTCTCTCTCTTCTCCTTCTGGGACCCCTATCATGTGAATGTTGTTGTGTTTAATGTTGTCCCAGAGGACTCTTGGGGTGTCTTCATTTATTTTCATTCTTTTTCTTTATTCTGTTCCATGGCAGTGATTTCCACCTTTCTGTCTTCCAGGTCACTTATCCGTTCTTCTGCCACAGTTATTCTGCTACTGATTCCTTCTAGTATATTTTTCATTTCAGTTATTACATTGTTCACCTCTGTTTGTTTGTTCTTTAATTCTTCTAGGTGTTTGTTCCTTAATTCTTCTACGTCTTTGTTAAGCATTTCTTGCGTCTTCTCGATCTTTGCCTCCTTTCTTTTTCCAAGGTCTTGGCTCAACTTCACTATCATTATTCTGAATTCTTTTTCTGGAAGGTTCCCTATCTCCACGTCGTTTCGTTTTTTTTTTTCTTCTGGGGTTTTATCTTGTTCCTTGATCTGGTATAAAGTCCTCTGCCTTTTCATTTTGTCTATCTTTCTGTGAATGTGGTTTTCCTTCCACAGGCTGCAGAATTGTAGTTCTTCTTCTGCTGTCTGCTCTCTGGTGGATGAGTCTATCTTAGAGGCTTGTGCAAGTTTCCTGATGGGAGGGACTGGTGGTGGGTAGAGCTGGGTGTTGCTTTGGTGGGCAGAGCTTTAATCCGCTTGTCTGCGGATTAAATAAAACTTTAATAAAAAGTTTAATCCGCTTGTCTGCTGATGCATGGGGCTGGGTTCCCTCCCTGTTGGTTGTTTGGCCTGAGGCGACCCAGCACTGGAGCCTACCTTGCTCTTGGTGGGGCTAATGGCGGACTCTGGGAGGGCTCACACCAAGGACTATTTCCCCAGAACTTCTGCTGCTAGTGTCGTTGTCCTCACGGTGAGCCACAGCCACAGCCACCACCTGCCTCTGCAGGAGACCCTCTAAAAGTAGCAGGTAGTTCTGGTCATTCTCCTACAGGGTCACTGCTCCTTCCCCTGGGTCCTGATGTGCACACTACTTTGTGTGTGCCGTCCAAGAGTGGAGTATCTGAGTGGACTTGAGACTCTGAGACTCTGCGTGGAGTCACACAGACTCTGGGTCCTGTGAAGCTTCGATGTTTTGTGGTTCTAGAAATCCTACAGGAGACGGTCCACAGCAGGTGAAGCTAATGTTGTCAGTAGAGGTGTTGAAGCCAAAGATCTGCAGTTCCGACTAGAGGTGCCGATGTACATACAGGACAAAATCATCTCGTGTGAATGTAGTTCAGGCATGTTTAAGATGAATGCAGTCATGTTAATGCCTACCATATTCTATCTTGAGCCTCTCCTCAGGGACCCCCTCCTCAGTTCCTGAGGCTCCTGTAAGTCATGTACAGGGGACTGGAGAGTGGGCTCTGTCCAGTCTGAGCCCTGAGTTACCCTGTGTGTATCTTAGGATACTTTGTATTTCTGTGGTGTCTGTCTGTTGTAACATCATCTCTTTCATTTCAGATTTATTTGGGCCCTCTCTTTTTAAAAAAACATACTACTGTTGTCTTTTATTCTTTACAGAAGTTTAATAAGTGTTTGATCTACTATCCTTACCCTATGTATACTTTTTGCAGTGAGATTTTTACTTTTCTTTGTTTCCTTGTTACTATCAATAATTAGTGAGACTTCTTTTAAGCTACCTTCAACATTGCTTATAAAGCTGCTTTATTAGTGATGACAGAGCCTTAATGGAAGTCATGTTCTGGTTGTAAATTAGAATGCAATGTGCCAGCAAAAAGCCCCTTAAGTTTATGTCTCATTACTTCTTGTTCTTTTTTTAATTTAATTTTTATTTTTTGTCAGAGCAAATTTGATTAAAATGTTTTGTTTCTTCTAGGTGTGCAAGATGTGGTTCTTTTAAACATATACATATATCTATTCTTCTTTGCATCATTTTCCCATGTAGGTTATGACACAATGTTGAGCAGTCTTGTCTTGGTATTACATAGGTCTTTGGTGATTACATATTTCACATGTGTTTCTATATCTATCTTAACCCCAATATCCGAATGTATCCAATCCTCACACCTATCCATTTGCTGAACCATAAGTTTGTTTAATGAATCTGTGATTGCATTTCTCTGTGGAAATATCTTCATTGGTATCAATTTTTAGCTAAGACCTATAAGTGATATTATAGGATATGTGTCTTTGGCTTTCTGACTTAGTACAATTTGCCTGATTACCTCAAGAATCATACATGGTGCTGCAAATGGCATTGTTTCATTTTTTTCCCTGGCTAATATTCCATCTGTACGTGTACCAGTTCTTCTTTGGCCACGCACCTCTTGATGGACTTTCTGGTTGCCTCCATGTCTTGGCTATTGTAATACTGCTGCAATGCATATTTTCTTGCCTGTGTCTTTCCAGTTCTATCTTCTTATGTTATAGGCCAAGGAGTGGGCTTGCTGTATCATATGGTAGCTCAGTGTGTACGTTTTAAAGGCACCACCATTCAGTTCTCATTAGTGGCTCTTTCCAGATTACGTCCCACTTAAAATTGAGGGTATGCATTTCTCCAAAACACCTTCAATATTTATTGTTTGTAGTTTTCTTGCTGATGGTTATTCTAACAGGTGCGAGCTGATACCTCTCTGTGGTTGAATTTGCATGTGTCCCAAAATCTGTTGAAATTGAGCTTTAAAGCATGCCCTTTCTATTTATCAAACTGTGATTATAGCTTAGTTCTTCAAAGTGTTTTCTTAAAGTAAGTGTCACATTTTGAAAATTTTTGGCCATTATCTCCCTCAAGACATTTTGAAGGCAGGTTTCATTTACAGCCCTGAAGTACTTGTTCATATGAAGTGACCATTAGCACAGGTTTGAAAGCTGCTTTGGCAGGTAACGGCCAGAGGGCGGCAGCCTTACCACGTTCCCCAATCTGGTAACAAGGGAAGGAGCCTTCAGCCCCAAAGGTGTCCACCCTTATGTCTCATCCAGCTGTGGATCTACATATGGTCAATCTAGGTTGCATCACAGCCCCTGAATGAATTGTGTGAGAATTTCTCTCTCTTTCAAAGTCTTTGTTTCATGGGTATTTAAAAGTAGTTTATTTTTATAATGGGGTTTAGCTGCTTTTCACTGCTGTGTCTATGCCGCTTTACACCCACTTGACTCACTTACAGAGAGATATCAATACATAGGTTTTAAGATTCTTACTAGTCAGATATAGTCTTGTGCGGTGAATAGGGGGTGTTGAGTCCAGTTCACTGAGCAAGGAGTAGGTCTTGTCTATTACCTATTGGGTTTATGGAACGGTATCGGAGCTAATTTGAAACCCCTGTTTTATGCATCACCCCACCTCACCTTTCCCGTTCAGCAGCCATACTGTGTTAACTAAACGTGTGACTCTGTTCTGTTTTGTAATTCAGTTCAAGTGTAGCGGTTTTTACATTCCCTCTATAAGTGATATCTTATGATAAGTGTCTTTTTCTGTGTGACTTATTTCTCTTAGATCTTCGTACCTAAATCCACTGATCATGCTGCTACTAGTCTTATGACATTGATTTCATGGCTGAGTGATATTCCATTGTACATAAGGACCAAAATTTCTTTATCCCTTTTTCTCTTTCCTGGGATATTTAAGGTGTAATGAAGTGGGGGTTCTTGTCAACAGAGCAGCCCTAAACTTTGGGGTGCCTGTGTCTTGCTGATTTTTAGTTTTCCCAATTTATACGCCCATGAGTGGAAGTGCCCTATGCTCTCCAAGCTGTGTTTTTTAGATGTTTCAGGACACACCGTACACTTCTCCAGAGTGGCTGTTGGCAATTTACATCCCGCCCATCAGCGTAGCAAGGCTCCCATTTCTCCATGGCCTGTCCTGCATTTCTGGTTTTGACACATTTTTCAGCATGGCCCTTTTGACCGATGGGAAGCGAGACTACTTTGTAGCGCTGATTTGCTTTCCAGGTTGCTTGGTGGGGCAAAAAGGGCGTATGCGTTTTTTCCTGAATATATTCAGGAAAAAACGCATACGCCCTTTTTGGCCAAGGGCATCATTGTCCACGTTTTGCCGCTTTTCATGTGCTTTCAAGTTGATTCGAATCTACCTCCTGAAATCTGTTTCCTGCAATTCTGCCTTGCTTTGAAATCCTCTTCGTTGCCTTCCCTCAATATATTTGTGGATGAGAGTTGTCATTTATAACTCTGCAGGTTTGTGAATTGCAGTGACCCTGAGCTCCATTATTCAAGTCACTTTCTTGGGAGCTGGCCGCAAAAGCGCAGGATTGCTTCAGGCCGTATTCTGGATGCAGTGGGCAGGCTTAGCCTGTGGTTAATTTTTCTTCCTGCTGGGAAAATAGAGTCACCTGTGCCTGTCCCAACACCTAGAGCTAGTCTCTCATTGGTTCCCCCTCTTCCCTTTCATCCTCAGGACAAATTGCAACCTGTACGGAACAGGAGGTTAAAGGTGCTGAGTCTTCAAGGAGGGAGATGGCTAGTAAAGTGGCTGGAATGGCGAACCCGAGCACAAGGAGATGAGAAATGAGGTGCGTTTTAGAAACCTTTCCCGTTCACACGGTGTACCATCTTCTGGATGTCTCATGCATGTTTTCAACGTAGGAAGATTCCTTTGAACCTGGAGATTTGGGACCTTTGGGATGGGTACCATGCAGTATTACCTTAAAGGGTCTGCGTTGGCTCACCCAACCTCACCAAAACTCTCAGCCCCAAGAGTGTCCACCCTTATGTCTCAATCAGCTGTGGGTCGTGATATGGTCAATCCAGGTTGCATCACAGCCCCTGAACGAATTTTGTAAGAATTTCTCTCTCTTTCACTGTCTTTGTTTCACGGGTTTTTAAAAATAATTTATTTTTATAATGGGTTGTCACTGCTTTTCACGGCTGTGTTTATGCCGCTTTATACCCCCTTGACTCACTTACAGAGAGATATCAATACATAGGTTTGAAGATTCTTACTAGTCAAATATATTCTTGTGCGGTGAATAGGGGGTGTTGAGTCCAGTTCACTGAGCAAGGAGTAGGTCTTGTCTATTACATATTGGGTTTATGGAACGGTATCGGAGCTAATTTGAAACCCTTGTTTTATGCATCACCCCACCTCACCTTTCCCATTCAGCAGCCATAGTGTGTTTTCTAAACGTTTGACTCTGTTTTGTTTTGTAATTCAGTTCAAGTGTAGCGGTTTTTATATTCCCTCTATAAGTGATATCCCATGATAAGTGTCTTTTTCTGTGTGACTTATTTCACTTAGAATCGTCGTACCTAAATCCACTCATCATGCTGCTACTAGCCTTATGACGTTGATTTCATGGCTGAGTGATATTCCATTGTACATAAGGACCACAACTTGTTTATCCATTTTTCTCTTTCCTAGGATATTTAAGGTGTAATGAAGTGGAGGTTCCTGTCAACAGAACAGACCTAAACTTTGGGGTGCCTGTGTCTTGCTGATTTTTAGTATTCCCAATTTATACGCCCATGAGTGGAAGTGCCCTATGCTCTCCAAACTGTGTTTTTTAGATGTTTCAGGACACACCCTACACTTCTCCATACTGGCTATTGGCAATTTACATCACGCCCATCAGCGTAGCAAGGCTCCCATTTCTCCATGGCCGGTCCTGCATTTCTGGTCTGGACACTTTTTTCCGCATGGCCCTTTTGCCCGCTGGGAAGCGAGACTTCTTTGGAGCGCTGATTGGCCTTTCCAGGTTGCTTGGTTGGCCAAAAAGGGCGTATGCGTTTTTTCCTGAATATATTCAGGAAAAAACGCATACGCCCTTTTTGGCCAAGGGCATCATTGTCCACGTTTTGCCGCTTTTCATGTGCTTTCAAGGCGATTCGAATCTACCTCCTGAAATCTGTTTCCTGCAATTCTGCCTTGCTTTCAAAGCCTCTTCGTTGCCTTCCCTTAGTATATTTGTGGACGAGAGGTATCATTTAAAACTGTGCAGGTTTGTGAATTGCAGTGCCCCTGAGCTCCATTTTTCAACTCGCTTTTTTGGGAGCTGGCCGCAAAAGCGCAGGATTGCTTCAGGCCCTCTTCTGGTTCTGGGGGGCAGGCTGAGCTTGTGCTTAATTCTTCTTCCTGATGGGAAAATAGAGTGACCTGTGCCTGTCCCAACACCTAGAGCTAGTCTCTCATTGGTTCCCCCTCTTCCCCTTCATCCTCAGGACAAATTGCAACCTGTACGGAACAGGAGGTTAAAGGTGCTGATTCTCCAAGGAGGGAGATGGCTAGTAAATCGGCTGGAATGGCGAACCCGAGCAAAGGAGATGAGAAATGAGGTGCGTTTTAGAAACCGTTCTGGATCACACGTTGTACCATCTTCTGGGTTTCTCATGCCTGTTTTCGACATAGGAAGATGCCCTTGAACCTGGAGATTTGGGATCCATGGGATGGGTACCATGCAGTATTACTTGAAAGGGTCTGCGTTGGCTCACCCAACCTCACCGAACCTCTCAGCCCCAAGAGTGTCCACCCTTATGTCTCAATCAGCTGTGGGTCTAGATATGGTCAATCCAGGTTGCATCACAGCCCCTGAACGAATTTTGTAAGAATTTCTCTCTCTTTCACTGTCTTTGTTTCACGGGTTTTGAAAAGTAATTTATTTTTATATTGGGGTTTAGCTGCTTTTCACGGCTGTGTTTATGCCGCTTTACACCCCCTTGACTCACTTACGGAGAGATATCAATACATAGGTTTGAAGATTCTTACTAGTCAGATATATTCTTGTGCGGTGAATAGGGGGTGTTGAGTCCAGTTCACTGAAAAAGGAATAGGTCTTGTCTCTTACATATTGGGTTTATGGAACGGTATCGGAGCTAATTTGAAACCCTTGTTTTATGCATCACCCCACCTCACCTTTCCCGTTCAGCAGCCATAGTGTGTTTCCTAAACGTGTGACTCTGTTCTGTTTTGTAATTCAGTTCAAGTGTAGCGGTTTTTACATTCCCTCTCTAAGTGGTATCTTATGATAAGTGTCTTTTTCTGTGTGACTTATTTCACTTAGAATCGTCGTACCTAAATCCACTCATCGTGCTGCTACTAGCCTTATGACGTGGATTTCATGGCTGAGTGATATTCCATTGTACATGAGGACCACAACTTCTTTATCCATTTTTCTCTTTCCTAGGATATTTAAGGTGTAATGAAGTGGGGGTTCTTGTCAACAGAGCAGCCCTAAAGTTTGGGGTGCCTGTGTCTTGCTGATTTTTAGTTTTCCCAATTTATACGCCTATGAGTGGAAGTGCCCTATGCTCTCCAAGCTGTGTTTTTTAGATGTTTCAGAACACACCGTACACTTCTCCAGAGTGGCTGTTGGCAATTTACATCCCACCCATCAGCGTAGCAAGGCTCCCATTTCTCCATGGCCGGTCCTGCATTTCTGGTTTGGACACTTTTTTCCGCATGGCCCTTTTGCCCGCTGGGAAGCGAGACTTCTTTGGAGCGCTGATTGGCCTTTCCAGGTTGCTTGGTTGGCCAAAAAGGGCGTATGCGTTTTTTCCTGAATATATTCAGGAAAAAACGCATACGCCCTTTTTGGCCAAGGGCATCATTGTCCACGTTTTGCCGCTTTTCATGTGCTTTCAAGGCGATTCGAATCTACCTCCTGAAATCTGTTTCCTGCAATTCTGCCTTGCTTTCAAAGCCTCTTCGTTGCCTTCCCTTAATATATTTGTGGACGAGAGGAATCATTTAAAATTCTGCAGGTTTGTGAATTGCAGTGCCCCTGAGCTCCATTTTTCAACTCGCTTTTTTGGGAGCTGGCCACAAAAGCGCAGGATTGCTTCAGGCCCTCTTCTGGTTCTGGTGGGCAGGCTGAGCTTGTGCTTAATTCTTTTTCCTGATGGGAAAATAGAGTGACCTGTGCCTGTCCCAACACCTAGAGCTAGTCTCTCATTGGTTCCCCCTCTTCCCCTTCATCCTCAGGACAAATTGCAACCTGTACGGAACAGGAGGTTAAAGGTGCTGATTCTCCAAGGAGGGAGATGGCTAGTAAATCGGCTGGAATGGCGAACCCGAGCAAAGGAGATGAGAAATGAGGTGCGTTTTAGAAACCTTTCCCGATCACACGGTGTACCATCTTCTGGGTTTCTCATGCCTGTTTTCGACGTAGGAAGATGCCCTTGAACCTGGAGATTTGGGATCCATGGGATGGGTACCATGCAGTATTACTTGAAAGGGTCTGCGTTGGCTCACCCAACCTCACCGAACCTCTCAGCCCCAAGAGTGTCCACCCTTATGTCTCAATCAGCTGTGGGTCTAGATATGGTCAATCCTGGTTGCATCACAGCCCCTGAACGAATTTTGTAAGAATTTCTCTCTCTTTCACTGTCTTTGTTTCACGGGTTTTGAAAAGTAATTTATTTTTATAATGGGGTTTAGCTGCTTTTCACGGCTGTGTTTATGCCGCTTTACACCCCCTTGACTCACTTACGGAGAGATATCAATACATAGGTTTGAAGATTCTTCCTAGTCAGATATATTCTTGTGCGGTGAATAGGGGGTGTTGAGTCCAGTTCACTGAAAAAGGAATAGGTCTTGTCTCTTACATATTGGGTTTATGGAACGGTATCGGAGCTAATTTGAAACCCTTGTTTTATGCATCACCCCACCTCACCTTTCCCGTTCAGCAGCCATAGTGTGTTTCCTAAACGTGTGACTCTGTTCTGTTTTGTAATTCAGTTCAAGTGTAGCGGTTTTTACATTCCCTCTCTAAGTGGTATCTTATGATAAGTGTCTTTTTCTGTGTGACTTATTTCACTTAGAATCGTCGTACCTAAATCCACTCATCGTGCTGCTACTAGCCTTATGACGTGGATTTCATGGCTGAGTGATATTCCATTGTACATGAGGACCACAACTTCTTTATCCATTTTTCTCTTTCCTAGGATATTTAAGGTGTAATGAAGTGGGGGTTCTTGTCAACAGAGCAGCCCTAAACTTTGGGGTGCCTGTGTCTTGCTGATTTTTAGTTTTCCCAATTTATACGCCTATGAGTGGAAGTGCCCTATGCTCTCCAAGCTGTGTTTTTTAGATGTTTCAGAACACACCGTACACTTCTCCAGAGTGGCTGTTGGCAATTTACATCCCACCCATCAGCGTAGCAAGGCTCCCATTTCTCCATGGCCGGTCCTGCATTTCTGGTTTGGACACTTTTTTCCGCATGGCCCTTTTGCCCGCTGGGAAGCGAGACTTCTTTGGAGCGCTGATTGGCCTTTCCAGGTTGCTTGGTTGGCCAAAAAGGGCGTATGCGTTTTTTCCTGAATATATTCAGGAAAAAACGCATACGCCCTTTTTGGCCAAGGGCATCATTGTCCACGTTTTGCCGCTTTTCATGTGCTTTCAAGGCGATTCGAATCTACCTCCTGAAATCTGTTTCCTGCAATTCTGCCTTGCTTTCAAAGCCTCTTCGTTGCCTTCCCTTAGTATATTTGTGGACGAGAGGTATCATTTAAAACTGTGCAGGTTTGTGAATTGCAGTGCCCCTGAGCTCCATTTTTCAACTCGCTTTTTTGGGAGCTGGCCGCAAAAGCGTAGGATTGCTTCAGGCCCTCTTCTGGTTCTGGGGGGCAGGCTGAGCTTGTGCTTAATTCTTCTTCCTGATGGGAAAATAGAGTGACCTGTGCCTGTCCCAACACCTAGAGCTAGTCTCTCATTGATTCCCCCTCTTCCCCTTCATCCTCAGGACAAATTGCAACCTGTACGGAACAGGAGGTTAAAGGTGCTGATTCTCCAAGGAGGGAGATGGCTAGTAAATCGGCTGGAATGGCGAACCCGAACAAAGGAGATGAGAAATGAGGTGCGTTTTAGAAACCTTTCCCGATCACACGGTGTACCATCTTCTGGGTTTCTCATGCCTGTTTTCGACGTAGGAAGATGCCCTTGAACCTGGAGATTTGGGACCCATGGGATGGGTACCATGCAGTATTACTTGAAAGGGTCTGCGTTGGCTCACCCAACCTCACCGAACCTCTCAGCCCCAAGAGTGTCCACCCTTATGTCTCAATCAGCTGTGGGTCTAGATATGGTCAATCCAGGTTGCATCACAGCCCCTGAACGAATTTTGTAAGAATTTCTCTCTCTTTCACTGTCTTTGTTTCACGGGTTTTGAAAAGTAATTTATTTTTATAATGGGGTTTAGCTGCTTTTCACGGCTGTGTTTATGCCGCTTTACACCCCCTTGACTCACTTACGGAGAGATATCAATACATAGGTTTGAAGATTCTTACTAGTCAGATATATTCTTGTGCGGTGAATAGGGGGTGTTGAGTCCAGTTCACTGAAAAAGGAATAGGTCTTGTCTCTTACATATTGGGTTTATGGAACGGTATCGGAGCTAATTTGAAACCCTTGTTTTATGCATCACCCCACCTCACCTTTCCCGTTCAGCAGCCATAGTGTGTTTCCTAAACGTGTGACTCTGTTCTGTTTTGCAATTCAGTTCAAGTGTAGCGGTTTTTACATTCCCTCTCTAAGTGATATCTTATGATAAGTGTCTTTTCTGTGTGACTTATTTCACTTAGAATCGTCGTACCTAAATCCACTCATCGTGCTGCTACTAGCCTTATGACGTGGATTTCATGGCTGAGTGATATTCCATTGTACATGAGGACCACAACTTCTTTATCCATTTTTCTCTTTCCTAGGACATTTAAGGTGTAATGAAGTGGGGGTTCTTGTCAACAGAGCAGCCCTAAACTTTGGGGTGCCTGTGTCTTGCTGATTTTTAGTTTTCCCATTTTATACGCCCATGAGTGGAAGTGCCCTATGCTCTCCAAGCTGTGTTTTTTAGATGTTTCAGAACACACCGTACACTTCTCCAGAGTGGCTGTTGGCAATTTACATCCCACCCATCAGCGTAGCAAGGCTCCCATTTCTCCATGGCCGGTCCTGCATTTCTGGTTTGGACACTTTTTTCCGCATGGCCCTTTTGCCCGCTGGGAAGCGAGACTTCTTTGGAGCGCTGATGGGCCTTTCCAGGTTGCTTGGTTGGCCAAAAAGGGCGTATGCGTTTTTTCCTGAATATATTCAGGAAAAAACGCATACGCCCTTTTTGGCCAAGGGCATCATTGTCCACGTTTTGCCGATTTTCATGTGCTTTCAAGGCGATTCGAATCTACCTCCTGAAATCTGTTTCCTGCAATTCTGCCTTGCTTTCAAAGCCTCTTCGTTGCCTTCCCTTAATATATTTGTGGACGAGAGGAATCATTTAAAATTCTGCAGGTTTGTGAATTGCAGTGCCCCTGAGCTCCATTTTTCAACTCGCTTTTTTGGGAGCTGGCCGCAAAAGCGCAGGATTGCTTCAGGCCCTCTTCCGGTTCTGGGTGGCAGGCTGAGCTTGTGCTTAATTCTTCTTCCTGATGGGAAAATAGAGTGACCTGTGCCTGTCCCAACACCTAGAGCTAGTCTCTCATTGGTTCCCCCTCTTCCCCTTCATCCTCAGGACAAATTGCAACCTGTACGGAACAGAAGGTTAAAGGTGCTGATTCTCCAAGGAGGGAGATGGCTAGTAAATCGGCTGGAATGGCGAACCCGAGCAAAGGAGATGAGAAATGAGGTGCGTTTTAGAAACCTTTCCCGATCACACGGTGTACCATCTTCTGGGTTTCTCATGCCTGTTTTCGACGTAGGAAGATGGCCTTGAACCTGGAGATTTGGGACCCATGGGATGGGTACCATGCAGTATTACTTGAAAGGGTCTGCGTTGGCTCACCCAACCTCACCGAACCTCTCAGCCCCAAGAGTGTCCACCCTTATGTCTCAATCAGCTGTGGGTCTAGATATGGTCAATCCAGGTTGCATCACAGCCCCTGAACGAATTTTGTAAGAATTTCTCTCTCTTTCACTGTCTTTGTTTCACGGGTTTTGAAAAGTAATTTATTTTTATAATGGGGTTTAGCTGCTTTTCACGGCTGTGTTTATGCCGCTTTACACCCCCTTGACTCACTTACGGAGAGATATCAATACATAGGTTTGAAGATTCTTCCTAGTCAGATATATTCTTGTGCGGTGAATAGGGGGTGTTGAGTCCAGTTCACTGAAAAAGGAATAGGTCTTGTCTCTTACATATTGGGTTTATGGAACGGTATCGGAGCTAATTTGAAACCCTTGTTTTATGCATCACCCCACCTCACCTTTCCCGTTCAGCAGCCATAGTGTGTTTCCTAAACGTGTGACTCTGTTCTGTTTTGCAATTCAGTTCAAGTGTAGCGGTTTTTACATTCCCTCTCTAAGTGATATCTTATGATAAGTGTCTTTTCTGTGTGACTTATTTCACTTACAATCGTCGTACCTAAATCCACTCATCGTGCTGCTACTAGCCTTATGACGTTGATTTCATGGGTGAGTGATATTCCATTGTACATGAGGACCACAACTTCTTTATCCATTTTTCTCTTTCCTAGGATATTTAAGGTGTAATGAAGTGGGGGTTCTTGTCAACAGAGCAGCCCTAAACTTTGGGGTGCATGTGTCTTGCTGATTTTTAGTTTTCCCAATTTATACGCCCATGAGTGGAAGTGCCCTATGCTCTCCAAGCTGTGTTTTTTAGATGTTTCAGAACACACCGTACACTTCTCCAGAGTGGCTGTTGGCAATTTACATCCCACCCATCAGCGTAGCAAGGCTCCCATTTCTCCATGGCCGGTCCTGCATTTCTGGTTTGGACACTTTTTTCCCCATGGCCCTTTTGCCCGCTGGGAAGCGAGACTTCTTTGGAGCGCTGATTGGCCTTTCCAGGTTGCTTGGTTGGCCAAAAAGGGCGTATGCGTTTTTTCCTGAATATATTCAGGAAAAAACGCATACGCCCTTTTTGGCCAAGGGCATCATTGTCCACGTTTTGCCGCTTTTCATGTGCTTTCAAGGCGATTCGAATCTACCTCCTGAAATCTGTTTCCTGCAATTCTGCCTTGCTTTCAAAGCCTCTTCGTTGCCTTCCCTTAATATATTTGTGGACGAGAGGTATCATTTAAAACTCTGCAGGTTTGTGAATTGCAGTGCCCCTGAGCTCCATTTTTCAACTCGCTTTTTTGGGAGCTGGCCGCCAAAGCGCAGGATTGCTTCAGGCCCTCTTCTGGTTCTGGGGGGCAGGCTGAGCTTGTGCTTAATTCTTCTTCCTGATGGGAAAATAGAGTGACCTGTGCCTGTCCCAACACCTAGAGCTAGTCTCTCATTGGTTCCCCCTCTTCCCGTTCATCCTCAGGACAAATTGCAACCTGTACGGAACAGGAGGTTAAAGGTGCTGATTCTCCAAGGAGGGAGATGGCTAGTAAATCGGCTGGAATGGCGAACCCGAGCAAAGGAGATGAGAAATGAGGTGCGTTTTAGAAACCTTTCCCGATCACACGGTGTACCATCTTCTGGGTTTCTCATGCCTGTTTTCGACGTAGGAAGATGCCCTTGAACCTGGAGATTTGGGACCCATGGGATGGGTACCATGCAGTATTACTTGAAAGGGTCTGCGTTGGCTCACCCAACCTCACCGAACCTCTCAGCCCCAAGAGTGTCCACCCTTATGTCTCAATCAGCTGTGGGTCTAGATATGGTCAATCCAGGTTGCATCACAGCCCCTGAACGAATTTTGTAAGAATTTCTCTCTCTTTCACTGTCTTTGTTTCACGGGTTTTGAAAAGTAATTTATTTTTATAATGGGGTTTAGCTGCTTTTCACGGCTGTGTTTATGCCGCTTTACACCCCCTTGACTCACTTACGGAGAGATATCAATACATAGGTTTGAAGATTCTTACTAGTCAGATATATTCTTGTGCGGTGAATAGGGGGTGTTGAGTCCAGTTCACTGAAAAAGGAATAGGTCTTGTCTCTTACATATTGGGTTTATGGAACGGTATCGGAGCTAATTTGAAACCCTTGTTTTATGCATCACCCCACCTCACCTTTCCCGTTCAGCAGCCATAGTGTGTTTCCTAAACGTGTGACTCTGTTCTGTTTTGCAATTCAGTTCAAGTGTAGCGGTTTTTACATTCCCTCTCTAAGTGATATCTTATGATAAGTGTCTTTTCTGTGTGACTTATTTCACTTAGAATCGTCGTACCTAAATCCACTCATCGTGCTGCTACTAGCCTTATGACGTGGATTTCATGGCTGAGTGATATTCCATTGTACATGAGGACCACAACTTCTTTATCCATTTTTCTCTTTCCTAGGATATTTAAGGTGTAATGAAGTGGGGGTTCTTGTCAACAGAGCAGCCCTAAACTTTGGGGTGCCTGTGTCTTGCTGATTTTTAGTTTTCCCAATTTATACGCCCATGAGTGGAAGTGCCCTATGCTCTCCAAGCTGTGTTTTTTAGATGTTTCAGAACACACCGTACACTTCTCCAGAGTGGCTGTTGGCAATTTACATCCCACCCATCAGCGTAGCAAGGCTCCCATTTCTCCATGGCCGGTCCTGCATTTCTGGTTTGGACACTTTTTTCCGCATGGCCCTTTTGCCCGCTGGGAAGCGAGACTTCTTTGGAGCGCTGATTGGCCTTTCCAGGTTGCTTGGTTGGCCAAAAAGGGCGTATGCGTTTTTTCCTGAATATATTCAGGAAAAAACGCATACGCCCTTTTTGGCCAAGGGCATCATTGTCCACGTTTTGCCGCTTTTCATGTGCTTTCAAGGCGATTCGAATCTACCTCCTGAAATCTGTTTCCTGCAATTCTGCCTTGCTTTCAAAGCCTCTTCGTTGCCTTCCCTTAATATATTTGTGGACGAGAGGTATCATTTAAAACTCTGCAGGTTTGTGAATTGCAGTGCCCCTGAGCTCCATTTTTCAACTCGCTTTTTTGGGAGCTGGCCGCCAAAGCGCAGGATTGCTTCAGGCCCTCTTCTGGTTCTGGGGGGCAGGCTGAGCTTGTGCTTAATTCTTCTTCCTGATGGGAAAATAGAGTGACCTGTGCCTGTCCCAACACCTAGAGCTAGTCTCTCATTGGTTCCCCCTCTTCCCCTTCATCCTCAGGACAAATTGCAACCTGTACGGAACAGGAGGTTAAAGGTGCTGATTCTCCAAGGAGGGAGATGGCTAGTAAATCGGCTGGAATGGCGAACCCGAGCAAAGGAGATGAGAAATGAGGTGCGTTTTAGAAACCTTTCCCGATCACACGGTGTACCATCTTCTGGGTTTCTCATGCCTGTTTTCGACGTAGGAAGATGCCCTTGAACCTGGAGATTTGGGACCCATGGGATGGGTACCATGCAGTATTACTTGAAAGGGTCTGCGTTGGCTCACCCAACCTCACCGAACCTCTCAGCCCCAAGAGTGTCCACCCTTATGTCTCAATCAGCTGTGGGTCTAGATATGGTCAATCCAGGTTGCATCACAGCCCCTGAACGAATTTTGTAAGAATTTCTCTCTCTTTCACTGTCTTTGTTTCACGGGTTTTGAAAAGTAATTTATTTTTATAATGGGGTTTAGCTGCTTTTCACGGCTGTGTTTATGCCGCTTTACACCCCCTTGACTCACTTACGGAGAGATATCAATACATAGGTTTGAAGATTCTTACTAGTCAGATATATTCTTGTGCGGTGAATAGGGGGTGTTGAGTCCAGTTCACTGAAAAAGGAATAGGTCTTGTCTCTTACATATTGGGTTTATGGAACGGTATCGGAGCTAATTTGAAACCCTTGTTTTATGCATCACCCCACCTCACCTTTCCCGTTCAGCAGCCATAGTGTGTTTCCTAAACGTGTGACTCTGTTCTGTTTTGCAATTCAGTTCAAGTGTAGCGGTTTTTACATTCCCTCTCTAAGTGATATCTTATGATAAGTGTCTTTTCTGTGTGACTTATTTCACTTAGAATCGTCGTACCTAAATCCACTCATCGTGCTGCTACTAGCCTTATGACGTGGATTTCATGGCTGAGTGATATTCCATTGTACATGAGGACCACAACTTCTTTATCCATTTTTCTCTTTCCTAGGATATTTAAGGTGTAATGAAGTGGGGGTTCTTGTCAACAGAGCAGCCCTAAACTTTGGGGTGCCTGTGTCTTGCTGATTTTTAGTTTTCCCAATTTATACGCCCATGAGTGGAAGTGCCCTATGCTCTCCAAGCTGTGTTTTTTAGATGTTTCAGAACACACCGTACACTTCTCCAGAGTGGCTGTTGGCAATTTACATCCCACCCATCAGCGTAGCAAGGCTCCCATTTCTCCATGGCCGGTCCTGCATTTCTGGTTTGGACACTTTTTTCCGCATGGCCCTTTTGCCCGCTGGGAAGCGAGACTTCTTTGGAGCGCTGATTGGCCTTTCCAGGTTGCTTGGTTGGCCAAAAAGGGCGTATGCGTTTTTTCCTGAATATATTCAGGAAAAAACGCATACGCCCTTTTTGGCCAAGGGCATCATTGTCCACGTTTTGCCGCTTTTCATGTGCTTTCAAGGCGATTCGAATCTACCTCCTGAAATCTGTTTCCTGCAATTCTGCCTTGCTTTCAAAGCCTCTTCCTTGCCTTCCCTTAATATATTTGTGGACGAGAGGTATCATTTAAAACTCTGCAGGTTTGTGAATTGCAGTGCCCCTGAGCTCCATTTTTCAACTCGCTTTTTTGGGAGCTGGCCGCAAAAGCGCAGGATTGCTTCAGGCCCTCTTCTGGTTCTGGGGGGCAGGCTGAGCTTGTGCTTAATTCTTCTTCCTGATGGGAAAATAAAGTGACCTGTGCCTGTCCCAACACCTAGAGCTAGTCTCTCATTGGTTCCCCCTCTTCCCCTTCATCCTCAGGACAAATTGCAACCTGTACGGAACAGGAGGTTAAAGGTGCTGATTCTCCAAGGAGGGAGATGGCTAGTAAATCGGCTGGAATGGCGAACCCGAGCAAAGGAGATGAGAAATGAGGTGCGTTTTAGAAACCTTTCCGATCACACGGTGTACCATCTTCTGGGTTTCTCATGCCTGTTTTCGACGTAGGAAGATGCCCTTGAACCTGGAGATTTGGACCCATGGGATGGGTACCATGCAGTATTACTTGAAAGGGTCTGCGTTGGCTCACCCAACCTCACCGAACCTCTCAGCCCCAAGAGTGTCCACCCTTATGTCTCAATCAGCTGTGGGTCTAGATATGGTCAATCCAGGTTGCATCACAGCCCCTGAACGAATTTTGTAAGAATTTCTCTCTCTTTCACTGTCTTTGTTTCACGGGTTTTGAAAAGTAATTTATTTTTATAATGGGGTTTAGCTGCTTTTCACGGCTGTGTTTATGCCGCTTTACACCCCCTTGACTCACTTACGGAGAGATATCAATACATAGGTTTGAAGATTCTTACTAGTCAGATATATTCTTGTGCGGTGAATAGGGGGTGTTGAGTCCAGTTCACTGAAAAAGGAATAGGTCTTGTCTCTTACATATTGGGTTTATGGAACGGTATCGGAGCTAATTTGAAACCCTTGTTTTATGCATCACCCCACCTCACCTTTCCCGTTCAGCAGCCATAGTGTGTTTCCTAAACGTGTGACTCTGTTCTGTTTTGCAATTCAGTTCAAGTGTAGCGGTTTTTACATTCCCTCTCTAAGTGATATCTTATGATAAGTGTCTTTTCTGTGTGACTTATTTCACTTAGAATCGTCGTACCTAAATCCACTCATCGTGCTGCTACTAGCCTTATGACGTGGATTTCATGGCTGAGTGATATTCCATTGTACATGAGGACCACAACTTCTTTATCCATTTTTCTCTTTCCTAGGATATTTAAGGTGTAATGAAGTGGGGGTTCTTGTCAACAGAGCAGCCCTAAACATTGGGGTGCCTGTGTCTTGCTGATTTTTAGTTTTCCCAATTTATACGCCCATGAGTGGAAGTGCCCTATGCTCTCCAAGCTGTGTTTTTTAGATGTTTCAGAACACACCGTACACTTCTCCAGAGTGGCTGTTGGCAATTTACATCCCACCCATCAGCGTAGCAAGGCTCCCATTTCTCCATGGCCGGTCCTGCATTTCTGGTTTGGACACTTTTTTCCGCATGGCCCTTTTGCCCGCTGGGAAGCGAGACTTCTTTGGAGCGCTGATTGGCCTTTCCAGGTTGCTTGGTTGGCCAAAAAGGGCGTATGCGTTTTTTCCTGAATATATTCAGGAAAAAACGCATACGCCCTTTTTGGCCAAGGGCATCATTGTCCACGTTTTGCCGCTTTTCATGTGCTTTCAAGGCGATTCGAATCTACCTCCTGAAATCTGTTTCCTGCAATTCTGCCTTGCTTTCAAAGCCTCTTCGTTGCCTTCCCTTAATATATTTGTGGACGAGAGGTATCATTTAAAACTCTGCAGGTTTGTGAATTGCAGTGCCCCTGAGCTCCATTTTTCAACTCGCTTTTTTGGGAGCTGGCCGCCAAAGCGCAGGATTGCTTCAGGCCCTCTTCTGGTTCTGGGGGGCAGGCTGAGCTTGTGCTTAATTCTTCTTCCTGATGGGAAAATAGAGTGACCTGTGCCTGTCCCAACACCTAGAGCTAGTCTCTCATTGGTTCCCCCTCTTCCCCTTCATCCTCAGGACAAATTGCAACCTGTACGGAACAGGAGGTTAAAGGTGCTGATTCTCCAAGGAGGGAGATGGCTAGTAAATCGGCTGGAATGGCGAACCCGAGCAAAGGAGATGAGAAATGAGGTGCGTTTTAGAAACCTTTCCCGATCACACGGTGTACCATCTTCTGGGTTTCTCATGCCTGTTTTCGACGTAGGAAGATGCCCTTGAACCTGGAGATTTGGGACCCATGGGATGGGTACCATGCAGTATTACTTGAAAGGGTCTGCGTTGGCTCACCCAACCTCACCGAACCTCTCAGCCCCAAGAGTGTCCACCCTTATGTCTCAATCAGCTGTGGGTCTAGATATGGTCAATCCAGGTTGCATCACAGCCCCTGAACGAATTTTGTAAGAATTTCTCTCTCTTTCACTGTCTTTGTTTCACGGGTTTTGAAAAGTAATTTATTTTTATAATGGGGTTTAGCTGCTTTTCACGGCTGTGTTTATGCCGCTTTACACCCCCTTGACTCACTTACGGAGAGATATCAATACATAGGTTTGAAGATTCTTACTAGTCAGATATATTCTTGTGCGGTGAATAGGGGGTGTTGAGTCCAGTTCACTGAAAAAGGAATAGGTCTTGTCTCTTACATATTGGGTTTATGGAACGGTATCGGAGCTAATTTGAAACCCTTGTTTTATGCATCACCCCACCTCACCTTTCCCGTTCAGCAGCCATAGTGTGTTTCCTAAACGTGTGACTCTGTTCTGTTTTGCAATTCAGTTCAAGTGTAGCGGTTTTTACATTCCCTCTCTAAGTGATATCTTATGATAAGTGTCTTTTCTGTGTGACTTATTTCACTTAGAATCGTCGTACCTAAATCCACTCATCGTGCTGCTACTAGCCTTATGACGTGGATTTCATGGCTGAGTGATATTCCATTGTACATGAGGACCACAACTTCTTTATCCATTTTTCTCTTTCCTAGGATATTTAAGGTGTAATGAAGTGGGGGTTCTTGTCAACAGAGCAGCCCTAAACTTTGGGGTGCCTGTGTCTTGCTGATTTTTAGTTTTCCCAATTTATACGCCCATGAGTGGAAGTGCCCTATGCTCTCCAAGCTGTGTTTTTTAGATGTTTCAGAACACACCGTACACTTCTCCAGAGTGGCTGTTGGCAATTTACATCCCACCCATCAGCGTAGCAAGGCTCCCATTTCTCCATGGCCGGTCCTGCATTTCTGGTTTGGACACTTTTTTCCGCATGGCCCTTTTGCCCGCTGGGAAGCGAGACTTCTTTGGAGCGCTGATTGGCCTTTCCAGGTTGCTTGGTTGGCCAAAAAGGGCGTATGCGTTTTTTCCTGAATATATTCAGGAAAAAACGCATACGCCCTTTTTGGCCAAGGGCATCATTGTCCACGTTTTGCCGCTTTTCATGTGCTTTCAAGGCGATTCGAATCTACCTCCTGAAATCTGTTTCCTGCAATTCTGCCTTGCTTTCAAAGCCTCTTCCTTGCCTTCCCTTAATATATTTGTGGACGAGAGGTATCATTTAAAACTCTGCAGGTTTGTGAATTGCAGTGCCCCTGAGCTCCATTTTTCAACTCGCTTTTTTGGGAGCTGGCCGCAAAAGCGCAGGATTGCTTCAGGCCCTCTTCTGGTTCTGGGGGGCAGGCTGAGCTTGTGCTTAATTCTTCTTCCTGATGGGAAAATAAAGTGACCTGTGCCTGTCCCAACACCTAGAGCTAGTCTCTCATTGGTTCCCCCTCTTCCCCTTCATCCTCAGGACAAATTGCAACCTGTACGGAACAGGAGGTTAAAGGTGCTGATTCTCCAAGGAGGGAGATGGCTAGTAAATCGGCTGGAATGGCGAACCCGAGCAAAGGAGATGAGAAATGAGGTGCGTTTTAGAAACCTTTCCCGATCACACGGTGTACCATCTTCTGGGTTTCTCATGCCTGTTTTCGACGTAGGAAGATGCCCTTGAACCTGGAGATTTGGGACCCATGGGATGGGTACCATGCAGTATTACTTGAAAGGGTCTGCGTTGGCTCACCCAACCTCACCGAACCTCTCAGCCCCAAGAGTGTCCACCCTTATGTCTCAATCAGCTGTGGGTCTAGATATGGTCAATCCAGGTTGCATCACAGCCCCTGAACGAATTTTGTAAGAATTTCTCTCTCTTTCACTGTCTTTGTTTCACGGGTTTTGAAAAGTAATTTATTTTTATATTGGGGTTTAGCTGCTTTTCACGGCTGTGTTTATGCCGCTTTACACCCCCTTGACTCACTTACGGAGAGATATCAATACATAGGTTTGAAGATTCTTACTAGTCAGATATATTCTTGTGCGGTGAATAGGGGGTGTTGAGTCCAGTTCACTGAAAAAGGAATAGGTCTTGTCTGTTACATATTGGGTTTATGGAACGGTATCGGAGCTAATTTGAAACCCTTGTTTTATGCATCACCCCACCTCACCTTTCCCGTTCAGCATCCATAGTGTGTTTTCTAAACGTGTGACTCTGTTCTGTTTTGTAATTCAGTTCAAGTGTAGCGGTTTTTACATTCCCTCTCTAAGTGATATCTTATGATAAGTGTCTTTTTCTGTGTGACTTATTTCACTTAGAATCGTCGTACCTAAATCCACTCATCGTGCTGCTACTAGCCTTATGACGTGGATTTCATGGCTGAGTGATATTCCATTGTACATGAGGACCACAACTTCTTTATCCATTTTTCGCTTTCCTAGGATATTTAAGGTGTAATGAAGTGGGGGTTCTTGTCAACAGAGCAGCCCTAAACTTTGGGGTGCCTGTGTCTTGCTGATTTTTAGTTTTCCCAATTTATACGCCCATGAGTGGAAGTGCCCTATGCTCTCCAAGCTGTGTTTTTTAGATGTTTCAGAACACACCGTACACTTCTCCAGAGTGGCTGTTGGCAATTTACATCCCACCCATCAGCGTAGCAAGGCTCCCATTTCTCCATGGCCGGTCCTGCATTTCTGGTTTGGACACTTTTTTCCGCATGGCCCTTTTGCCCGCTGGGAAGCGAGACTTCTTTGGAGCGCTGATTGGCCTTTCCAGGTTGCTTGGTTGGCCAAAAAGGGCGTATGCGTTTTTTCCTGCATATATTCAGGAAAAAACGCATACGCCCTTTTTGGCCAAGGGCATCATTGTCCACGTTTTGCCGCTTTTCATGTGCTTTCAAGGCGATTCGAATCTACCTCCTGAAATCTGTTTCCTGCAATTCTGCCTTGCTTTCAAAGCCTCTTCGTTGCCTTCCCTTAGTATATTTGTGGACGAGAGGTATCATTTAAAACTCTGCAGGTTTGTGAATTGCAGTGCCCCTGAGCTCCATTTTTCAACTCGCTTTTTTGGGAGCTGGCCGCAAAAGCGCAGGATTGCTTCAGGCCCTCTTCTGGTTCTGGGGGGCAGGCTGAGCTTGTGCTTAATTCTTCTTCCTGATGGGAAAATAGAGTGACCTGTGCCTGTCCCAACACCTAGAGCTAGTCTCTCATTGGTTCCCCCTCTTCCCGTTCATCCTCAGGACAAATTGCAACCTGTACGGAACAGGAGGTTAAAGGTGCTGATTCTCCAAGGAGGGAGATGGCTAGTAAATCGGCTGGAATGGCAAACCCGAGCAAAGGAGATGAGAAATGAGGTGCGTTTTAGAAACCTTTCCCGATCACACGGTGTACCATCTTCTGGGTTTCTCATGCCTGTTTTCGACGTAGGAAGATGCCCTTGAACCTGGAGATTTGGGACCCATGGGATGGGTACCATGCAGTATTACTTGAAAGGGTCTGCGTTGGCTCACCCAACCTCACCGAACCTCTCAGCCCCAAGAGTGTCCACCCTTATGTCTCAATCAGCTGTGGGTCTAGATATGGTCAATCCAGGTTGCCTCACAGCCCCTGAACGAATTTTGTAAGAATTTCTCTCTCTTTCACTGTCTTTGTTTCACGGGTTTTGAAAAGTAATTTATTTTTATAATGGGGTTTAGCTGCTTTTCACGGCTGTGTTTATGCCGCTTTACACCCCCTTGACTCACTTACGGAGAGATATCAATACATAGGTTTGAAGATTCTTACTAGTCAGATATATTCTTGTGCGGTGAATAGGGGGTGTTGAGTCCAGTTCACTGAAAAAGGAATAGGTCTTGTCTGTTACATATTGGGTTTATGGAACGGTATCGGAGCTAATTTGAAACCCTTGTTTTATGCATCACCCCACCTCACCTTTCCCGTTCAGGATCCATAGTGTGTTTTCTAAACGTGTGACTCTGTTCTGTTTTGTAATTCAGTTCAAGTGTAGCGGTTTTTACATTCCCTCTCTAAGTGATATCTTATGATAAGTGTCTTTTTCTGTGTGACTTATTTCACTTAGAATCGTCGTACCTAAATCCACTCATCGTGCTGCTACTAGCCTTATGACGTTGATTTCATGGCTGAGTGATATTCCATTGTACATGAGGACCACAACTTCTTTATCCATTTTTCGCTTTCCTAGGATATTTAAGGTGTAATGAAGTGGGGGTTCTTGTCAACAGAGCAGTCCTAAACTTTGGGGTGCCTGTGTCTTGCTGATTTTTAGTTTTCCCAATTTATACGCCCATGAGTGGAAGTGCCCTATGCTCTCCAAGCTGTGTTTTTTAGATGTTTCAGAACACACCGTACACTTCTCCAGAGTGGCTGTTGGCAATTTACATCCCACCCATCAGCGTAGCAAGGCTCCCATTTCTCCATGGCCGGTCCTGCATTTCTGGTTTGGACACTTTTTTCCGCATGGCCCTTTTGCCCGCTGGGAAGCGAGACTTCTTTGGAGCGCTGATTGGCCTTTCCAGGTTGCTTGGTTGGCCAAAAAGGGCGTATGCGTTTTTTCCTGAATATATTCAGGAAAAAACGCATACGCCCTTTTTGGCCAAGGGCATCATTGTCCACGTTTTGCCGCTTTTCATGTGCTTTCAAGGCGATTCGAATCTACCTCCTGAAATCTGTTTCCTGCAATTCTGCCTTGCTTTCAAAGCCTCTTCGTTGCCTTCCCTTAATATATTTGTGGACGAGAGGTATCATTTAAAACTCTGCAGGTTTGTGAATTGCAGTGCCCCTGAGCTCCATTTTTCAACTCGCTTTTTTGGGAGCTGGCCGCAAAAGCGCAGGATTGCTTCAGGCCCTCTTCTTGTTCTGGGGGGCAGGCTGAGCTTGTGCTTAATTCTTCTTCCTGATGGGAAAATAGAGTGACCTGTGCCTGTCCCAACACCTAGAGCTAGTCTCTCATTGGTTCCCCCTCTTCCCGTTCATCCTCAGGACAAATTGCAACCTGTACGGAACAGGAGGTTAAAGGTGCTGATTCTCCAAGGAGGGAGATGGCTAGTAAATCGGCTGGAATGGCGAACCCGAGCAAAGGAGATGAGAAATGAGGTGCGTTTTAGAAACCTTTCCCGATCACACGGTGTACCATCTTCTGGGTTTCTCATGCCTGTTTTCGACGTAGGAAGATGCCCTTGAACCTGGAGATTTGGGACCCATGGGATGGGTACCATGCAGTATTTCTTGAAAGGGTCTGCGTTGGCTCACCCAACCTCACCGAACCTCTCAGCCCCAAGAGTGTCCACCCTTATGTCTCAATCAGCTGTGGGTCTAGATATGGTCAATCCAGGTTGCATCACAGCCCCTGAACGAATTTTGTAAGAATTTGTCTCTCTTTCACTGTCTTTGTTTCACGGGTTTTGAAAAGTAATTTATTTTTATATTGGGGTTTAGCTGCTTTTCACGGCTGTGTTTATGCCGCTTTACACCCCCTTGACTCACTTACGGAGAGATATCAATACATAGGTTTGAAGATTCTTACTAGTCAGATATATTCTTGTGGGTGAATAGGGGGTGTTGAGTCCAGTTCACTGAAAAAGGAATAGGTCTTGTCTCTTACATATTGGGTTTATGGAACGGTATCGGAGCTAATTTGAAACCCTTGTTTTATGCATCACCCCACCTCACCTTTCCCGTTCAGCATCCATAGTGTGTTTTCTAAACGTGTGACTCTGTTCTGTTTTGTAATTCAGTTCAAGTGTAGCGGTTTTTACATTCCCTCTCTAAGTGATATCTTATGATAAGTGTCTTTTTCTGTGTGACTTATTTCACTTAGAATCGTCGTACCTAAATCCACTCATCGTGCTGCTACTAGCCTTATGACGTTGATTTCATGGCTGAGTGATATTCCATTGTACATGAGGACCACAACTTCTTTATCCATTTTTCGCTTTCCTAGGATATTTAAGGTGTAATGAAGTGGGGGTTCTTGTCAACAGAGCAGCCCTAAACTTTGGGGTGCCTGTGTCTTGCTGATTTTTAGTTTTCCCAATTTATACGCCCATGAGTGGAAGTGCCCTATGCTCTCCAAGCTGTGTTTTTTAGATGTTTCAGAACACACCGTACACTTCTCCAGAGTGGCTGTTGGCAATTTACATCCCACCCATCAGCGTAGCAAGGCTCCCATTTCTCCATGGCCGGTCCTGCATTTCTGGTTTGGACACTTTTTTCCGCATGGCCCTTTTGCCCGCTGGGAAGCGAGACTTCTTTGGAGCGCTGATTGGCCTTTCCAGGTTGCTTGGTTGGCCAAAAAGGGCGTATGCGTTTTTTCCTGAATATATTCAGGAAAAAACGCATACGCCCTTTTTGGCCAAGGGCATCATTGTCCACGTTTTGCCGCTTTTCATGTGCTTTCAAGGCGATTCGAATCTACCTCCTGAAATCTGTTTCCTGCAATTCTGCCTTGCTTTCAAAGCCTCTTCGTTGCCTTCCCTTAATATATTTGTGGACGAGAGGAATCATTTAAAATTCTGCAGGTTTGTGAATTGCAGTGCCCCTGAGCTCCATTTTTCAACTCGCTTTTTTGGGAGCTGGCCGCAAAAGCGCAGGATTGCTTCAGGCCCTCTTCTGGTTCTGGGGGGCAGGCTGAGCTTGTGCTTAATTCTTCTTCCTGATGGGAAAATAGAGTGACCTGTGCCTGTCCCAACACCTAGAGCTAGTCTCTCATTGGTTCCCCCTCTTCCCGTTCATCCTCAGGAGAAATTGCAACCTGTACGGAACAGGAGGTTAAAGGTGCTGATTCTCCAAGGAGGGAGATGGCTAGTAAATCGGCTGGAATGGCGAACCCGAGCAAAGGAGATGAGAAATGAGGTGCGTTTTAGAAACCTTTCCCGATCACATGGTGTACCATCTTCTGGGTTTCTCATGCCTGTTTTCGACGTAGGAAGATGCCCTTGAACCTGGAGATTTGGGACCCATGGGATGGGTACCATGCAGTATTACTTGAAAGGGTCTGCGTTGGCTCACCCAACCTCACCGAACCTCTCAGCCCCAAGAGTGTCCACCCTTATGTCTCAATCAGCTGTGGGTCTAGATATGGTCAATCCAGGTTGCATCACAGCCCCTGAACGAATTTTGTAAGAATTTCTCTCTCTTTCACTGTCTTTGTTTCACGGGTTTTGAAAAGTAATTTATTTTTATATTGGGGTTTAGCTGCTTTTCACGGCTGTGTTTATGCCGCTTTACACCCCCTTGACTCACTTACGGAGAGATATCAATACATAGGTTTGAAGATTCTTACTAGTCAGATATATTCTTGTGCGGTGAATAGGGGGTGTTGAGTCCAGTTCACTGAAAAAGGAATAGGTCTTGTCTGTTACATATTGGGTTTATGGAACGGTATCGGAGCTAATTTGAAACCCTTGTTTTATGCATCACCCCACCTCACCTTTCCCGTTCAGCATCCATAGTGTGTTTTCTAAACGTGTGACTCTGTTCTGTTTTGTAATTCAGTTCAAGTGTAGCGGTTTTTACATTCCCTCTCTAAGTGATATCTTATGATAAGTATCTTTTTCTGTGTGACTTATTTCACTTAGAATCGTCGTACCTAAATCCACTCATCGTGCTGCTACTAGCCTTATGACGTGGATTTCATGGCTGAGTGATATTCCATTGTACATGAGGACCACAACTTCTTTATCCATTTTTCGCTTTCCTAGGATATTTAAGGTGTAATGAAGTGGGGGTTCTTGTCAACAGAGCAGCCCTAAACTTTGGGGTGCCTGTGTCTTGCTGATTTTTAGTTTTCCCAATTTATACGCCCATGAGTGGAAGTGCCCTATGCTCTCCAAGCTGTGTTTTTTAGATGTTTCAGAACACACCGTACACTTCTCCAGAGTGGCTGTTGGCAATTTACATCCCACCCATCAGCGTAGCAAGGCTCCCATTTCTCCATGGCCGGTCCTGCATTTCTGGTTTGGACACTTTTTTCCGCATGGCCCTTTTGCCCGCTGGGAAGCGAGACTTCTTTGGAGCGCTGATTGGCCTTTCCAGGTTGCTTGGTTGGCCAAAAAGGGCGTATGCGTTTTTTCCTGAATATATTCAGGAAAAAACGCATACGCCCTTTTTGGCCAAGGGCATCATTGTCCACGTTTTGCCGCTTTTCATGTGCTTTCAAGGCGATTCGAATCTACCTCCTGAAATCTGTTTCCTGCAATTCTGCCTTGCTTTCAAAGCCTCTTCGTTGCCTTCCCTTAATATATTTGTGGACGAGAGGAATCATTTAAAATTCTGCAGGTTTGTGAATTGCAGTGCCCCTGAGCTCCATTTTTCAACTCGCTTTTTTGGGAGCTGGCCGCAAAAGCGCAGGATTGCTTCAGGCCCTCTTCTGGTTCTGGGGGGCAGGCTGAGCTTGTGCTTAATTCTTCTTCCTGATGGGAAAATAGAGTGACCTGTGCCTGTCCCAACACCTAGAGCTAGTCTCTCATTGGTTCCCCCTCTTCCCGTTCATCCTCAGGAGAAATTGCAACCTGTACGGAACAGGAGGTTAAAGGTGCTGATTCTCCAAGGAGGGAGATGGCTAGTAAATCGGCTGGAATGGCGAACCCGAGCAAAGGAGATGAGAAATGAGGTGCGTTTTAGAAACCTTTCCCGATCACATGGTGTACCATCTTCTGGGTTTCTCATGCCTGTTTTCGACGTAGGAAGATGCCCTTGAACCTGGAGATTTGGGACCCATGGGATGGGTACCATGCAGTATTACTTGAAAGGGTCTGCGTTGGCTCACCCAACCTCACCGAACCTCTCAGCCCCAAGAGTGTCCACCCTTATGTCTCAATCAGCTGTGGGTCTAGATATGGTCAATCCAGGTTGCATCACAGCCCCTGAACGAATTTTGTAAGAATTTCTCTCTCTTTCACTGTCTTTGTTTCACGGGTTTTGAAAAGTAATTTATTTTTATATTGGGGTTTAGCTGCTTTTCACGGCTGTGTTTATGCCGCTTTACACCCCCTTGACTCACTTACGGAGAGATATCAATACATAGGTTTGAAGATTCTTACTAGTCAGATATATTCTTGTGCGGTGAATAGGGGGTGTTGAGTCCAGTTCACTGAAAAAGGAATAGGTCTTGTCTGTTACATATTGGGTTTATGGAACGGTATCGGAGCTAATTTGAAACCCTTGTTTTATGCATCACCCCACCTCACCTTTCCCGTTCAGCAGCCATAGTGTGTTTTCTAAACGTGTGACTCTGTTCTGTTTTGTAATTCAGTTCAAGTGTAGCGGTTTTTACATTCCCTCTCTAAGTGATATCTTATGATAAGTGTCTTTTTCTGTGTGACTTATTTCACTTAGAATCGTCGTACCTAAATCCACTCATCGTGCTGCTACTAGCCTTATGACGTGGATTTCATGGCTGAGTGATATTCCATTGTACATGAGGACCACAACTTCTTTATCCATTTTTCGCTTTCCTAGGATATTTAAGGTGTAATGAAGTGGGGGTTCTTGTCAACAGAGCAGCCCTAAACTTTGGGGTGCCTGTGTCTTGCTGATTTTTAGTTTTCCCAATTTATACGCCCATGAGTGGAAGTGCCCTATGCTCTCCAAGCTGTGTTTTTTAGATGTTTCAGAACACACCGTACACTTCTCCAGAGTGGCTGTTGGCAATTTACATCCCACCCATCAGCGTAGCAAGGCTCCCATTTCTCCATGGCCGGTCCTGCATTTCTGGTTTGGACACTTTTTTCCGCATGGCCCTTTTGCCCGCTGGGAAGCGAGACTTCTTTGGAGCGCTGATTGGCCTTTCCAGGTTGCTTGGTTGGCCAAAAAGGGCGTATGCGTTTTTTCCTGAATATATTCAGGAAAAAACGCATACGCCCTTTTTGGCCAAGGGCATCATTGTCCACGTTTTGCCGCTTTTCATGTGCTTTCAAGGCGATTCGAATCTACCTCCTGAAATCTGTTTCCTGCAATTCTGCCTTGCTTTCAAAGCCTCTTCGTTGCCTTCCCTTAATATATTTGTGGACGAGAGGAATCATTTAAAATTCTGCAGGTTTGTGAATTGCAGTGCCCCTGAGCTCCATTTTTCAACTCGCTTTTTTGGGAGCTGGCCGCAAAAGCGCAGGATTGCTTCAGGCCCTCTTCTGGTTCTGGGGGGCAGGCTGAGCTTGTGCTTAATTCTTCTTCCTGATGGGAAAATAGAGTGACCTGTGCCTGTCCCAACACCTAGAGCTAGTCTCTCATTGGTTCCCCCTCTTCCCGTTCATCCTCAGGAGAAATTGCAACCTGTACGGAACAGGAGGTTAAAGGTGCTGATTCTCCAAGGAGGGAGATGGCTAGTAAATCGGCTGGAATGGCGAACCCGAGCAAAGGAGATGAGAAATGAGGTGCGTTTTAGAAACCTTTCCCGATCACATGGTGTACCATCTTCTGGGTTTCTCATGCCTGTTTTCGACGTAGGAAGATGCCCTTGAACCTGGAGATTTGGGACCCATGGGATGGGTACCATGCAGTATTACTTGAAAGGGTCTGCGTTGGCTCACCCAACCTCACCGAACCTCTCAGCCCCAAGAGTGTCCACCCTTATGTCTCAATCAGCTGTGGGTCTAGATATGGTCAATCCAGGTTGCATCACAGCCCCTGAACGAATTTTGTAAGAATTTCTCTCTCTTTCACTGTCTTTGTTTCACGGGTTTTGAAAAGTAATTTATTTTTATATTGGGGTTTAGCTGCTTTTCACGGCTGTGTTTATGCCGCTTTACACCCCCTTGACTCACTTACGGAGAGATATCAATACATAGGTTTGAAGATTCTTACTAGTCAGATATATTCTTGTGCGGTGAATAGGGGGTGTTGAGTCCAGTTCACTGAAAAAGGAATAGGTCTTGTCTGTTACATATTGGGTTTATGGAACGGTATCGGAGCTAATTTGAAACCCTTGTTTTATGCATCACCCCACCTCACCTTTCCCGTTCAGCATCCATAGTGTGTTTTCTAAACGTGTGACTCTGTTCTGTTTTGTAATTCAGTTCAAGTGTAGCGGTTTTTACATTCCCTCTCTAAGTGATATCTTATGATAAGTGTCTTTTTCTGTGTGACTTATTTCACTTAGAATCGTCGTACCTAAATCCACTCATCGTGCTGCTACTAGCCTTATGACGTGGATTTCATGGCTGAGTGATATTCCATTGTACATGAGGACCACAACTTCTTTATCCATTTTTCGCTTTCCTAGGATATTTAAGGTGTAATGAAGTGGGGGTTCTTGTCAACAGAGCAGCCCTAAACTTTGGGGTGCCTGTGTCTTGCTGATTTTTAGTTTTCCCAATTTATACGCCCATGAGTGGAAGTGCCCTATGCTCTCCAAGCTGTGTTTTTTAGATGTTTCAGAACACACCGTACACTTCTCCAGAGTGGCTGTTGGCAATTTACATCCCACCCATCAGCGTAGCAAGGCTCCCATTTCTCCATGGCCGGTCCTGCATTTCTGGTTTGGACACTTTTTTCCGCATGGCCCTTTTGCCCGCTGGGAAGCGAGACTTCTTTGGAGCGCTGATTGGCCTTTCCAGGTTGCTTGGTTGGCCAAAAAGGGCGTATGCGTTTTTTCCTGAATATATTCAGGAAAAAACGCATACGCCCTTTTTGGCCAAGGGCATCATTGTCCACGTTTTGCCGCTTTTCATGTGCTTTCAAGGCGATTCGAATCTACCTCCTGAAATCTGTTTCCTGCAATTCTGCCTTGCTTTCAAAGCCTCTTCGTTGCCTTCCCTTAATATATTTGTGGACGAGAGGAATCATTTAAAATTCTGCAGGTTTGTGAATTGCAGTGCCCCTGAGCTCCATTTTTCAACTCGCTTTTTTGGGAGCTGGCCGCAAAAGCGCAGGATTGCTTCAGGCCCTCTTCTGGTTCTGGGGGGCAGGCTGAGCTTGTGCTTAATTCTTCTTCCTGATGGGAAAATAGAGTGACCTGTGCCTGTCCCAACACCTAGAGCTAGTCTCTCATTGGTTCCCCCTCTTCCCGTTCATCCTCAGGAGAAATTGCAACCTGTACGGAACAGGAGGTTAAAGGTGCTGATTCTCCAAGGAGGGAGATGGCTAGTAAATCGGCTGGAATGGCGAACCCGAGCAAAGGAGATGAGAAATGAGGTGCGTTTTAGAAACCTTTCCCGATCACATGGTGTACCATCTTCTGGGTTTCTCATGCCTGTTTTCGACGTAGGAAGATGCCCTTGAACCTGGAGATTTGGGACCCATGGGATGGGTACCATGCAGTATTACTTGAAAGGGTCTGCGTTGGCTCACCCAACCTCACCGAACCTCTCAGCCCCAAGAGTGTCCACCCTTATGTCTCAATCAGCTGTGGGTCTAGATATGGTCAATCCAGGTTGCATCACAGCCCCTGAACGAATTTTGTAAGAATTTCTCTCTCTTTCACTGTCTTTGTTTCACGGGTTTTGAAAAGTAATTTATTTTTATATTGGGGTTTAGCTGCTTTTCACGGCTGTGTTTATGCCGCTTTACACCCCCTTGACTCACTTACGGAGAGATATCAATACATAGGTTTGAAGATTCTTACTAGTCAGATATATTCTTGTGCGGTGAATAGGGGGTGTTGAGTCCAGTTCACTGAAAAAGGAATAGGTCTTGTCTGTTACATATTGGGTTTATGGAACGGTATCGGAGCTAATTTGAAACCCTTGTTTTATGCATCACCCCACCTCACCTTTCCCGTTCAGCATCCATAGTGTGTTTTCTAAACGTGTGACTCTGTTCTGTTTTGTAATTCAGTTCAAGTGTAGCGGTTTTTACATTCCCTCTCTAAGTGATATCTTATGATAAGTGTCTTTTTCTGTGTGACTTATTTCACTTAGAATCGTCGTACCTAAATCCACTCATCGTGCTGCTACTAGCCTTATGACGTGGATTTCATGGCTGAGTGATATTCCATTGTACATGAGGACCACAACTTCTTTATCCATTTTTCGCTTTCCTAGGATATTTAAGGTGTAATGAAGTGGGGGTTCTTGTCAACAGAGCAGCCCTAAACTTTGGGGTGCCTGTGTCTTGCTGATTTTTAGTTTTCCCAATTTATACGCCCATGAGTGGAAGTGCCCTATGCTCTCCAAGCTGTGTTTTTTAGATGTTTCAGAACACACCGTACACTTCTCCAGAGTGGCTGTTGGCAATTTACATCCCACCCATCAGCGTAGCAAGGCTCCCATTTCTCCATGGCCGGTCCTGCATTTCTGGTTTGGACACTTTTTTCCCCATGGCCCTTTTGCCCGCTGGGAAGCGAGACTTCTTTGGAGCGCTGATTGGCCTTTCCAGGTTGCTTGGTTGGCCAAAAAGGGCGTATGCGTTTTTTCCTGAATATATTCAGGAAAAAACGCATACGCCCTTTTTGGCCAAGGGCATCATTGTCCACGTTTTGCCGCTTTTCATGTGCTTTCAAGGCGATTCGAATCTACCTCCTGAAATCTGTTTCCTGCAATTCTGCCTTGCTTTCAAAGCCTCTTCCTTGCCTTCCCTTAATATATTTGTGGACGAGAGGTATCATTTAAAACTCTGCAGGTTTGTGAATTGCAGTGCCCCTGAGCTCCATTTTTCAACTCGCTTTTTTGGGAGCTGGCCGCAAAAGCGCAGGATTGCTTCAGGCCCTCTTCTGGTTCTGGGGGGCAGGCTGAGCTTGTGCTTAATTCTTCTTCCTGATGGGAAAATAGAGTGACCTGTGCCTGTCCCAACACCTAGAGCTAGTCTCTCATTGGTTCCCCCTCTTCCCCTTCATCCTCAGGACAAATTGCAACCTGTACGGAACAGGAGGTTAAAGGTGCTGATTCTCCAAGGAGGGAGATGGCTAGTAAATCGGCTGGAATGGCGAACCGGAGCAAAGGAGATGAGAAATGAGGTGCGTTTTAGAAACCTTTCCCGATCACACGGTGTACCATCTTCTGGGTTTCTCATGCCTGTTTTCGACGTAGGAAGATGCCCTTGAACCTGGAGATTTGGGACCCATGGGATGGGTACCATGCAGTATTACTTGAAAGGGTCTGCGTTGGCTCACCCAACCTCACCGAACCTCTCAGCCCCAAGAGTGTCCACCCTTATGTCTCAATCAGCTGTGGGTCTAGATATGGTCAATCCAGGTTGCATCACAGCCCCTGAACGAATTTTGTAAGAATTTCTCTCTCTTTCACTGTCTTTGTTTCACGGGTTTTGAAAAGTAATTTATTTTTATATTGGGTTTTAGCTGCTTTTCACGGCTCTGTTTATGCCGCTTTACACCCCCTTGACTCACTTACGGAGAGATATCAATACATAGGTTTGAAGATTCTTACTAGTCAGATATATTCTTGTGCGGTGAATAGGGGGTGTTGAGTCCAGTTCACTGAAAAAGGAATAGGTCTTGTCTGTTACATATTGGGTTTATGGAACAGTATCGGAGCTAATTTGAAACCCTTGTTTTATGCATCACCCCACCTCACCTTGCCCGTTCAGCATCCATAGTGTGTTTTCTAAACGTGTGACTCTGTTCTGTTTTGTAATTCAGTTCAAGTGTAGCGGTTTTTACATTCCCTCTCTAAGTGATATCTTATGATAAGTGTCTTTTTCTGTGTGACTTATTTCACTTAGAATCGTCGTACCTAAATCCACTCATCGTGCTGCTACTAGCCTTATGACGTTGATTTCATGGCTGAGTGATATTCCATTGTACATGAGGACCACAACTTCTTTATCCATTTTTCGCTTTCCTAGGATATTTAAGGTGTAATGAAGTGGGGGTTCTTGTCAACAGAGCAGCCCTAAACTTTGGGGTGCCTGTGTCTTGCTGATTTTTAGTTTTCCCAATTTATACGCCCATGAGTGGAAGTGCCCTATGCTCTCCAAGCTGTGTTTTTTAGATGTTTCAGAACACACCGTACACTTCTCCAGAGTGGCTGTTGGCAATTTACATCCCACCCATCAGCGTAGCAAGGCTCCCATTTCTCCATGGCCGGTCCTGCATTTCTGGTTTGGACACTTTTTTCCGCATGGCCCTTTTGCCCGCTGGGAAGCGAGACTTCTTTGGAGCGCTGATTGGCCTTTCCAGGTTGCTTGGTTGGCCAAAAAGGGCGTATGCGTTTTTTCCTGAATATATTCAGGAAAAAACGCATACGCCCTTTTTGGCCAAGGGCATCATTGTCCACGTTTTGCCGCTTTTCATGTGCTTTCAAGGCGATTCGAATCTACCTCCTGAAATCTGTTTCCTGCAATTCTGCCTTGCTTTCAAAGCCTCTTCCTTACCTTCCCTTAATATATTTGTGGACGAGAGGTATCATTTAAAACTCTGCAGGTTTGTGAATTGCAGTGCCCCTGAGCTCCATTTTTCAACTCGCTTTTTTGGGAGCTGGCCGCAAAAGCGCAGGATTGCTTCAGGCCCTCTTCTGGTTCTGGGGGGCAGGCTGAGCTTGTGCTTAATTCTTCTTCCTGATGGGAAAATAGAGTGACCTGTGCCTGTCCCAACACCTAGAGCTAGTCTCTCATTGGTTCCCCCTCTTCCCCTTCATCCTCAGGACAAATTGCAACCTGTACGGAACAGGAGGTTAAAGGTGCTGATTCTCCAAGGAGGTAGATGGCTAGTAAATCGGCTGGAATGGCGAACCCGAGCAAAGGAGATGAGAAATGAGGTGCGTTTTAGAAACCTTTCCCGATCACACGGTGTACCATCTTCTGGGTTTCTCATGCCTGTTTTCGACGTAGGAAGATGCCCTTGAACCTGGAGATTTGGGACCCATGGGATGGGTACCATGCAGTATTACTTGAAAGGGTCTGCGTTGGCTCACCCAACCTCACCGAACCTCTCAGCCCCAAGAGTGTCCACCCTTATGTCTCAATCAGCTGTGGGTCTAGATATGGTCAATCGAGGTTGCATCACAGCCCCTGAACGAATTTTGTAAGAATTTCTCTCTCTTTCACTGTCTTTGTTTCACGGGTTTTGAAAAGTAATTTATTTTTGTATTGGGGTTTAGCTGCTTTTCACGGCTGTGTTTATGCCGCTTTACACCCCCTTGACTCACTTACGGAGAGATATCAATACATAGGTTTGAAGATTCTTACTAGTCAGATATATTCTTGTGCGGTGAATAGGGGGTGTTGAGTCCAGTTCACTGAAAAAGGAATAGGTCTTGTCTGTTACATATTGGGTTTATGGAACGGTATCGGAGCTAATTTGAAACCCTTGTTTTATGCATCACCCCACCTCACCTTTCCCGTTCAGCAGCCATAGTGTGTTTTCTAAACGTGTGACTCTGTTCTGTTTTGTAATTCAGTTCAAGTGTAGCGGTTTTTACATTCCCTCTCTAAGTGATATCTTATGATAAGTGTCTTTTTCTGTGTGACTTATTTCACTTAGAATCGTCGTACCTAAATCCACTCATCGTGCTGCTACTAGCCTTATGACGTGGATTTCATGGCTGAGTGATATTCCATTGTACATGAGGACCACAACTTCTTTATCCATTTTTCGCTTTCCTAGGATATTTAAGGTGTAATGAAGTGGGGGTTCTTGTCAACAGAGCAGCCCTAAACTTTGGGGTGCCTGTGTCTTGCTGATTTTTAGTTTTCCCAATTTATACGCCCATGAGTGGAAGTGCCCTATGCTCTCCAAGCTGTGTTTTTTAGATGTTTCAGAACACACCGTACACTTCTCCAGAGTGGCTGTTGGCAATTTACATCCCACCCATCAGCGTAGCAAGGCTCCCATTTCTCCATGGCCGGTCCTGCATTTCTGGTTTGGACACTTTTTTCCGCATGGCCCTTTTGCCCGCTGGGAAGCGAGACTTCTTTGGAGCGCTGATTGGCCTTTCCAGGTTGCTTGGTTGGCCAAAAAGGGCGTATGCGTTTTTTCCTGCATATATTCAGGAAAAAACGCATACGCCCTTTTTGGCCAAGGGCATCATTGTCCACGTTTTGCCGCTTTTCATGTGCTTTCAAGGCGATTCGAATCTACCTCCTGAAATCTGTTTCCTGCAATTCTGCCTTGCTTTCAAAGCCTCTTCGTTGCCTTCCCTTAGTATATTTGTGGACGAGAGGTATCATTTAAAACTCTGCAGGTTTGTGAATTGCAGTGCCCCTGAGCTCCATTTTTCAACTCGCTTTTTTGGGAGCTGGCCGCAAAAGCGCAGGATTGCTTCAGGCCCTCTTCTGGTTCTGGGGGGCAGGCTGAGCTTGTGCTTAATTCTTCTTCCTGATGGGAAAATAGAGTGACCTGTGCCTGTCCCAACACCTAGAGCTAGTCTCTCATTGGTTCCCCCTCTTCCCCTTCATCCTCAGGACAAATTGCAACCTGTACGGAACAGGAGGTTAAAGGTGCTGATTCTCCAAGGAGGGAGATGGCTAGTAAATCGGCTGGAATGGCAAACCCGAGCAAAGGAGATGAGAAATGAGGTGCGTTTTAGAAACCTTTCCCGATCACATGGTGTACCATCTTCTGGGTTTCTCATGCCTGTTTTCGACGTAGGAAGATGCCCTTGAACCTGGAGATTTGGGACCCATGGGATGGGTACCATGCAGTATTACTTGAAAGGGTCTGCGTTGGCTCACCCAACCTCACCGAACCTCTCAGCCCCAAGAGTGTCCACCCTTATGTCTCAATCAGCTGTGGGTCTAGATATGGTCAATCCAGGTTGCATCACAGCCCCTGAACGAATTTTGTAAGAATTTCTCTCTCTTTCACTGTCTTTGTTTCACGGGTTTTGAAAAGTAATTTATTTTTATATTGGGGTTTAGCTGCTTTTCACGGCTGTGTTTATGCCGCTTTACACCCCCTTGACTCACTTACGGAGAGATATCAATACATAGGTTTGAAGATTCTTACTAGTCAGATATATTCTTGTGCGGTGAATAGGGGGTGTTGAGTCCAGTTCACTGAAAAAGGAATAGGTCTTGTCTGTTACATATTGGGTTTATGGAACGGTATCAGAGCTAATTTGAAACCCTTGTTTTATGCATCACCCCACCTCACCTTTCCCGTTCAGCATCCATAGTGTGTTTTCTAAACGTGTGACTCTGTTCTGTTTTGTAATTCAGTTCAAGTGTAGCGGTTTTTACATTCCCTCTCTAAGTGATATCTTATGATAAGTGTCTTTTTCTGTGTGACTTATTTCACTTAGAATCGTCGTACCTAAATCCACTCATCGTGCTGCTACTAGCCTTATGACGTGGATTTCATGGCTGAGTGATATTCCATTGTACATGAGGACCACAACTTCTTTATCCATTTTTCGCTTTCCTAGGATATTTAAGGTGTAATGAAGTGGGGGTTCTTGTCAACAGAGCAGCCCTAAACTTTGGGGTGCCTGTGTCTTGCTGATTTTTAGTTTTCCCAATTTATACGCCCATGAGTGGAAGTGCCCTATGCTCTCCAAGCTGTGTTTTTTAGATGTTTCAGAACACACCGTACACTTCTCCAGAGTGGCTGTTGGCAATTTACATCCCACCCATCAGCGTAGCAAGGCTCCCATTTCTCCATGGCCGGTCCTGCATTTCTGGTTTGGACACTTTTTTCCCCATGGCCCTTTTGCCCGCTGGGAAGCGAGACTTCTTTGGAGCGCTGATTGGCCTTTCCAGGTTGCTTGGTTGGCCAAAAAGGGCGTATGCGTTTTTTCCTGAATATATTCAGGAAAAAACGCATACGCCCTTTTTGGCCAAGGGCATCATTGTCCACGTTTTGCCGCTTTTCATGTGCTTTCAAGGCGATTCGAATCTACCTCCTGAAATCTGTTTCCTGCAATTCTGCCTTGCTTTCAAAGCCTCTTCCTTGCCTTCCCTTAATATATTTGTGGACGAGAGGTATCATTTAAAACTCTGCAGGTTTGTGAATTGCAGTGCCCCTGAGCTCCATTTTTCAACTCGCTTTTTTGGGAGCTGGCCGCAAAAGCGCAGGATTGCTTCAGGCCCTCTTCTGGTTCTGGGGGGCAGGCTGAGCTTGTGCTTAATTCTTCTTCCTGATGGGAAAATAGAGTGACCTGTGCCTGTCCCAACACCTAGAGCTAGTCTCTCATTGGTTCCCCCTCTTCCCGTTCATCCTCAGGACAAATTGCAACCTGTACGGAACAGGAGGTTAAAGGTGCTGATTCTCCAAGGAGGGAGATGGCTAGTAAATCGGCTGGAATGGCGAACCAGAGCAAAGGAGATGAGAAATGAGGTGCGTTTTAGAAACCTTTCCCGATCACACGGTGTACCATCTTCTGGGTTTCTCATGCCTGTTTTCGACGTAGGAAGATGCCCTTGAACCTGGAGATTTGGGACCCATGGGATGGGTACCATGCAGTATTACTTGAAAGGGTCTGCGTTGGCTCACCCAACCTCACCGAACCTCTCAGCCCCAAGAGTGTCCACCCTTATGTCTCAATCAGCTGTGGGTCTAGATATGGTCAATCCAGGTTGCATCACAGCCCCTGAACGAATTTTGTAAAAATTTCTCTCTCTTTCACTGTCTTTGTTTCACGGGTTTTGAAAAGTAATTTATTTTTATATTGGGTTTTAGCTGCTTTTCACGGCTCTGTTTATGCCGCTTTACACCCCCTTGACTCACTTACGGAGAGATATCAATACATAGGTTTGAAGATTCTTACTAGTCAGATATATTCTTGTGCGGTGAATAGGGGGTGTTGAGTCCAGTTCACTGAAAAAGGAATAGGTCTTGTCTGTTACATATTGGGTTTATGGAACAGTATCGGAGCTAATTTGAAACCCTTGTTTTATGCATCACCCCACCTCACCTTGCCCGTTCAGCATCCATAGTGTGTTTTCTAAACGTATGACTCTGTTCTGTTTTGTAATTCAGTTCAAGTGTAGCGGTTTTTACATTCCCTCTCTAAGTGATATCTTATGATAAGTGTCTTTTTCTGTGTGACTTATTTCACTTAGAATCGTCGTACCTAAATCCACTCATCGTGCTGCTACTAGCCTTATGACGTTGATTTCATGGCTGAGTGATATTCCATTGTACATGAGGACCACAACTTCTTTATCCATTTTTCGCTTTCCTAGGATATTTAAGGTGTAATGAAGTGGGGGTTCTTGTCAACAGAGCAGCCCTAAACTTTGGGGTGCCTGTGTCTTGCTGATTTTTAGTTTTCCCAATTTATACGCCCATGAGTGGAAGTGCCCTATGCTCTCCAAGCTGTGTTTTTTAGATGTTTCAGAACACACCGTACACTTCTCCAGAGTGGCTGTTGGCAATTTACATCCCACCCATCAGCGTAGCAAGGCTCCCATTTCTCCATGGCCGGTCCTGCATTTCTGGTTTGGACACTTTTTTCCGCATGGCCCTTTTGCCCGCTGGGAAGCGAGACTTCTTTGGAGCGCTGATTGGCCTTTCCAGGTTGCTTGGTTGGCCAAAAAGGGCGTATGCGTTTTTTCCTGAATATATTCAGGAAAAAACGCATACGCCCTTTTTGGCCAAGGGCATCATTGTCCACGTTTTGCCGCTTTTCATGTGCTTTCAAGGCGATTCGAATCTACCTCCTGAAATCTGTTTCCTGCAATTCTGCCTTGCTTTCAAAGCCTCTTCCTTGCCTTCCATTAATATATTTGTGGACGAGAGGTATCATTTAAAACTCTGCAGGTTTGTGAATTGCAGTGCCCCTGAGCTCCATTTTTCAACTCGCTTTTTTGGGAGCTGGCCGCAAAAGCGCAGGATTGCTTCAGGCCCTCTTCTGGTTCTGGGGGGCAGGCTGAGCTTGTGCTTAATTCTTCTTCCTGATGGGAAAATAGAGTGACCTGTGCCTGTCCCAACACCTAGAGCTAGTCTCTCATTGGTTCCCCCTCTTCCCCTTCATCCTCAGGACAAATTGCAACCTGTACGGAACAGGAGGTTAAAGGTGCTGATTCTCCAAGGAGGTAGATGGCTAGTAAATCGGCTGGAATGGCGAACCCGAGCAAAGGAGATGAGAAATGAGGTGCGTTTTAGAAACCTTTCCCGATCACACGGTGTACCATCTTCTGGGTTTCTCATGCCTGTTTTCGACGTAGGAAGATGCCCTTGAACCTGGAGATTTGGGACCCATGGGATGGGTACCATGCAGTATTACTTGAAAGGGTCTGCGTTGGCTCACCCAACCTCACCGAACCTCTCAGCCCCAAGAGTGTCCACCCTTATGTCTCAATCAGCTGTGGGTCTAGATATGGTCAATCGAGGTTGCATCACAGCCCCTGAACGAATTTTGTAAGAATTTCTCTCTCTTTCACTGTCTTTGTTTCACGGGTTTTGAAAAGTAATTTATTTTTGTATTGGGGTTTAGCTGCTTTTCACGGCTGTGTTTATGCCGCTTTACACCCCCTTGACTCACTTACGGAGAGATATCAATACATAGGTTTGAAGATTCTTACTAGTCAGATATATTCTTGTGCGGTGAATAGGGGGTGTTGAGTCCAGTTCACTGAAAAAGGAATAGGTCTTGTCTCTTACATATTGGGTTTATGGAACGGTATCGGAGCTAATTTGAAACCCTTGTTTTATGCATCACCCCACCTCACCTTTCCCGTTCAGCAGCCATAGTGTGTTTTCTAAACGTGTGACTCTGTTCTGTTTTGTAATTCAGTTCAAGTGTAGCGGTTTTTACATTCCCTCTCTAAGTGATATCTTATGATAAGTGTCTTTTTCTGTGTGACTTATTTCACTTAGAATCGTCGTACCTAAATCCACTCATCGTGCTGCTACTAGCCTTATGACGTGGATTTCATGGCTGAGTGATATTCCATTGTACATGAGGACCACAACTTCTTTATCCATTTTTCGCTTTCCTAGGATATTTAAGGTGTAATGAAGTGGGGGTTCTTGTCAACAGAGCAGCCCTAAACTTTGGGGTGCCTGTGTCTTGCTGATTTTTAGTTTTCCCAATTTATACGCCCATGAGTGGAAGTGCCCTATGCTCTCCAAGCTGTGTTTTTTAGATGTTTCAGAACACACCGTACACTTCTCCAGAGTGGCTGTTGGCAATTTACATCCCACCCATCAGCGTAGCAAGGCTCCCATTTCTCCATGGCCGGTCCTGCATTTCTGGTTTGGACACTTTTTTCCGCATGGCCCTTTTGCCCGCTGGGAAGCGAGACTTCTTTGGAGCGCTGATTGGCCTTTCCAGGTTGCTTGGTTGGCCAAAAAGGGCGTATGCGTTTTTTCCTGCATATATTCAGGAAAAAACGCATACGCCCTTTTTGGCCAAGGGCATCATTGTCCACGTTTTGCCGCTTTTCATGTGCTTTCAAGGCGATTCGAATCTACCTCCTGAAATCTGTTTCCTGCAATTCTGCCTTGCTTTCAAAGCCTCTTCGTTGCCTTCCCTTAGTATATTTGTGGACGAGAGGTATCATTTAAAACTCTGCAGGTTTGTGAATTGCAGTGCCCCTGAGCTCCATTTTTCAACTCGCTTTTTTGGGAGCTGGCCGCAAAAGCGCAGGATTGCTTCAGGCCCTCTTCTGGTTCTGGGGGGCAGGCTGAGCTTGTGCTTAATTCTTCTTCCTGATGGGAAAATAGAGTGACCTGTGCCTGTCCCAACACCTAGAGCTAGTCTCTCATTGGTTCCCCCTCTTCCCCTTCATCCTCAGGACAAATTGCAACCTGTACGGAACAGGAGGTTAAAGGTGCTGATTCTCCAAGGAGGGAGATGGCTAGTAAATCGGCTGGAATGGCAAACCCGAGCAAAGGAGATGAGAAATGAGGTGCGTTTTAGAAACCTTTCCCGATCACATGGTGTACCATCTTCTGGGTTTCTCATGCCTGTTTTCGACGTAGGAAGATGCCCTTGAACCTGGAGATTTGGGACCCATGGGATGGGTACCATGCAGTATTACTTGAAAGGGTCTGCGTTGGCTCACCCAACCTCACCGAACCTCTCAGCCCCAAGAGTGTCCACCCTTATGTCTCAATCAGCTGTGGGTCTAGATATGGTCAATACAGGTTGCATCACAGCCCCTGAACGAATTTTGTAAGAATTTCTCTCTCTTTCACTGTCTTTGTTTCACGGGTTTTGAAAAGTAATTTATTTTTATATTGGGGTTTAGCTGCTTTTCACGGCTGTGTTTATGCCGCTTTACACCCCCTTGACTCACTTACGGAGAGATATCAATACATAGGTTTGAAGATTCTTACTAGTCAGATATATTCTTGTGGGTGAATAGGGGGTGTTGAGTCCAGTTCACTGAAAAAGGAATAGGTCTTGTCTCTTACATATTGGGTTTATGGAACGGTATCGGAGCTAATTTGAAACCCTTGTTTTATGCATCACCCCACCTCACCTTTCCCGTTCAGCATCCATAGTGTGTTTTCTAAACGTGTGACTCTGTTCTGTTTTGTAATTCAGTTCAAGTGTAGCGGTTTTTACATTCCCTCTCTAAGTGATATCTTATGATAAGTGTCTTTTTCTGTGTGACTTATTTCACTTAGAATCGTCGTACCTAAATCCACTCATCGTGCTGCTACTAGCCTTATGACGTGGATTTCATGGCTGAGTGATATTCCATTGTACATGAGGACCACAACTTCTTTATCCATTTTTCGCTTTCCTAGGATATTTAAGGTGTAATGAAGTGGGGGTTCTTGTCAACAGAGCAGCCCTAAACTTTGGGGTGCCTGTGTCTTGCTGATTTTTAGTTTTCCCAATTTATACGCCCATGAGTGGAAGTGCCCTATGCTCTCCAAGCTGTGTTTTTTAGATGTTTCAGAACACACCGTACACTTCTCCAGAGTGGCTGTTGGCAATTTACATCCCACCCATCAGCGTAGCAAGGCTCCCATTTCTCCATGGCCAGTCCTGCATTTCTGGTTTGGACACTTTTTTCCGCATGGCCCTTTTGCCCGCTGGGAAGCGAGACTTCTTTGGAGCGCTGATTGGCCTTTCCAGGTTGCTTGGTTGGCCAAAAAGGGCGTATGCGTTTTTTCCTGAATATATTCAGGAAAAAACGCATACGCCCTTTTTGGCCAAGGGCATCATTGTCCACGTTTTGCCGCTTTTCATGTGCTTTCAAGGCGATTCGAATCTACCTCCTGAAATCTGTTTCCTGCAATTCTGCCTTGCTTTCAAAGCCTCTTCGTTGCCTTCCCTTAATATATTTGTGGACGAGAGGTATCATTTAAAACTCTGCAGGTTTGTGAATTGCAGTGCCCCTGAGCTCCATTTTTCAACTCGCTTTTTTGGGAGCTGGCCGCAAAAGCGCAGGATTGCTTCAGGCCCTCTTCTTGTTCTGGGGGGCAGGCTGAGCTTGTGCTTAATTCTTCTTCCTGATGGGAAAATAGAGTGACCTGTGCCTGTCCCAACACCTAGAGCTAGTCTCTCATTGGTTCCCCCTCTTCCCGTTCATCCTCAGGACAAATTGCAACCTGTACGGAACAGGAGGTTAAAGGTGCTGATTCTCCAAGGAGGGAGATGGCTAGTAAATCGGCTGGAATGGCGAACCCGAGCAAAGGAGATGAGAAATGAGGTGCGTTTTAGAAACCTTTCCCGATCACACGGTGTACCATCTTCTGGGTTTCTCATGCCTGTTTTCGACGTAGGAAGATGCCCTTGAACCTGGAGATTTGGGACCCATGGGATGGGTACCATGCAGTATTACTTGAAAGGGTCTGCGTTGGCTCACCCAACCTCACCGAACCTCTCAGCCCCAAGAGTGTCCACCCTTATGTCTCAATCAGCTGTGGGTCTAGATATGGTCAATCCAGGTTGCATCACAGCCCCTGAACGAATTTTGTAAGAATTTCTCTCTCTTTCACTGTCTTTGTTTCACGGGTTTTGAAAAGTAATTTATTTTTATATTGGGGTTTAGCTGCTTTTCACGGCTGTGTTTATGCCGCTTTACACCCCCTTGACTCACTTACGGAGAGATATCAATACATAGGTTTGAAGATTCTTACTAGTCAGATATATTCTTGTGCGGTGAATAGGGGGTGTTGAGTCCAGTTCACTGAAAAAGGAATAGGTCTTGTCTGTTACATATTGGGTTTATGGAACGGTATCGGAGCTAATTTGAAACCCTTGTTTTATGCATCACCCCACCTCACCTTTCCCGTTCAGCATCCATAGTGTGTTTTCTAAACGTGTGACTCTGTTCTGTTTTGTAATTCAGTTCAAGTGTAGCGGTTTTTACATTCCCTCTCTAAGTGATATCTTATGATAAGTGTCTTTTTCTGTGTGACTTATTTCACTTAGAATCGTCGTACCTAAATCCACTCATCGTGCTGCTACTAGCCTTATGACGTGGATTTCATGGCTGAGTGATATTCCATTGTACATGAGGACCACAACTTCTTTATCCATTTTTCGCTTTCCTAGGATATTTAAGGTGTAATGAAGTGGGGGTTCTTGTCAACAGAGCAGCCCTAAACTTTGGGGTGCCTGTGTCTTGCTGATTTTTAGTTTTCCCAATTTATACGCCCATGAGTGGAAGTGCCCTATGCTCTCCAAGCTGTGTTTTTTAGATGTTTCAGAACACACCGTACACTTCTCCAGAGTGGCTGTTGGCAATTTACATCCCACCCATCAGCGTAGCAAGGCTCCCATTTCTCCATGGCCGGTCCTGCATTTCTGGTTTGGACACTTTTTTCCCCATGGCCCTTTTGCCCGCTGGGAAGCGAGACTTCTTTGGAGCGCTGATTGGCCTTTCCAGGTTGCTTGGTTGGCCAAAAAGGGCGTATGCGTTTTTTCCTGAATATATTCAGGAAAAAACGCATACGCCCTTTTTGGCCAAGGGCATCATTGTCCACGTTTTGCCGCTTTTCATGTGCTTTCAAGGCGATTCGAATCTACCTCCTGAAATCTGTTTCCTGCAATTCTGCCTTGCTTTCAAAGCCTCTTCCTTGCCTTCCCTTAATATATTTGTGGACGAGAGGTATCATTTAAAACTCTGCAGGTTTGTGAATTGCAGTGCCCCTGAGCTCCATTTTTCAACTCGCTTTTTTGGGAGCTGGCCGCAAAAGCGCAGGATTGCTTCAGGCCCTCTTCTTGTTCTGGGGGGCAGGCTGAGCTTGTGCTTAATTCTTCTTCCTGATGGGAAAATAGAGTGACCTGTGCCTGTCCCAACACCTAGAGCTAGTCTCTCATTGGTTCCCCCTCTTCCCGTTCATCCTCAGGACAAATTGCAACCTGTACGGAACAGGAGGTTAAAGGTGCTGATTCTCCAAGGAGGGAGATGGCTAGTAAATCGGCTGGAATGGCGAACCCGAGCAAAGGAGATGAGAAATGAGGTGCGTTTTAGAAACCTTTCCCGATCACACGGTGTACCATCTTCTGGGTTTCTCATGCCTGTTTTCGACGTAGGAAGATGCCCTTGAACCTGGAGATTTGGGACCCATGGGATGGGTACCATGCAGTATTACTTGAAAGGGTCTGCGTTGGCTCACCCAACCTCACCGAACCTCTCAGCCCCAAGAGTGTCCACCCTTATGTCTCAATCAGCTGTGGGTCTAGATATGGTCAATCCAGGTTGCATCACAGCCCCTGAACGAATTTTGTAAGAATTTCTCTCTCTTTCACTGTCTTTGTTTCACGGGTTTTGAAAAGTAATTTATTTTTATATTGGGGTTTAGCTGCTTTTCACGGCTGTGTTTATGCCGCTTTACACCCCCTTGACTCACTTACGGAGAGATATCAATACATAGGTTTGAAGATTCTTACTAGTCAGATATATTCTTGTGCGGTGAATAGGGGGTGTTGAGTCCAGTTCACTGAAAAAGGAATAGGTCTTGTCTGTTACATATTGGGTTTATGGAACGGTATCGGAGCTAATTTGAAACCCTTGTTTTATGCATCACCCCACCTCACCTTTCCCGTTCAGCATCCATAGTGTGTTTTCTAAACGTGTGACTCTGTTCTGTTTTGTAATTCAGTTCAAGTGTAGCGGTTTTTACATTCCCTCTCTAAGTGATATCTTATGATAAGTGTCTTTTTCTGTGTGACTTATTTCACTTAGAATCGTCGTACCTAAATCCACTCATCGTGCTGCTACTAGCCTTATGACGTGGATTTCATGGCTGAGTGATATTCCATTGTACATGAGGACCACAACTTCTTTATCCATTTTTCGCTTTCCTAGGATATTTAAGGTGTAATGAAGTGGGGGTTCTTGTCAACAGAGCAGCCCTAAACTTTGGGGTGCCTGTGTCTTGCTGATTTTTAGTTTTCCCAATTTATACGCCCATGAGTGGAAGTGCCCTATGCTCTCCAAGCTGTGTTTTTTAGATGTTTCAGAACACACCGTACACTTCTCCAGAGTGGCTGTTGGCAATTTACATCCCACCCATCAGCGTAGCAAGGCTCCCATTTCTCCATGGCCGGTCCTGCATTTCTGGTTTGGACACTTTTTTCCGCATGGCCCTTTTGCCCGCTGGGAAGCGAGACTTCTTTGGAGCGCTGATTGGCCTTTCCAGGTTGCTTGGTTGGCCAAAAAGGGCGTATGCGTTTTTTTCCTGAATATATTCAGGAAAAAACGCATACGCCCTTTTTGGCCAAGGGCATCATTGTCCACGTTTTGCCGCTTTTCATGTGCTTTCAAGGCGATTCGAATCTACCTCCTGAAATCTGTTTCCTGCAATTCTGCCTTGCTTTCAAAGCCTCTTCCTTGCCTTCCCTTAATATATTTGTGGACGAGAGGTATCATTTAAAACTCTGCAGGTTTGTGAATTGCAGTGCCCCTGAGCTCCATTTTTCAACTCGCTTTTTTGGGAGCTGGCCGCAAAAGCGCAGGATTGCTTCAGGCCCTCTTCTGGTTCTGGGGGGCAGGCTGAGCTTGTGCTTAATTCTTCTTCCTGATGGGAAAATAGAGTGACCTGTGCCTGTCCCAACACCTAGAGCTAGTCTCTCATTGGTTCCCCCTCTTCCCGTTCATCCTCAGGACAAATTGCAACCTGTACGGAACAGGAGGTTAAAGGTGCTGATTCTCCAAGGAGGGAGATGGCTAGTAAATCGGCTGGAATGGCGAACCGGAGCAAAGGAGATGAGAAATGAGGTGCGTTTTAGAAACCTTTCCCGATCACACGGTGTACCATCTTCTGGGTTTCTCATGCCTGTTTTCGACGTAGGAAGATGCCCTTGAACCTGGAGATTTGGGACCCATGGGATGGGTACCATGCAGTATTACTTGAAAGGGTCTGCGTTGGCTCACCCAACCTCACCGAACCTCTCAGCCCCAAGAGTGTCCACCCTTATGTCTCAATCAGCTGTGGGTCTAGATATGGTCAATCCAGGTTGCATCACAGCCCCTGAACGAATTTTGTAAGAATTTCTCTCTCTTTCACTGTCTTTGTTTCACGGGTTTTGAAAAGTAATTTATTTTTATATTGGGTTTTAGCTGCTTTTCACGGCTCTGTTTATGCCGCTTTACACCCCCTTGACTCACTTACGGAGAGATATCAATACATAGGTTTGAAGATTCTTACTAGTCAGATATATTCTTGTGCGGTGAATAGGGGGTGTTGAGTCCAGTTCACTGAAAAAGGAATAGGTCTTGTCTGTTACATATTGGGTTTATGGAACAGTATCGGAGCTAATTTGAAACCCTTGTTTTATGCATCACCCCACCTCACCTTGCCCGTTCAGCATCCATAGTGTGTTTTCTAAACGTGTGACTCTGTTCTGTTTTGTAATTCAGTTCAAGTGTAGCGGTTTTTACATTCTCTCTCTAAGTGATATCTTATGATAAGTGTCTTTTTCTGTGTGACTTATTTCACTTAGAATCGTCGTACCTAAATCCACTCATCGTGCTGCTACTAGCCTTATGACGTTGATTTCATGGCTGAGTGATATTCCATTGTACATGAGGACCACAACTTCTTTATCCATTTTTCGCTTTCCTAGGATATTTAAGGTGTAATGAAGTGGGGGTTCTTGTCAACAGAGCAGCCCTAAACTTTGGGGTGCCTGTGTCTTGCTGATTTTTAGTTTTCCCAATTTATACGCCCATGAGTGGAAGTGCCCTATGCTCTCCAAGCTGTGTTTTTTAGATGTTTCAGAACACACCGTACACTTCTCCAGAGTGGCTGTTGGCAATTTACATCCCACCCATCAGCGTAGCAAGGCTCCCATTTCTCCATGGCCGGTCCTGCATTTCTGGTTTGGACACTTTTTTCCGCATGGCCCTTTTGCCCGCTGGGAAGCGAGACTTCTTTGGAGCGCTGATTGGCCTTTCCAGGTTGCTTGGTTGGCCAAAAAGGGCGTATGCGTTTTTTCCTGAATATATTCAGGAAAAAACGCATACGCCCTTTTTGGCCAAGGGCATCATTGTCCACGTTTTGCCGCTTTTCATGTGCTTTCAAGGCGATTCGAATCTACCTCCTGAAATCTGTTTCCTGCAATTCTGCCTTGCTTTCAAAGCCTCTTCGTTGCCTTCCCTTAATATATTTGTGGACGAGAGGTATCATTTAAAACTCTGCAGGTTTGTGAATTGCAGTGCCCCTGAGCTCCATTTTTCAACTCGCTTTTCTGGGAGCTGGCCGCAAAAGCGCAGGATTGCTTCTGGCCCTCTTCTGGTTCTGGGGGGCAGGCTGAGCTTGTGCTTAATTCTTCTTCCTGATGGGAAAATAGAGTGACCTGTGCCTGTCCCAACACCTAGAGCTAGTCTCTCATTGGTTCCCCCTCTTCCCCTTCATCCTCAGGACAAATTGCAACCTGTACGGAACAGGAGGTTAAAGGTGCTGATTCTCCAAGGAGGTAGATGGCTAGTAAATCGGCTGGAATGGCGAACCCGAGCAAAGGAGATGAGAAATGAGGTGCGTTTTAGAAACCTTTCCCGATCACACGGTGTACCATCTTCTGGGTTTCTCATGCCTGTTTTCGACGTAGGAAGATGCCCTTGAACCTGGAGATTTGGGACCCATGGGATGGGTACCATGCAGTATTACTTGAAAGGGTCTGCGTTGGCTCACCCAACCTCACCGAACCTCTCAGCCCCAAGAGTGTCCACCCTTATGTCTCAATCAGCTGTGGGTCTAGATATGGTCAATCCAGGTTGCATCACAGCCCCTGAACGAATTTTGTAAGAATTTCTCTCTCTTTCACTGTCTTTGTTTCACGGGTTTTGAAAAGTAATTTATTTTTGTATTGGGGTTTAGCTGCTTTTCACGGCTGTGTTTATGCCGCTTTACACCCCCTTGACTCACTTACGGAGAGATATCAATACATAGGTTTGAAGATTCTTACTAGTCAGATATATTCTTGTGCGGTGAATAGGGGGTGTTGAGTCCAGTTCACTGAAAAAGGAATAGGTCTTGTCTGTTACATATTGGGTTTATGGAACAGTATCGGAGCTAATTTGAAACCCTTGTTTTATGCATCACCCCACCTCACCTTTCCCGTTCAGCAGCCATAGTGTGTTTTCTAAACGTGTGACTCTGTTCTGTTTTGTAATTCAGTTCAAGTGTAGCGGTTTTTACATTCCCTCTCTAAGTGATATCTTATGATAAGTGTCTTTTTCTGTGTGACTTATTTCACTTAGAATCGTCGTACCTAAATCCACTCATCGTGCTGCTACTAGCCTTATGACGTTGATTTCATGGCTGAGTGATATTCCATTGTACATGAGGACCACAACTTCTTTATCCATTTTTCGCTTTCCTAGGATATTTAAGGTGTAATGAAGTGGGGGTTCTTGTCAACAGAGCAGCCCTAAACTTTGGGGTGCCTGTGTCTTGCTGATTTTTAGTTTTCCCAATTTATACGCCCATGAGTGGAAGTGCCCTATGCTCTCCAAGCTGTGTTTTTTAGATGTTTCAGAACACACCGTACACTTCTCCAGAGTGGCTGTTGGCAATTTACATCCCACCCATCAGCGTAGCAAGGCTCCCATTTCTCCATGGCCGGTCCTGCATTTCTGGTTTGGACACTTTTTTCCGCATGGCCCTTTTGCCCGCTGGGAAGCGAGACTTCTTTGGAGCGCTGATTGGCCTTTCCAGGTTGCTTGGTTGGCCAAAAAGGGCGTATGCGTTTTTTCCTGAATATATTCAGGAAAAAACACATACGCCCTTTTTGGCCAAGGGCATCATTGTCCACGTTTTGCCGCTTTTCATGTGCTTTCAAGGCGATTCGAATCTACCTCCTGAAATCTGTTTCCTGCAATTCTGCCTTGCTTTCAAAGCCTCTTCGTTGCCTTCCCTTAATATATTTGTGGACGAGAGGTATCATTTAAAACTCTGCAGGTTTGTGAATTGCAGTGCCCCTGAGCTCCATTTTTCAACTCGCTTTTTTGGGAGCTGGCCGCAAAAGCGCAGGATTGCTTCAGGCCCTCTTCTGGTTCTGGGGGGCAGGCTGAGCTTGTGCTTAATTCTTCTTCCTGATGGGAAAATAGAGTGACCTGTGCCTGTCCCAACACCTAGAGCTAGTCTCTCATTGGTTCCCCCTCTTCCCCTTCATCCTCAGGACAAATTGCAACCTGTACGGAACAGGAGGTTAAAGGTGCTGATTCTCCAAGGAGGTAGATGGCTAGTAAATCGGCTGGAATGGCGAACCCGAGCAAAGGAGATGAGAAATGAGGTGCGTTTTAGAAACCTTTCCCGATCACACGGTGTACCATCTTCTGGGTTTCTCATGCCTGTTTTCGACGTAGGAAGATGCCCTTGAACCTGGAGATTTGGGACCCATGGGATGGGTACCATGCAGTATTACTTGAAAGGGTCTGCGTTGGCTCACCCAACCTCACCGAACCTCTCAGCCCCAAGAGTGTCCACCCTTATGTCTCAATCAGCTGTGGGTCTAGATATGGTCAATCCAGGTTGCATCACAGCCCCTGAACGAATTTTGTAAGAATTTCTCTCTCTTTCACTGTCTTTGTTTCACGGGTTTTGAAAAGTAATTTATTTTTATATTGGGGTTTAGCTGCTTTTCACGGCTGTGTTTATGCCGCTTTACACCCCCTTGACTCACTTACGGAGAGATATCAATACATAGGTTTGAAGATTCTTACTAGTCAGATATATTCTTGTGCGGTGAATAGGGGGTGTTGAGTCCAGTTCACTGAAAAAGGAATAGGTCTTGTCTGTTACATATTGGGTTTATGGAACGGTATCGGAGCTAATTTGAAACCCTTGTATTATGCATCACCCCACCTCACCTTTCCCGTTCAGCATCCATAGTGTGTTTTCTAAACGTGTGACTCTGTTCTGTTTTGTAATTCAGTTCAAGTGTAGCGGTTTTTACATTCCCTCTCTAAGTGATATCTTATGATAAGTGTCTTTTTCTGTGTGACTTATTTCACTTAGAATCGTCGTACCTAAATCCACTCATCGTGCTGCTACTAGCCTTATGACGTTGATTTCATGGCTGAGTGATATTCCATTGTACATGAGGACCACAACTTCTTTATCCATTTTTCGCTTTCCTAGGATATTTAAAGTGTAATGAAGTGGGGGTTCTTGTCAACAGAGCAGCCCTAAACTTTGGGGTGCCTGTGTCTTGCTGATTTTTAGTTTTCCCAATTTATACGCCCATGAGTGGAAGTGCCCTATGCTCTCCAAGCTGTGTTTTTTAGATGTTTCAGAACACACCGTACACTTCTCCAGAGTGGCTGTTGGCAATTTACATCCCACCCATCAGCGTAGCAAGGCTCCCATTTCTCCATGGCCCGTCCTGCATTTCTGGTTTGGACACTTTTTTCCGCATGGCCCTTTTGCCCGCTGGGAAGCGAGACTTCTTTGGAGCGCTGATTGGCCTTTCCAGGTTGCTTGGTTGGCCAAAAAGGGCGTATGCGTTTTTTCCTGAATATATTCAGGAAAAAACGCATACGCCCTTTTTGGCCAAGGGCATCATTGTCCACGTTTTGCCGCTTTTCATGTGCTTTCAAGGCGATTCGAATCTACCTCCTGAAATCTGTTTCCTGCAATTCTGCCTTGCTTTCAAAGCCTCTTCGTTGCCTTCCCTTAATATATTTGTGGACGAGAGGTATCATTTAAAACTCTGCAGGTTTGTGAATTGCAGTGCCCCTGAGCTCCATTTTTCAACTCGCTTTTCTGGGAGCTGGCCGCAAAAGCGCAGGATTGCTTCAGGCCCTCTTCTGGTTCTGGGGGGCAGGCTGAGCTTGTGCTTAATTCTTCTTCCTGATGGGAAAATAGAGTGACCTGTGCCTGTCCCAACACCTAGAGCTAGTCTCTCATTGGTTCCCCCTCTTCCCCTTCATCCTCAGGACAAATTGCAACCTGTACGGAACAGGAGGTTAAAGGTGCTGATTCTCCAAGGAGGTAGATGGCTAGTAAATCGGCTGGAATGGCGAACCCGAGCAAAGGAGATGAGAAATGAGGTGCGTTTTAGAAACCTTTCCCGATCACACGGTGTACCATCTTCTGGGTTTCTCATGCCTGTTTTCGACGTAGGAAGATGCCCTTGAACCTGGAGATTTGGGACCCATGGGATGGGTACCATGCAGTATTACTTGAAAGGGTCTGCGTTGGCTCACCCAACCTCACCGAACCTCTCAGCCCCAAGAGTGTCCACCCTTATGTCTCAATCAGCTGTGGGTCTAGATATGGTCAATCCAGGTTGCATCACAGCCCCTGAACGAATTTTGTAAGAATTTCTCTCTCTTTCACTGTCTTTGTTTCACGGGTTTTGAAAAGTAATTTATTTTTATATTGGGGTTTAGCTGCTTTTCACGGCTGTGTTTATGCCGCTTTACACCCCCTTGACTCACTTACGGAGAGATATCAATACATAGGTTTGAAGATTCTTACTAGTCAGATATATTCTTGTGCGGTGAATAGGGGGTGTTGAGTCCAGTTCACTGAAAAAGGAATAGGTCTTGTCTGTTACATATTGGGTTTATGGAACGGTATCGGAGCTAATTTGAAACCCTTGTTTTATGCATCACCCCACCTCACCTTTCCCGTTCAGCAGCCATAGTGTGTTTTCTAAACGTGTGACTCTGTTCTGTTTTGTAATTCAGTTCAAGTGTAGCGGTTTTTACATTCCCTCTCTAAGTGATATCTTATGATAAGTGTCTTTTTCTGTGTGACTTATTTCACTTAGAATCGTCGTACCTAAATCCACTCATCGTGCTGCTACTAGCCTTATGACGTTGATTTCATGGCTGAGTGATATTCCATTGTACATGAGGACCACAACTTCTTTATCCATTTTTCGCTTTCCTAGGATATTTAAGGTGTAATGAAGTGGGGGTTCTTGTCAACAGAGCAGCCCTAAACTTTGGGGTGCCTGTGTCTTGCTGATTTTTAGTTTTCCCAATTTATACGCCCATGAGTGGAAGTGCCCTATGCTCTCCAAGCTGTGTTTTTTAGATGTTTCAGAACACACCGTACACTTCTCCAGAGTGGCTGTTGGCAATTTACATCCCACCCATCAGCGTAGCAAGGCTCCCATTTCTCCATGGCCGGTCCTGCATTTCTGGTTTGGACACTTTTTTCCGCATGGCCCTTTTGCCCGCTGGGAAGCGAGACTTCTTTGGAGCGCTGATTGGCCTTTCCAGGTTGCTTGGTTGGCCAAAAAGGGCGTATGCGTTTTTTCCTGAATATATTCAGGAAAAAACACATACGCCCTTTTTGGCCAAGGGCATCATTGTCCACGTTTTGCCGCTTTTCATGTGCTTTCAAGGCGATTCGAATCTACCTCCTGAAATCTGTTTCCTGCAATTCTGCCTTGCTTTCAAAGCCTCTTCGTTGCCTTCCCTTAATATATTTGTGGACGAGAGGTATCATTTAAAACTCTGCAGGTTTGTGAATTGCAGTGCCCCTGAGCTCCATTTTTCAACTCGCTTTTTTGGGAGCTGGCCGCAAAAGCGCAGGATTGCTTCAGGCCCTCTTCTGGTTCTGGGGGGCAGGCTGAGCTTGTGCTTAATTCTTCTTCCTGATGGGAAAATAGAGTGACCTGTGCCTGTCCCAACACCTAGAGCTAGTCTCTCATTGGTTCCCCCTCTTCCCCTTCATCCTCAGGACAAATTGCAACCTGTACGGAACAGGAGGTTAAAGGTGCTGATTCTCCAAGGAGGTAGATGGCTAGTAAATCGGCTGGAATGGCGAACCCGAGCAAAGGAGATGAGAAATGAGGTGCGTTTTAGAAACCTTTCCCGATCACACGGTGTACCATCTTCTGGGTTTCTCATGCCTGTTTTCGACGTAGGAAGATGCCCTTGAACCTGGAGATTTGGGACCCATGGGATGGGTACCATGCAGTATTACTTGAAAGGGTCTGCGTTGGCTCACCCAACCTCACCGAACCTCTCAGCCCCAAGAGTGTCCACCCTTATGTCTCAATCAGCTGTGGGTCTAGATATGGTCAATCCAGGTTGCATCACAGCCCCTGAACGAATTTTGTAAGAATTTCTCTCTCTTTCACTGTCTTTGTTTCACGGGTTTTGAAAAGTAATTTATTTTTATATTGGGGTTTAGCTGCTTTTCACGGCTGTGTTTATGCCGCTTTACACCCCCTTGACTCACTTACGGAGAGATATCAATACATAGGTTTGAAGATTCTTACTAGTCAGATATATTCTTGTGCGGTGAATAGGGGGTGTTGAGTCCAGTTCACTGAAAAAGGAATAGGTCTTGTCTGTTACATATTGGGTTTATGGAACGGTATCGGAGCTAATTTGAAACCCTTGTATTATGCATCACCCCACCTCACCTTTCCCGTTCAGCATCCATAGTGTGTTTTCTAAACGTGTGACTCTGTTCTGTTTTGTAATTCAGTTCAAGTGTAGCGGTTTTTACATTCCCTCTCTAAGTGATATCTTATGATAAGTGTCTTTTTCTGTGTGACTTATTTCACTTAGAATCGTCGTACCTAAATCCACTCATCGTGCTGCTACTAGCCTTATGACGTTGATTTCATGGCTGAGTGATATTCCATTGTACATGAGGACCACAACTTCTTTATCCATTTTTCGCTTTCCTAGGATATTTAAAGTGTAATGAAGTGGGGGTTCTTGTCAACAGAGCAGCCCTAAACTTTGGGGTGCCTGTGTCTTGCTGATTTTTAGTTTTCCCAATTTATACGCCCATGAGTGGAAGTGCCCTATGCTCTCCAAGCTGTGTTTTTTAGATGTTTCAGAACACACCGTACACTTCTCCAGAGTGGCTGTTGGCAATTTACATCCCACCCATCAGCGTAGCAAGGCTCCCATTTCTCCATGGCCCGTCCTGCATTTCTGGTTTGGACACTTTTTTCCGCATGGCCCTTTTGCCCGCTGGGAAGCGAGACTTCTTTGGAGCGCTGATTGGCCTTTCCAGGTTGCTTGGTTGGCCAAAAAGGGCGTATGCGTTTTTTCCTGAATATATTCAGGAAAAAACGCATACGCCCTTTTTGGCCAAGGGCATCATTGTCCACGTTCTGCCGCTTTTCATGTGCTTTCAAGGCGATTCGAATCTACCTCCTGAAATCTGTTTCCTGCAATTCTGCCTTGCTTTCAAAGCCTCTTCGTTGCCTTCCCTTAGTATATTTGTGGACGAGAGGTATCATTTAAAACTCTGCAGGTTTGTGAATTGCAGTGCCCCTGAGCTCCATTTTTCAACTCGCTTTTTTGGGAGCTGGCCGCAAAAGCGCAGGATTGCTTCAGGCCCTCTTCTGGTTCTGGGGGGCAGGCTGAGCTTGTGCTTAATTCTTCTTCCTGATGGGAAAATAGAGTGACCTGTGCCTGTCCCAACACCTAGAGCTAGTCTCTCATTGGTTCCCCCTCTTCCCCTTCATCCTCAGGACAAATTGCAACCTGTACGGAACAGGAGGTTAAAGGTGCTGATTCTCCAAGGAGGGAGATGGCTAGTAAATCGGCTGGAATGGCGAACCCGAGCAAAGGAGATGAGAAATGAGGTGCGTTTTAGAAACCTTTCCCGATCACACGGTGTACCATCTTCTGGGTTTCTCATGGCTGTTTTCGACGTAGGAAGATGCCCTTGAACCTGGAGATTTGGGACCCATGGGATGGGTACCATGCAGTATTACTTGAAAGGGTCTGCGTTGGCTCACCCAACCTCACCGAACCTCTCAGCCCCAAGAGTGTCCACCCTTATGTCTCAATCAGCTGTGGGTCTAGATATGGTCAATCCAGGTTGCATCACAGCCCCTGAACGAATTTTGTAAGAATTTCTCTCTCTTTCACTGTCTTTGTTTCACGGGTTTTGAAAAGTAATTTATTTTTATAATGGGGTTTAGCTGCTTTTCACGGCTGTGTTTATGCCGCTTTACACCCCCTTGACTCACTTACGGAGAGATATCAATACATAGGTTTGAAGATTCTTACTAGTCAGATATATTCTTGTGCGGTGAATAGGGGGTGTTGAGTCCAGTTCACTGAAAAAGGAATAGGTCTTGTCTCTTACATATTGGGTTTATGGAACGGTATCGGAGCTAATTTGAAACCCTTGTTTTATGCATCACCCCACCTAACCTTTCCCTTTCAGCAGCCAAAGTGTGTTTTCTAAACGTGTGACTCTGTTCTGTTTTGTAATTCAGATCAAGTGTAGCGGTTTTTACATTCCCTCTCTAAGTGATATCTTATGATAAGTGTCTTTTTCTGTGTGACTTATTTCACTTAGAATCGTCGTACCTAAATCCACTCATCGTGCTGCTACTAGCCTTATGACGTGGATTTCATGGCTGAGTGATATTCCATTGTACATGAGGACCACAACTTCTTTATCCATTTTTCTCTTTCCTAGATTATTTAAGGTGTAATGAAGTGGGGGTTCTTGTCAACAGAGCAGCCCTAAACTTTGGGGTGCCTGTGTCTTGCTGATTTTTAGTTTTCCCAATTTATACGCCCATGAGTGGAAGTGCCCTATGCTCTCCAAGCTGTGTTTTTTAGATGTTTCAGAACACACCGTACACTTCTCCAGAGTGGCTGTTGGCAATTTACATCCCACCCATCAGCGTAGCAAGGCTCCCATTTCTCCATGGCCGGTCCTGCATTTCTGGTTTGGACACTTTTTTCCGCATGGCCCTTTTGCCCGCTGGGAAGCGAGACTTCTTTGGAGCGCTGATTGGCCTTTCCAGGTTGCTTGGTTGGCCAAAAAGGGCGTATGCGTTTTTTCCTGAATATATTCAGGAAAAAACGCATACGCCCTTTTTGGCCAAGGGCATCATTTTCCACGTTTTGCCGCTTTTCATGTGCTTTCAAGGCGATTCGAATCTACCTCCTGAAATCTGTTTCCTGCAATTCTGCCTTGCTTTCAAAGCCTCTTCGTTGCCTTCCCTTAGTATATTTGTGGACGAGAGGTATCATTTAAAACTCTGCAGGTTTGTGAATTGCAGTGCCCCTGAGCTCCATTTTTCAACTCGCTTTTTTGGGAGCTGGCCGCAAAAGCGCAGGATTGCTTCAGGCCCTCTTCTGGTTCTGGGGGGCAGGCGGAGCTTGTGCTTAATTCTTCTTCCTGATGGGAAAATAGAGTGACCTGTGCCTGTCCCAACACCTAGAGCTAGTCTCTCATTGGTTCCCCCTCTTCCCCTTCATCCTCAGGACAAATTGCAACCTGTACGGAACAGGAGGTTAAAGGTGCTGATTCTCCAAGGAGGGAGATGGCTAGTAAATCGGCTGGAATGGCGAACCCGAGCAAAGGAGATGAGAAATGAGGTGCGTTTTAGAAACCTTTCCCGATCACACGGTGTACCATCTTCTGGGTTTCTCATGCCTGTTTTCGACGTAGGAAGATGCCCTTGAACCTGGAGATTTGGGACCCATGGGATGGTACCATGCAGTATTATTTTAAAGGATCTGAGTTGGCTCTCCCAACCTCATCAAACCTCTCAGCCCCAAGAGTGTCCACCCTTATGTCTCAATCAGCTGTTGGTCTAGATATGGTCAATCCAGGTTGCATCACAGCCCCTGAACGAATTTTGTAAGAATTTCTCTCTCTTTCACTGTCTTTGTTTCACGGGTTTTGAAAAGTAATTTATTTTTATATTGGGGTTTAGCTGCTTTTCACGGCTGTGTTTATGCCGCTTTACACCCCCTTGACTCACTTACGGAGAGATATCAATACATAGGTTTGAAGATTCTTACTAGTCAGATATATTCTTGTGCGGTGAATAGGGGGTGTTGAGTCCAGTTCACTGAAAAAGGAATAGGTCTTGTCTCTTACATATTGGGTTTATGGAACGGTATCGGAGCTAATTTGAAACCCTTGTTTTATGCATCACCCCACCTCACCTTGCCCGTTCAGCATCCATAGTGTGTTTTCTAAACGTGTGACTCTGTTCTGTTTTGTAATTCAGTTCAAGTGTAGCGGTTTTTACATTCCCTCTCTAAGTGATATCTTATGATAAGTGTCTTTTTCTGTGTGACTTATTTCACTTAGAATCGTCGTACCTAAATCCACTCATCGTGCTGCTACTAGCCTTATGACGTTGATTTCATGGCTGAGTGATATTCCATTGTACATGAGGACCACAACTTCTTTATCCATTTTTCTCTTTCTTAGGATATTTAAGGTGTAATGAAGTGGGGGTTCTTGTCAACAGAGCAGCCCTAAACTTTGGGGTGCCTGTGTCTTGCTGATTTTTAGTTTTCCCAATTTATACGCCCATGAGTGGAAGTGCCCTATGCTCTCCAAGCTGTGTTTTTTAGATGTTTCAGAACACACCGTACACTTCTCCAGAGTGGCTGTTGGCAATTTACATCCCACCCATCAGCGTAGCAAGGCTCCCATTTCTCCATGGCCCGTCCTGCATTTCTGGTTTGGACACTTTTTTCCGCATGGCCCTTTTGCCCGCTGGGAAGCCAGACTTCTTTGGAGCGCTGATTGGCCTTTCCAGGTTGCTTGGTTGGCCAAAAAGGGCGTATGCGTTTTTTCCTGAATATATTCAGGAAAAAACGCATACGCCCTTTTTGGCCAAGGGCATCATTGTCCACGTTCTGCCGCTTTTCATGTGCTTTCAAGGCGATTCGAATCTACCTCCTGAAATCTGTTTCCTGCAATTCTGCCTTGCTTTCAAAGCCTCTTCGTTGCCTTCCCTTAGTATATTTGTGGACGAGAGGTATCATTTAAAACTCTGCAGGTTTGTGAATTGCAGTGCCCCTGAGCTCCATTTTTCAACTCGCTTTTTTGGGAGCTGGCCGCAAAAGCGCAGGATTGCTTCAGGCCCTCTTCTCGTTCTGGGGGGCAGGCTGAGCTTGTGCTTAATTCTTCTTCCTGATGGGATAATAGAGTGACCTGTGCCTGTCCCAACACCTAGAGCTAGTCTCTCATTGGTTTCCCCTCTTCCCCTTCATCCTCAGGAGAAATTGCAACCTGTACGGAACAGGAGGTTAAAGGTGCTGATTCTCCAAGGAGGGAGATGGCTAGTAAATCGGCTGGAATGGCGAACCCGAGCAAAGGAGATGAGAAATGAGGTGCGTTTTAGAAACCTTTCCCGATCACACGGTGTACCATCTTCTGGGTTTCTCATGCCTGTTTTCGACGTAGGAAGATGCCCTTGAACCTGGAGATTTGGGACCCATGGGATGGGTACCATGCAGTATTACTTGAAAGGGTCTGCGTTGGCTCACCCAACCTCACCGAACCTCTCAGCCCCAAGAGTGTCCACCCTTATGTCTCAATCAGCTGTGTGTCTAGATATGGTCAATCCAGGTTGCATCACAGCCCCTGAACGAATTTTGTAAGAATTTCTCTCTCTTTCACTGTCTTTGTTTCACGGGTTTTGAAAAGTAATTTATTTTTATAATGGGGTTTAGCTGCTTTTCACGGCTGTGTTTATGCCGCTTTACACCCCCTTGACTCACTTACGGAGAGATATCAATACATAGGTTTGAAGATTCTTACTAGTCAGATATATTCTTGTGCGGTGAATAGGGGGTGTTGAGTCCAGTTCACTGAAAAAGGAATAGGTCTTGTCTCTTACATATTGGGTTTATGGAACGGTATCGGAGCTAATTTGAAACCCTTGTTTTATGCATCACCCCACCTAACCTTTCCCTTTCAGCAGCCAAAGTGTGTTTTCTAAACGTGTGACTCTGTTCTGTTTTGTAATTCAGTTCAAGTGTAGCGGTTTTTACATTCCCTCTCTAAGTGATATCTTATGATAAGTGTCTTTTTCTGTGTGACTTATTTCACTTAGAATCGTCGTACCTAAATCCACTCATCGTGCTGCTACTAGCCTTATGACGTGGATTTCATGGCTGAGTGATATTCCATTGTACATGAGGACCACAACTTCTTTATCCATTTTTCTCTTTCCTAGATTATTTAAGGTGTAATGAAGTGGGGGTTCTTGTCAACAGAGCAGCCCTAAACTTTGGGGTGCCTGTGTCTTGCTGATTTTTAGTTTTCCCAATTTATACGCCCATGAGTGGAAGTGCCCTATGCTCTCCAAGCTGTGTTTTTTAGATGTTTCAGAACACACCGTACACTTCTCCAGAGTGGCTGTTGGCAATTTACATCCCACCCATCAGCGTAGCAAGGCTCCCATTTCTCCATGGCCGGTCCTGCATTTCTGGTTTGGACACTTTTTTCCGCATGGCCCTTTTGCCCGCTGGGAAGCGAGACTTCTTTGGAGCGCTGATTGGCCTTTCCAGGTTGCTTGGTTGGCCAAAAAGGGCGTATGCGTTTTTTCCTGAATATATTCAGGAAAAAACGCATACGCCCTTTTTGGCCAAGGGCATCATTGTCCACGTTTTGCCGCTTTTCATGTGCTTTCAAGGCGATTCGAATCTACCTCCTGAAATCTGTTTCCTGCAATTCTGCCTTGCTTTCAAAGCCTCTTCGTTGCCTTCCCTTAGTATATTTGTGGACGAGAGGTATCATTTAAAACTCTGCAGGTTTGTGAATTGCAGTGCCCCTGAGCTCCATTTTTCAACTCGCTTTTTTGGGAGCTGGCCGCAAAAGCGCAGGATTGCTTCAGGCCCTCTTCTGGTTCTGGGGGGCAGGCGGAGCTTGTGCTTAATTCTTCTTCCTGATGGGAAAATAGAGTGACCTGTGCCTGTCCCAACACCTAGAGCTAGTCTCTCATTGGTTCCCCCTCTTCCCCTTCATCCTCAGGACAAATTGCAACCTGTACGGAACAGGAGGTTAAAGGTGCTGATTCTCCAAGGAGGGAGATGGCTAGTAAATCGGCTGGAATGGCGAACCCGAGCAAAGGAGATGAGAAATGAGGTGCGTTTTAGAAACCTTTCCCGATCACACGGTGTACCATCTTCTGGGTTTCTCATGCCTGTTTTCGACGTAGGAAGATGCCCTTGAACCTGGAGATTTGGGACCCATGGGATGGTACCATGCAGTATTATTTTAAAGGATCTGCGTTGGCTCGCCCAACCTCATCAAACCTCTCAGCCCCAAGAGTGTCCACCCTTATGTCTCAATCAGCTGTGGGTCTAGATATGGTCAATCCAGGTTGCATCACAGCCCCTGAACGAATTTTGTAAGAATTTCTCTCTCTTTCACTGTCTTTGTTTCACGGGTTTTGAAAAGTAATTTATTTTTATATTGGGGTTTAGCTGCTTTTCACGGCTGTGTTTATGCCGCTTTACACCCCCTTGACTCACTTACGGAGAGATATCAATACATAGGTTTGAAGATTCTTACTAGTCAGATATATTCTTGTGCGGTGAATAGGGGGTGTTGAGTCCAGTTCACTGAAAAAGGAATAGGTCTTGTCTGTTACATATTGGGTTTATGGAACGGTATCGGAGCTAATTTGAAACCCTTGTTTTATGCATCACCCCACCTCACCTTTCCCGTTCAGCATCCATAGTGTGTTTTCTAAACGTGTGACTCTGTTCTGTTTTGTAATTCAGTTCAAGTGTAGCGGTTTTTACATTCCCTCTCTAAGTGATATCTTATGATAAGTGTCTTTTTCTGTGTGACTTATTTCACTTAGAATCGTCGTACCTAAATCCACTCATCGTGCTGCTACTAGCCTTATGACGTTGATTTCATGGCTGAGTGATATTCCATTGTACATGAGGACCACAACTTCTTTATCCATTTTTCGCTTTCCTAGGATATTTAAGGTGTAATGAAGTGGGGGTTCTTGTCAACAGAGCAGCCCTAAACTTTGGGGTGCCTGTGTCTTGCTGATTTTTAGTTTTCCCAATTTATACGCCCATGAGTGGAAGTGCCCTATGCTCTCCAAGCTGTGTTTTTTAGATGTTTCAGAACACACCGTACACTTCTCCAGAGTGGCTGTTGGCAATTTACATCCCACCCATCAGCGTAGCAAGGCTCCCATTTCTCCATGGCCGGTCCTGCATTTCTGGTTTGGACACTTTTTTCCCCATGGCCCTTTTGCCCGCTGGGAAGCGAGACTTCTTTGGAGCGCTGATTGGCCTTTCCAGGTTGCTTGGTTGGCCAAAAAGGGCGTATGCGTTTTTTCCTGAATATATTCAGGAAAAAACGCATACGCCCTTTTTGGCCAAGGGCATCATTGTCCACGTTTTGCCGCTTTTCATGTGCTTTCAAGGCGATTCGCATCTACCTCCTGAAATCTGTTTCCTGCAATTCTGCCTTGCTTTCAAAGCCTCTTCGTTGCCTTCCCTTAATATATTTGTGGACGAGAGGTATCATTTAAAACTCTGCAGGTTTGTGAATTGCAGTGCCCCTGAGCTCCATTTTTCAACTCGCTTTTTTGGGAGCTGGCCGCAAAAGCGCAGGATTGCTTCAGGCCCTCTTCTGGTTCTGGGGGGCAGGCTGAGCTTGTGCTTAATTCTTCTTCCTGATGGGAAAATAGAGGGACCTGTGCCTGTCCCAACACCTAGAGCTAGTCTCTCATTGGTTCCCCCTCTTCCCGTTCATCCTCAGGACAAATTGCAACCTGTACGGAACAGGAGGTTAAAGGTGCTGATTCTCCAAGGAGGGAGATGGCTAGTAAAGCGGCTGGAATGGCGAACCCGAGCAAAGGAGATGAGAAATGAGATGCGTTTTAGAAACCTTTCCCGATCACACGGTGTACCATCTTCTGGGTTTCTCATGCCTGTTTTCGACGTAGGAAGATGCCCTTGAACCTGGAGATTTGGGACCCATGGGATGGGTACCATGCAGTATTACTTGAAAGGGTCTGCGTTGGCTCACCCAACCTCACCGAACCTCTCAGCCCCAAGAGTGTCCACCCTTATGTCTCAATCAGCTGTGGGTCTAGATATGGTCAATCCAGGTTGCATCACAGCCCCTGAACGAATTTTGTAAGAATTTCTCTCTCTTTCACTGTCTTTGTTTCACGGGTTTTGAAAAGTAATTTATTTTTATATTGGGGTTTAGCTGCTTTTTACGGCTGTGTTTATGCCGCTTTACACCCCCTTGACTCACTTACGGAGAGATATCAATACATAGGTTTGAAGATTCTTACTAGTCAGATATATTCTTGTGCGGTGAATAGGGGGTGTTGAGTCCAGTTCACTGAAAAAGGAATAGGTCTTGTCTGTTACATATTGGGTTTATGGAACGGTATCGGAGCTAATTTGAAACCCTTGTTTTATGCATCACCCCACCTCACCTTTCCCGTTCAGCATCCATAGTGTGTTTTCTAAACGTGTGACTCTGTTCTGTTTTGTAATTCAGTTCAAGTGTAGCGGTTTTTACATTCCCTCTCTAAGTGATATCTTATGATAAGTGTCTTTTTCTGTGTGACTTATTTCACTTAGAATCGTCGTACCTAAATCCACTCATCGTGCTGCTACTAGCCTTATGACGTTGATTTCATGGCTGAGTGATATTCCATTGTACATGAGGACCACAACTTCTTTATCCATTTTTCGCTTTCCTAGGATATTTAAGGTGTAATGAAGTGGGGGTTCTTGTCAACAGAGCAGCCCTAAACTTTGGGGTGCCTGTGTCTTGCTGATTTTTAGTTTTCCCAATTTATACGCCCATGAGTGGAAGTGCCCTATGCTCTCCAAGCTGTGTTTTTTAGATGTTTCAGAACACACCGTACACTTCTCCAGAGTGGCTGTTGGCAATTTACATCCCACCCATCAGCGTAGCAAGGCTCCCATTTCTCCATGGCCGGTCCTGCATTTCTGGTTTGGACACTTTTTTCCCCATGGCCCTTTTGCCCGCTGGGAAGCGAGACTTCTTTGGAGCGCTGATTGGCCTTTCCAGGTTGCTTGGTTGGCCAAAAAGGGCGTATGCGTTTTTTCCTGAATATATTCAGGAAAAAACGCATACGCCCTTTTTGGCCAAGGGCATCATTGTCCACGTTTTGCCGCTTTTCATGTGCTTTCAAGGCGATTCGCATCTACCTCCTGAAATCTGTTTCCTGCAATTCTGCCTTGCTTTCAAAGCCTCTTCGTTGCCTTCCCTTAATATATTTGTGGACGAGAGGTATCATTTAAAACTCTGCAGGTTTGTGAATTGCAGTGCCCCTGAGCTCCATTTTTCAACTCGCTTTTTTGGGAGCTGGCCGCAAAAGCGCAGGATTGCTTCAGGCCCTCTTCTGGTTCTGGGGGGCAGGCTGAGCTTGTGCTTAATTCTTCTTCCTGATGGGAAAAGAGAGTGACCTGTGCCTGTCCCAACACCTAGAGCTAGTCTCTCATTGGTTCCCCCTCTTCCCCTTCATCCTCAGGACAAATTGCAACCTGTACGGAACAGGAGGTTAAAGGTGCTGATTCTCCAAGGAGGGAGATGGCTAGTAAATCGGCTGGAATGGCGAACCCGAGCAAAGGAGATGAGAAATGAGATGCGTTTTAGAAACCTTTCCCGATCACACGGTGTACCATCTTCTGGGTTTCTCATGCCTGTTTTCGACGTAGGAAGATGCCCTTGAACCTGGAGATTTGGGACCCATGGGATGGGTACCATGCAGTATTACTTGAAAGGGTCTGCGTTGGCTCACCCAACCTCACCGAACCTCTCAGCCCCAAGAGTGTCCACCCTTATGTCTCAATCAGCTGTGGGTCTAGATATGGTCAATCCAGGTTGCATCACAGCCCCTGAACGAATTTTGTAAGAATTTCTCTCTCTTTCACTGTCTTTGTTTCACGGGTTTTGAAAAGTAATTTATTTTTATATTGGGGTTTAGCTGCTTTTCACGGCTGTGTTTATGCCGCTTTACACCCCCTTGACTCACTTACGGAGAGATATCAATACATAGGTTTGAAGATTCTTACTAGTCAGATATATTCTTGTGCGGTGAATAGGGGGTGTTGAGTCCAGTTCACTGAAAAAGGAATAGGTCTTGTCTGTTACATATTGGGTTTATGGAACGGTATCGGAGCTAATTTGAAACCCTTGTTTTATGCATCACCCCACCTCACCTTTCCCGTTCAGCATCCATAGTGTGTTTTCTAAACGTGTGACTCTGTTCTGTTTTGTAATTCAGTTCAAGTGTAGCGGTTTTTACATTCCCTCTCTAAGTGATATCTTATGATAAGTGTCTTTTTCTGTGTGACTTATTTCACTTAGAATCGTCGTACCTAAATCCACTCATCGTGCTGCTACTAGCCTTATGACGTTGATTTCATGGCTGAGTGATATTCCATTGTACATGAGGACCACAACTTCTTTATCCATTTTTCTCTTTCTTAGGATATTTAAGGTGTAATGAAGTGGGGGTTCTTGTCAACAGAGCAGCCCTAAACTTTGGGGTGCCTGTGTCTTGCTGATTTTTAGTTTTCCCAATTTATACGCCCATGAGTGGAAGTGCCCTATGCTCTCCAAGCTGTGTTTTTTAGATGTTTCAGAACACACCGTACACTTCTCCAGAGTGGCTGTTGGCAATTTACATCCCACCCATCAGCGTAGCAAGGCTCCCATTTCTCCATGGCCCGTCCTGCATTTCTGGTTTGGACACTTTTTTCCGCATGGCCCTTTTGCCCGCTGGGAAGCGAGACTTCTTTGGAGCGCTGATTGGCCTTTCCAGGTGGCTTGGTTGGCCAAAAAGGGCGTATGCGTTTTTTCCTGAATATATTCAGGAAAAAACGCATACGCCCTTTTTGGCCAAGGGCATCATTGTCCACGTTCTGCCACTTTTCATGTGCTTTCAAGGCGATTCGAATCTACCTCCTGAAATCTGTTTCCTGCAATTCTGCCTTGCTTTCAAAGCCTCTTCGTTGCCTCCCCTTAGTATATTTGTGGACGAGAGGTATCATTTAAAACTCTGCAGGTTTGTGAATTGCAGTGCCCCTGAGCTCCATTTTTCAACTCGCTTTTTTGGGAGCTGGCCGCAAAAGCGCAGGATTGCTTCAGGCCCTCTTCTGGTTCTGGGGGGCAGGCTGAGCTTGTGCTTAATTCTTCTTCCTGATGGGAAAATAGAGTGACCTGTGCCTGTCCCAACACCTAGAGCTAGTCTCTCATTGGTTTCCCCTCTTCCCCTTCATCCTCAGGACAAATTGCAACCTGTACGGAACAGGAGGTTAAAGGTGCTGATTCTCCAAGGAGGGAGATGGCTAGTAAATCGGCTGGAATGGCGAACCCGAGCAAAGGAGATGAGAAATGAGGTGCGTTTTAGAAACCTTTCCCGATCACACGGTGTACCATCTTCTGGGTTTCTCATGCCTGTTTTCGACGTAGGAAGATGCCCTTGAACCTGGAGATTTGGGACCCATGGGATGGGTACCATGCAGTATTACTTGAAAGGGTCTGCGTTGGCTCACCCAACCTCACCGAACCTCTCAGCCCCAAGAGTGTCCACCCTTATGTCTCAATCAGCTGTGGGTCTAGATACGGTCAATCCAGGTTGCATCACAGCCCCTGAACGAATTTTGTAAGAATTTCTCTCTCTTTCACTGTCTTTGTTTCACGGGTTTTGAAAAGTAATTTATTTTTATAATGGGGTTTAGCTGCTTTTCACGGCTGTGTTTATGCCGCTTTACACCCCCTTGACTCACTTACGGAGAGATATCAATACATAGGTTTGAAGATTCTTACTAGTCAGATATATTCTTGTGCGGTGAATAGGGGGTGTTGAGTCCAGTTCACTGAAAAAGGAATAGGTCTTGTCTCTTACATATTGGGTTTATGGAACAGTATCGGAGCTAATTTGAAACCCTTGTTTTATGCATCACCCCACCTCACCTTTCCCTTTCAGCAGCCAAAGTGTGTTTTCTAAACGTGTGACTCTGTTCTGTTTTGTAATTCAGTTCAAGTGTAGCGGTTTTTACATTCCCTCTCTAAGTGATATCTTATGATAAGTGTCTTTTTCTTTGTGACTTATTTCACTTAGAATCGTCGTACCTAAATCCACTCATCGTGCTGCTACTAGCCTTATGACGTGGATTTCATGGCTGAGTGATATTCCATTGTACATGAGGACCACAACTTCTTTATCCATTTTTCTCTTTCCTAGGATATTTAAGGTGTAATGAAGTGGGGGTTCTTGTCAACAGAGCAGCCGTAAACTTTGGGGTGCCTGTGTCTTGCTGATTTTTAGTTTTCCCAATTTATACGCCCATGAGTGGAAGTGCCCTATGCTCTCCAAGCTGTGTTTTTTAGATGTTTCAGAACATACCGTACACTTCTCCAGAGTGGCTGTTGGCAATTTACATCCCACCCATCAGCGTAGCAAGGCTCCCATTTCTCCATGGCCGGTCCTGCATTTCTGGTTTGGACACTTTTTTCCGCATGGCCCTTTTGCCCGCTGGGAAGCGAGACTTCTTTGGAGCGCTGATTGGCCTTTCCAGGTTGCTTGGTTGGACAAAAAGGGCGTATGCGTTTTTTCCTGAATATATTCAGGAAAAAACGCATACGCCCTTTTTGGCCAAGGGCATCATTGTCCACGTTTTGCCGCTTTTCATGTGCTTTCAAGGCGATTCGAATCTACCTCCTGAAATCTGTTTCCTGCAATTCTGCCTTGCTTTCAAAGCCTCTTCGTTGCCTTCCCTTAGTATATTTGTGGACGAGAGGTATCATTTAAAACTCTGCAGGTTTGTGAATTGCAGTGCCCCTGAGCTCCATTTTTCAACTCGCTTTTTTGGGAGCTGGCCGCAAAAGCGCAGGATTGCTTCAGGCCCTCTTCTGGTTCTGGGGGGCAGGCTGAGCTTGTGCTTAATTCTTCTTCCTGATGGGAAAATAGAGTGACCTGTGCCTGTTCCAACACCTAGAGCTAGTCTCTCATTGGTTCCCCCTCTTCCCCTTCATCCTCAGGACAAATTGCAACCTGTACGGAACAGGAGGTTAAAGGTGCTGATTCTCCAAGGAGGGAGATGGCTAGTAAATCGGCTGGAATGGCGAACCCGAGCAAAGGAGATGAGAAATGAGGTGCGTTTTAGAAACCTTTCCCGATCACACGGTGTACCATCTTCTGGGTTTCTCATGCCTGTTTTCGACGTAGGAAGATGCCCTTGAACCTGGAGATTTGGGAACCATGGGATGGGTACCATGCAGTATTACTTGAAAGGGTCTGCGTTGGCTCACCCAACCTCACCGAACCTCTCAGCCCCAAGAGTGTCCACCCTTATGTCTCAATCAGCTGTGGGTCTAGATATGGTCAATCCAGGTTGCATCACAGCCCCTGAACGAATTTTGTAAGAAGTTCTCTCTCTTTCACTGTCTTTGTTTCACGGGTTTTGAAAAGTAATTTATTTTTATATTGGGGTTTAGCTGCTTTTCACGGCTGTGTTTATGCCGCTTTACACCCCCTTGACTCACTTACGGAGAGATATCAATACATAGGTTTGAAGATTCTTACTAGTCAGATATATTCTTGTGCGGTGAATAGGGGGTGTTGAGTCCAGTTCACTGAAAAAGGAATAGGTCTTGTCTCTTACATATTGGGTTTATGGAACGGTATCGGAGCTAATTTGAAACCCTTGTTTTATGCATCACCCCACCTCACCTTTCCCTTTCAGCAGCCAAAGTGTGTTTTCTAAACGTGTGACTCTGTTCTGTTTGGTAATTCAGTTCAAGTGTAGCGGTTTTTACATTCCCTCTCTAAGTGATATCTTATGATAAGTGTCTTTTTCTGTGTGACTTATTTCACTTAGAATCGTCGTACCTAAATCCACTCATCGTGCTGCTACTAGCCTTATGACGTGGATTTCATGGCTGAGTGATATTCCATTGTACATGAGGACCACAACTTCTTTATCCATTTTTCTCTTTCCTAGGATATTTAAGGTGTAATGAAGTGGGGGTTCTTGTCAACAGAGCAGCCCTAAACTTTGGGGTGCCTGTGTCTTGCTGATTTTTAGTTTTCCCAATTTATACGCCCATGAGTGGAAGTGCCCTATGCTCTCCAAGCTGTGTTTTTTAGATGTTTCAGAACACACCGTACACTTCTCCAGAGTGGCTGTTGGCAATTTACATCCCACCCATCAGCGTAGCAAGGCTCCCATTTCTCCATGGCCGGTCCTGCATTTCTGGTTTGGACACTTTTTTCCGCATGGCCCTTTTGCCCGCTGGGAAGCGAGACTTCTTTGGAGCGCTGATTGGCCTTTCCAGGTTGCTTGGTTGGACAAAAAGGGCGTATGCGTTTTTTCCTGAATATATTCAGGAAAAAACGCATACGCCCTTTTTGGCCAAGGGCATCATTGTCCACGTTCTGCCGCTTTTCATGTGCTTTCAAGGCGATTCGAATCTACCTCCTGAAATCTGTTTCCTGCAATTCTGCCTTGCTTTCAAAGCCTCTTCGTTGCCTTCCCTTAGTATATTTGTGGACGAGAGGTATCATTTAAAACTCTGCAGGTTTGTGAATTGCAGTGCCCCTGAGCTCCATTTTTCAACTCGCTTTTTTGGGAGCTGGCCGCAAAAGCACAGGATTGCTTCAGGCCCTCTTCTGGTTCTGGGGGGCAGGCTGAGCTTGTGCTTAATTCTTCTTCCTGATGGGAAAATAGAGAGACCTGTGCCTGTCCCAACACCTAGAGCTAGTCTCTCATTGGTTTCCCCTCTTCCCCTTCATCCTCAGGACAAATTGCAACCTGTACGGAACAGGAGGTTAAAGGTGCTGATTCTCCAAGGAGGGAGATGGCTAGTAAATCGGCTGGAATGGCGAACCCGAGCAAAGGAGATGAGAAATGAGGTGCATTTTAGAAACCTTTCCCGATCACACGATGTACCATCTTCTGGGTTTCTCATGCCTGTTTTCGACGTAGGAAGATGCCCTTGAACCTGGAGATTTGGGACCCATGGGATGGGTACCATGCAGTATTACTTGAAAGGGTCTGCGTTGGCTCACCCAACCTCACCGAACCTCTCAGCCCCAAGAGTGTCCACCCTTATGTCTCAATCAGCTGTGGGTCTAGATATGGTCAATCCAGGTTGCATCACAGCCCCTGAACGAATTTTGTAAGAATTTCTCTCTCTTTCACTGTCTTTGTTTCACGGGTTTTGAAAAGTAATTTATTTTTATAATGGGGTTTAGCTGCTTTTCACGGCTGTGTTTATGCCGCTTTACACCCCCTTGACTCACTTACGGAGAGATATCAATACATAGGTTTGAAGATTCTTACTAGTCAGATATATTCTTGTGCGGTGAATAGGGGGTGTTGAGTCCAGTTCACTGAAAAAGGAATAGGTCTTGTCTCTTACATATTGGGTTTATGGAACGGTATCGGAGCTAATTTGAAACCCTTGTTTTATGCATCACCCCACCTCACCTTTCCCTTTCAGCAGCCATAGTGTGTTTTGTAAACGTGTGACTCTGCTCTGTTTTGTAATTCAGTTCAAGTGTAGCGGTTTTTACATTCCCTCTCTAAGTGATATCTTATGATAAGTGTCTTTTTCTGTGTGACTTATTTCACTTAGAATCGTCGTACCTAAATCCACTCATCGTGCTGCTACTAGCCTTATGACGTGGATTTCATGGCTGAGTGATATTCCATTGTACATGAGGACCACAACTTCTTTATCCATTTTTCTCTTTCCTAGGATATTTAAGGTGTAATGAAGTGGGGGTTCTTGTCAACAGAGCAGCCCTAAACTTTGGGGTGCCTGTGTCTTGCTGATTTTTAGTTTTCCCAATTTATACGCCCATGAGTGGAAGTGCCCTATGCTCTCCAAGCTGTGTTTTTTAGATGTTTCAGAACACACCGTACACTTCTCCAGAGTGGCTGTTGGCAATTTACATCCCACCCATCAGCGTAGCAAGGCTCCCATTTCTCCATGGCCGGTCCTGCATTTCTGGTTTGGACACTTTTTTCCGCATGGCCCTTTTGCCCGCTGGGAAGCGAGACTTCTTTGGAGCGCTGATTGGCCTTTCCAGGTTGTTTGGTTGGCCAAAAAGGGCGTATGCGTTTTTTCCTGAATATATTCAGGAAAAAACGCATACGCCCTTTTTGGCCAAGGGCATCATTGTCCACGTTTTGCCGCTTTTCATGTGCTTTCAAGGCGATTCGAATCTACCTCCTGAAATCTGTTTCCTGCAATTCTGCCTTGCTTTCAAAGCCTCTTCGTTGCCTTCCCTTAGTATATTTGTGGACGAGAGGTATCATTTAAAACTCTGCAGGTTTGTGAATTGCAGTGCCCCTGAGCTCCATTTTTCAACTCGCTTTTTTGGGAGCTGGCCGCAAAAGCGCAGGATTGCTTCAGGCCCTCTTCTGGTTCTGGGGGGCAGGCTGAGCTTGTGCTTAATTCTTCTTCCTGATGGGAAAATAGAGTGACCTGTGCCTGTCCCAACACCTAGAGCTAGTCTCTCATTGGTTCCCCCTCTTCCCCTTCATCCTCAGGACAAATTGCAACCTGTACGGAACAGGAGGTTAAAGGTGCTGATTCTCCAAGGAGGGAGATGGCTAGTAAATCGGCTGGAATGGCGAACCCGAGCAAAGGAGATGAGAAATGAGGTGCGTTTTAGAAACCTTTCCCGATCACACGGTGTACCATCTTCTGGGTTTCTCATGCCTGTTTTCGACGTAGGAAGATGCCCTTGAACCTGGAGATTTGGGACCCATGGGATGGGTACCATGCAGTATTACTTGAAAGGGTCTGCGTTGGCTCACCCAACCTCACCGAACCTCTCAGCCCCAAGAGTGTCCACCCTTATGTCTCAATCAGCTGTGGGTCTAGATATGGTCAATCCAGGTTGCATCACAGCCCCTGAACGAATTTTGTAAGAATTTCTCTCTCTTTCACTGTCTTTGTTTCACGGGTTTTGAAAAGTAATTTATTTTTATATTGGGGTTTAGCTGCTTTTCACGGCTGTGTTTATGCCGCTTTACACCCCCTTGACTCACTTACGGAGAGATATCAATACATAGGTTTGAAGATTCTTACTAGTCAGATATATTCTTGTGCGGTGAATAGGGGGTGTTGAGTCCAGTTCACTGAAAAAGGAATAGGTCTTGTCTCTTACATATTGGGTTTATGGAACGGTATCGGAGCTAATTTGAAACCCTTGTTTTATGCATCACCCCACCTCACCTTTCCCTTTCAGCAGCCATAGTGTGTTTTCTAAACGTGTGACTCTGCTCTGTTTTGTAATTCAGTTCAAGTGTAGCGGTTTTTACATTCCCTCTCTAAGTGATATCTTATGATAAGTGTCTTTTTCTGTGTGACTTATTTCACTTAGAATCGTCGTACCTAAATCCACTCATCGTGCTGCTACTAGCCTTATGACGTGGATTTCATGGCTGAGTGATATTCCATTGTACATGAGGACCACAACTTCTTTATCCATTTTTCTCTTTCCTAGGATATTTAAGGTGTAATGAAGTGGGGGTTCTTGTCAACAGAGCAGCCCTAAACTTTGGGGTGCCTGTGTCTTGCTGATTTTTAGTTTTCCCAATTTATACGCCCATGAGTGGAAGTGCCCTATGCTCTCCAAGCTGTGTTTTTTAGATGTTTCAGAACACACCGTACACTTCTCCAGAGTGGCTGTTGGCAATTTACATCCCACCCATCAGCGTAGCAAGGCTCCCATTTCTCCATGGCCGGTCCTGCATTTCTGGTTTGGACACTTTTTTCCGCATGGCCCTTTTGCCCGGTGGGAAGCGAGACTTCTTTGGAGCGCTGATTGGCCTTTCCAGGTTGCTTGGTTGGCCAAAAAGGGCGTATGCGTTTTTTCCTGAATATATTCAGGAAAAAACGCATACGCCCTTTTTGGCCAAGGGCATCATTGTCCACGTTCTGCCGCTTTTCATGTGCTTTCAAGGCGATTCGAATCTACCTCCTGAAATCTGTTTCCTGCAATTCTGCCTTGCTTTCAAAGCCTCTTCGTTGCCTTCCCTTAGTATATTTGTGGACGAGAGGTATCATTTAAAACTCTGCAGGTTTGTGCATTGCAGTGCCCCTGAGCTCCATTTTTCAACTCGCTTTTTTGGGAGCTGGCCGCAAAAGCGCAGGATTGCTTCAGGCCCTCTTCTGGTTCTGGGGGGCAGGCTGAGCTTGTGCTTAATTCTTCTTCCTGATGGGAAAATAGAGTGACCTGTGCCTGTCCCAACACCTAGAGCTAGTCTCTCATTGGTTCCCCCTCTTCCCCTTCATCCTCAGGGCAAATTGCAACCTGTACGGAACAGGAGGTTAAAGGTGCTGATTCTCCAAGGAGGGAGATGGCTAGTAAATCGGCTGGAATGGCGAACCCGAGCAAAGGAGATGAGAAATGAGGTGCGTTTTAGAAACCTTTCCCGATCACACGGTGTACCATCTTCTGGGTTTCTCATGCCTGTTTTCGACGTAGGAAGATGCCCTTGAACCTGGAGATTTGGGACCCATGGGATGGGTACCATGCAGTATTACTTGAAAGGGTCTGCGTTGGCTCACCCAACCTCACCGAACCTCTCAGCCCCAAGAGTGTCCACCCTTATGTCTCAATCAGCTGTGGGTCTAGATATGGTCAATCCAGGTTGCATCACAGCCCCTGAACGAATTTTCTAAGAATTTCTCTCTCTTTCACTGTCTTTGTTTCACGGGTTTTGAAAAGTAATTTATTTTTATATTGGGGTTTAGCTGCTTTTCACGGCTGTGTTTATGCCGCTTTACACCCCCTTGACTCACTTACGGAGAGATATCAATACATAGGTTTGAAGATTCTTACTAGTCAGATATATTCTTGTGCGGTGAATAGGGGGTGTTGAGTCCAGTTCACTGAAAAAGGAATAGGTCTTGTCTCTTACATATTGGGTTTATGGAACGGTATCGGAGCTAATTTGAAACCCTTGTTTTATGCATCACCCCACCTCACCTTTCCCGTTCAGCAGCCATAGTGTGTTTTCTAAACGTGTGACTCTGTTCTGTTTTGTAATTCAGTTCAAGTGTAGCGGTTTTTACATTCCCTCTCTAAGTGATATCTTATGATAAGTGTCTTTTTCTGTGTGACTTATTTCACTTAGAATCGTCGTACCTAAATCCACTCATCGTGCTGCTACTAGCCTTATGACGTGGATTTCATGGCTGAGTGATATTCCATTGTACATGAGGACCACAACTTCTTTATCCATTTTTCTCTTTCCTAGGATATTTAAGGTGTAATGAAGTGGGGGTTCTTGTCAACAGAGCAGCCCTAAACTTTGGGGTGCCTGTGTCTTGCTGATTTTTAGTTTTCCCAATTTATACGCCCATGAGTGGAAGTGCCCTATGCTCTCCAAGCTGTGTTTTTTAGATGTTTCAGAACACACCGTACACTTCTCCAGAGTGGCTGTTGGCAATTTACATCCCACCCATCAGCGTAGCAAGGCTCCCATTTCTCCATGGCCGGTCCTGCATTTCTGGTTTGGACACTTTTTTCCGCATGGCCCTTTTGCCCGCTGGGAAGCGAGACTTCTTTGGAGCGCTGATTGGCCTTTCCAGGTTGTTTGGTTGGCCAAAAAGGGCGTATGCGTTTTTTCCTGAATATATTCAGGAAAAAACGCATACGCCCTTTTTGGCCAAGGGCATCATTGTCCACGTTTTGCCGCTTTTCATGTGCTTTCAAGGCGATTCGAATCTACCTCCTGAAATCTGTTTCCTGCAATTCTGCCTTGCTTTCAAAGCCTCTTCGTTGCCTTCCCTTAGTATATTTGTGGACGAGAGGTATCATTTAAAACTCTGCAGGTTTGTGAATTGCAGTGCCCCTGAGCTCCATTTTTCAACTCGCTTTTTTGGGAGCTGGCCGCAAAAGCGCAGGATTGCTTCAGGCCCTCTTCTGGTTCTGGGGGGCAGGCTGAGCTTGTGCTTAATTCTTCTTCCTGATGGGAAAATAGAGTGACCTGTGCCTGTCCCAACACCTAGAGCTAGTCTCTCATTGGTTCCCCCTCTTCCCCTTCATCCTCAGGACAAATTGCAACCTGTACGGAACAGGAGGTTAAAGGTGCTGATTCTCCAAGGAGGGAGATGGCTAGTAAATCGGCTGGAATGGCGAACCCGAGCAAAGGAGATGAGAAATGAGGTGCGTTTTAGAAACCTTTCCCGATCACACGGTGTACCATCTTCTGGGTTTCTCATGCCTGTTTTCGACGTAGGAAGATGCCCTTGAACCTGGAGATTTGGGACCCATGGGATGGGTACCATGCAGTATTACTTGAAAGGGTCTGCGTTGGCTCACCCAACCTCACCGAACCTCTCAGCCCCAAGAGTGTCCACCCTTATGTCTCAATCAGCTGTGGGTCTAGATATGGTCAATCCAGGTTGCATCACAGCCCCTGAACGAATTTTGTAAGAATTTCTCTCTCTTTCACTGTCTTTGTTTCACGGGTTTTGAAAAGTAATTTATTTTTATATTGGGGTTTAGCTGCTTTTCACGGCTGTGTTTATGCCGCTTTACACCCCCTTGACTCACTTACGGAGAGATATCAATACATAGGTTTGAAGATTCTTACTAGTCAGATATATTCTTGTGCGGTGAATAGGGGGTGTTGAGTCCAGTTCACTGAAAAAGGAATAGGTCTTGTCTCTTACATATTGGGTTTATGGAACGGTATCGGAGCTAATTTGAAACCCTTGTTTTATGCATCACCCCACCTCACCTTTCCCTTTCAGCAGCCATAGTGTGTTTTCTAAACGTGTGACTCTGCTCTGTTTTGTAATTCAGTTCAAGTGTAGCGGTTTTTACATTCCCTCTCTAAGTGATATCTTATGATAAGTGTCTTTTTCTGTGTGACTTATTTCACTTAGAATCGTCGTACCTAAATCCACTCATCGTGCTGCTACTAGCCTTATGACGTGGATTTCATGGCTGAGTGATATTCCATTGTACATGAGGACCACAACTTCTTTATCCATTTTTCTCTTTCCTAGGATATTTAAGGTGTAAAGAAGTGGGGGTTCTTGTCAACAGAGCAGCCCTAAACTTTGGGGTGCCTGTGTCTTGCTGATTTTTAGTTTTCCCAATTTATACGCCCATGAGTGGAAGTGCCCTATGCTCTCCAAGCTGTGTTTTTTAGATGTTTCAGAACACACCGTACACTTCTCCAGAGTGGCTGTTGGCAATTTACATCCCACCCATCAGCGTAGCAAGGCTCCCATTTCTCCATGGCCGGTCCTGCATTTCTGGTTTGGACACTTTTTTCCGCATGGCCCTTTTGCCCGGTGGGAAGCGAGACTTCTTTGGAGCGCTGATTGGCCTTTCCAGGTTGCTTGGTTGGCCAAAAAGGGCGTATGCGTTTTTTCCTGAATATATTCAGGAAAAAACGCATACGCCCTTTTTGGCCAAGGGCATCATTGTCCACGTTCTGCCGCTTTTCATGTGCTTTCAAGGCGATTCGAATCTACCTCCTGAAATCTGTTTCCTGCAATTCTGCCTTGCTTTCAAAGCCTCTTCGTTGCCTTCCCTTAGTATATTTGTGGACGAGAGGTATCATTTAAAACTCTGCAGGTTTGTGCATTGCAGTGCCCCTGAGCTCCATTTTTCAACTCGCTTTTTTGGGAGCTGGCCGCAAAAGCGCAGGATTGCTTCAGGCCCTCTTCTGGTTCTGGGGGGCAGGCTGAGCTTGTGCTTAATTCTTCTTCCTGATGGGAAAATAGAGTGACCTGTGCCTGTCCCAACACCTAGAGCTAGTCTCTCATTGGTTCCCCCTCTTCCCCTTCATCCTCAGGACAAATTGCAACCTGTACGGAACAGGAGGTTAAAGGTGCTGATTCTCCAAGGAGGGAGATGGCTAGTAAATCGGCTGGAATGGCGAACCCGAGCAAAGGAGATGAGAAATGAGGTGCGTTTTAGAAACCTTTCCCGATCACACGGTGTACCATCTTCTGGGTTTCTCATGCCTGTTTTCGACGTAGGAAGATGCCCTTGAACCTGGAGATTTGGGACCCATGGGATGGGTACCATGCAGTATTACTTGAAAGGGTCTGCGTTGGCTCACCCAACCTCACCGAACCTCTCAGCCCCAAGAGTGTCCACCCTTATGTCTCAATCAGCTGTGGGTCTAGATATGGTCAATCCAGGTTGCATCACAGCCCCTGAACGAATTTTCTAAGAATTTCTCTCTCTTTCAGTGTCTTTGTTTCACGGGTTTTGAAAAGTAATTTATTTTTATATTGGGGTTTAGCTGCTTTTCACGGCTGTGTTTATGCCGCTTTACACCCCCTTGACTCACTTACGGAGAGATATCAATACATAGGTTTGAAGATTCTTACTAGTCAGATATATTCTTGTGCGGTGAATAGGGGGTGTTGAGTCCAGTTCACTGAAAAAGGAATAGGTCTTGTCTCTTACATATTGGGTTTATGGAACGGTATCGGAGCTAATTTGAAACCCTTGTTTTATGCATCACCCCACCTCACCTTTCCCGTTCAGCAGCCATAGTGTGTTTTCTAAACGTGTGACTCTGTTCTGTTTTGTAATTCAGTTCAAGTGTAGCGGTTTTTACATTCCCTCTCTAAGTGATATCTTATGATAAGTGTCTTTTTCTGTGTGACTTATTTCACTTAGAATCGTCGTACCTAAATCCACTCATCGTGCTGCTACTAGCCTTATGACGTGGATTTCATGGCTGAGTGATATTCCATTGTACATGAGGACCACAACTTCTTTATCCATTTTTCTCTTTCCTAGGATATTTAAGGTGTAATGAAGTGGGGGTTCTTGTCAACAGAGCAGCCCTAAACTTTGGGGTGCCTGTGTCTTGCTGATTTTTAGTTTTCCCAATTTATACGCCCATGAGTGGAAGTGCCCTATGCTCTCCAAGCTGTGTTTTTTAGATGTTTCAGGACACACCGTACACTTCTCCAGAGTGGCTGTTGGCAATTTACATCCCACCCATCAGCGTAGCAAGGCTCCCATTTCTCCATGGCCGGTCCTGCATTTCTGGTTTGGACACTTTTTTCCGCATGGCCCTTTTGCCCGCTGGGAAGCGAGACTTCTTTGGAGCGCTGATTGGCCTTTCCAGGTTGCTTGGTTGGCCAAAAAGGGCGTATGCGTTTTTTCCTGAATATATTCAGGAAAAAACGCATACGCCCTTTTTGGCCAAGGGCATCATTGTCCACGTTCTGCCGCTTTTCATGTGCTTTCAAGGCGATTCGAATCTACCTCCTGAAATCTGTTTCCTGCAATTCTGCCTTGCTTTCAAAGCCTCTTCGTTGCCTTCCCTTAGTATATTTGTGGACGAGAGGTATCATTTAAAACTCTGCAGGTTTGTGAATTGCAGTGCCCCTGAGCTCCATTTTTCAACTCGCTTTTTTGGGAGCTGGCCGCAAAAGCGCAGGATTGCTTCAGGCCCTCTTCTGGTTCTGGGGGGCAGGCTGAGCTTGTGCTTAATTCTTCTTCCTGATGGGAAAATAGAGTGACCTGTGCCTGTCCCAACACCTAGAGCTAGTCTCTCATTGGTTCCCCCTCTTCCCCTTCATCCTCAGGACAAATTGCAACCTGTACGGAACAGGAGGTTAAAGGTGCTGATTCTCCAAGGAGGGAGATGGCTAGTAAATCGGCTGGAATGGCGAACCCGAGCAAAGGAGATGAGAAATGAGGTGCGTTTTAGAAACCTTTCCCGATCACACGGTGTACCATCTTCTGGGTTTCTCATGCCTGTTTTCGACGTAGGAAGATGCCCTTGAACCTGGAGATTTGGGACCCATGGGATGGGTACCATGCAGTATTACTTGAAAGGGTCTGCGTTGGCTCACCCAACCTCACCGAACCTCTCAGCCCCAAGAGTGTCCACCCTTATGTCTCAATCAGCTGTGGGTCTAGATATGGTCAATCCAGGTTGCATCACAGCCCCTGAACGAATTTTGTAAGAATTTCTCTCTCTTTCACTGTCTTTGTTTCACGGGTTTTGAAAAGTAATTTATTTTTATATTGGGGTTTAGCTGCTTTTCACGGCTGTGTTTATGCCGCTTTACACCCCCTTGACTCACTTACGGAGAGATATCAATACATAGGTTTGAAGATTCTTACTAGTCAGATATATTCTTGTGCGGTGAATAGGGGGTGTTGAGTCCAGTTCACTGAAAAAGGAATAGGTCTTGTCTCTTACATATTGGGTTTATGGAACGGTATCGGAGCTAATTTGAAACCCTTGTTTTATGCATCACCCCACCTCACCTTTCCCGTTCAGCAGCCATAGTGTGTTTTCTAAACGTGTGACTCTGTTCTGTTTTGTAATTCAGTTCAAGTGTAGCGGTTTTTACATTCCCTCTCTAAGTGATATCTTATGATAAGTGTCTTTTTCTGTGTGACTTATTTCACTTAGAATCGTCGTACCTAAATCCACTCATCGTGCTGCTACTAGCCTTATGACGTGGATTTCATGGCTGAGTGATATTCCATTGTACATGAGGACCACAACTTCTTTATCCATTTTTCTCTTTCCTAGGATATTTAAGGTGTAATGAAGTGGGGGTTCTTGTCAACAGAGCAGCCCTAAACTTTGGGGTGCCTGTGTCTTGCTGATTTTTAGTTTTCCCAATTTATACGCCCATGAGTGGAAGTGCCCTATGCTCTCCAAGCTGTGTTTTTTAGATGTTTCAGGACACACCGTACACTTCTCCAGAGTGGCTGTTGGCAATTTACATCCCACCCATCAGCGTAGCAAGGCTCCCATTTCTCCATGGCCGGTCCTGCATTTCTGGTTTGGACACTTTTTTCCGCATGGCCCTTTTGCCCGCTGGGAAGCGAGACTTCTTTGGAGCGCTGATTGGCCTTTCCAGGTTGCTTGGTTGGCCAAAAAGGGCGTATGCGTTTTTTCCTGAATATATTCAGGAAAAAACGCATACGCCCTTTTTGGCCAAGGGCATCATTGTCCACGTTCTGCCGCTTTTCATGTGCTTTCAAGGCGATTCGAATCTACCTCCTGAAATCTGTTTCCTGCAATTCTGCCTTGCTTTCAAAGCCTCTTCGTTGCCTTCCCTTAGTATATTTGTGGACGAGAGGTATCATTTAAAACTCTGCAGGTTTGTGAATTGCAGTGCCCCTGAGCTCCATTTTTCAACTCGCTTTTTTGGGAGCTGGCCGCAAAAGCGCAGGATTGCTTCAGGCCCTCTTCTGGTTCTGGGGGGCAGGCTGAGCTTGTGCTTAATTCTTCTTCCTGATGGGAAAATAGAGTGACCTGTGCCTGTCCCAACACCTAGAGCTAGTCTCTCATTGGTTCCCCCTCTTCCCCTTCATCCTCAGGACAAATTGCAACCTGTACGGAACAGGAGGTTAAAGGTGCTGATTCTCCAAGGAGGGAGATGGCTAGTAAATCGGCTGGAATGGCGAACCCGAGCAAAGGAGATGAGAAATGAGGTGCGTTTTAGAAACCTTTCCCGATCACACGGTGTACCATCTTCTGGGTTTCTCATGCCTGTTTTCGACGTAGGAAGATGCCCTTGAACCTGGAGATTTGGGACCCATGGGATGGGTACCATGCAGTATTACTTGAAAGGGTCTGCGTTGGCTCACCCAACCTCACCGAACCTCTCAGCCCCAAGAGTGTCCACCCTTATGTCTCAATCAGCTGTGGGTCTAGATATGGTCAATCCAGGTTGCATCACAGCCCCTGAACGAATTTTGTAAGAATTTCTCTCTCTTTCACTGTCTTTGTTTCACGGGTTTTGAAAAGTAATTTATTTTTATATTGGGGTTTAGCTGCTTTTCACGGCTGTGTTTATGCCGCTTTACACCCCCTTGACTCACTTACGGAGAGATATCAATACATAGGTTTGAAGATTCTTACTAGTCAGATATATTCTTGTGCGGTGAATAGGGGGTGTTGAGTCCAGTTCACTGAAAAAGGAATAGGTCTTGTCTCTTACATATTGGGTTTATGGAACGGTATCGGAGCTAATTTGAAACCCTTGTTTTATGCATCACCCCACCTCACCTTTCCCGTTCAGCAGCCATAGTGTGTTTTCTAAACGTGTGACTCTGTTCTGTTTTGTAATTCAGTTCAAGTGTAGCGGTTTTTACATTCCCTCTCTAAGTGATATCTTATGATAAGTGTCTTTTTCTGTGTGACTTATTTCACTTAGAATCGTCGTACCTAAATCCACTCATCGTGCTGCTACTAGCCTTATGACGTGGATTTCATGGCTGAGTGATATTCCATTGTACATGAGGACCACAACTTCTTTATCCATTTTTCGCTTTCCTAGGATATTTAAGGTGTAATGAAGTGGGGGTTCTTGTCAACAGAGCAGCCCTAAACTTTGGGGTGCCTGTGTCTTGCTGATTTTTAGTTTTCCCAATTTATACGCCCATGAGTGGAAGTGCCCTATGCTCTCCAAGCTGTGTTTTTTAGATGTTTCAGGACACACCGTACACTTCTCCAGAGTGGCTGTTGGCAATTTACATCCCACCCATCAGCGTAGCAAGGCTCCCATTTCTCCATGGCCGGTCCTGCATTTCTGGTTTGGACACTTTTTTCCGCATGGCCCTTTTGCCCGCTGGGAAGCGAGACTTCTTTGGAGCGCTGATTGGCCTTTCCAGGTTGCTTGGTTGGCCAAAAAGGGCGTATGCGTTTTTTCCTGAATATATTCAGGAAAAAACGCATACGCCCTTTTTGGCCAAGGGCATCATTGTCCACGTTCTGCCGCTTTTCATGTGCTTTCAAGGCGATTCGAATCTACCTCCTGAAATCTGTTTCCTGCAATTCTGCCTTGCTTTCAAAGCCTCTTCGTTGCCTTCCCTTAGTATATTTGTGGACGAGAGGTATCATTTAAAACTCTGCAGGTTTGTGAATTGCAGTGCCCCTGAGCTCCATTTTTCAACTCGCTTTTTTGGGAGCTGGCCGCAAAAGCGCAGGATTGCTTCAGGCCCTCTTCTGGTTCTGGGGGGCAGGCTGAGCTTGTGCTTAATTCTTCTTCCTGATGGGAAAATAGAGTGACCTGTGCCTGTCCCAACACCTAGAGCTAGTCTCTCATTGGTTCCCCCTCTTCCCCTTCATCCTCAGGACAAATTGCAACCTGTACGGAACAGGAGGTTAAAGGTGCTGATTCTCCAAGGAGGGAGATGGCTAGTAAATCGGCTGGAATGGCGAACCCGAGCAAAGGAGATGAGAAATGAGGTGCGTTTTAGAAACCTTTCCCGATCACACGGTGTACCATCTTCTGGGTTTCTCATGCCTGTTTTCGACGTAGGAAGATGCCCTTGAACCTGGAGATTTGGGACCCATGGGATGGGTACCATGCAGTATTACTTGAAAGGGTCTGCGTTGGCTCACCCAACCTCACCGAACCTCTCAGCCCCAAGAGTGTCCACCCTTATGTCTCAATCAGCTGTGGGTCTAGATATGGTCAATCCAGGTTGCATCACAGCCCCACGAATTTTGTAAGAATTTCTCTCTCTTTCACTGTCTTTGTTTCACGGGTTTTGAAAAGTAATTTATTTTTATATTGGGGTTTAGCTGCTTTTCACGGCTGTGTTTATGCCGCTTTACACCCCCTTGACTCACTTACGGAGAGATATCAATACATAGGTTTGAAGATTCTTACTAGTCAGATATATTCTTGTGCGGTGAATAGGGGGTGTTGAGTCCAGTTCACTGAAAAAGGAATAGGTCTTGTCTGTTACATAGTGGGTTTATGGAACGGTATCGGAGCTAATTTGAAACCCTTGTTTTATGCATCACCCCACCTCACCTTTCCCGTTCAGCAGCCATAGTGTGTTTTCTAAACGTGTGACTCTGTTCTGTTTTGTAATTCAGTTCAAGTGTAGCGGTTTTTACATTCCCTCTCTAAGTGATATCTTATGATAAGTGTCTTTTTCTGTGTGACTTATTTCACTTAGAATCGTCGTACCTAAATCCACTCATCGTGCTGCTACTAGCCTTATGACGTTGATTTCATGGCTGAGTGATATTCCATTGTACATGAGGACCACAACTTCTTTATCCATTTTTCGCTTTCCTAGGATATTTAAGGTGTAATGAAGTGGGGGTCCTTGTCAACAGAGCAGCCCTAAACTTTGGGGTGCCTGTGTCTTGCTGATTTTTAGTTTTCCCAATTTATACGCCCATGAGTGGAAGTGCCCTATGCTCTCCAAGCTGTGTTTTTTAGATGTTTCAGAACACACCGTACACTTCTCCAGAGTGGCTGTTGGCAATTTACATCCCACCCATCAGCGTAGCAAGGCTCCCATTTCTCCATGGCCGGTCCTGCATTTCTGGTTTGGACACTTTTTTCCGCATGGCCCTTTTGCCCGCTGGGAAGGGAGACTTCTTTGGAGCGCTGATTGGCCTTTCCAGGTTGCTTGGTTGGCCAAAAAGGGCGTATGCGTTTTTTCCTGAATATATTCAGGAAAAAACGCATACGCCCTTTTTGGCCAAGGGCATCATTGTCCACGTTTTGCCGCTTTTCATGTGCTTTCAAGGCGATTCGAATCTACCTCCTGAAATCTGTTTCCTGCAATTCTGCCTTGCTTTCAAAGCCTCTTCGTTGCCTTCCCTTAATATATTTGTGGACGAGAGGTATCATTTAAAACTCTGCAGGTTTGTGAATTGCAGTGCCCCTGAGCTCCATTTTTCAACACGCTTTTTTGGGAGCTGGCCGCAAAAGCGCAGGATTGCTTCAGGCCCTCTTCTGGTTCTGGGGGGCAGGCTGAGCTTGTGCTTAATTCTTCTTCCTGATGGGAAAATAGAGTGACCTGTGCCTGTCCCAACCCCTAGAGCTAGTCTCTCATTGGTTCCCCCTCTTCCCGTTCATCCTCAGGACAAATTGCAACCTGTACGGAACAGGAGGTTAAAGGTGCTGATTCTCCAAGGAGGGAGATGGCTAGTAAATCGGCTGGAATGGCGAACCCGAGCAAAGGAGATGAGAAATGAGGTGCGTTTTAGAAACCTTTCCCGATCACACGGTGTACCATCTTCTGGGTTTCTCATGCCTGTTTTCGACGTAGGAAGATGCCCTTGAACCTGGAGATTTGGGACCCATGGGATGGGTACCATGCAGTATTACTTGAAAGGGTCTGCGTTGGCTCACCCAACCTCACCGAACCTCTCAGCCCCAAGAGTGTCCACCCTTATGTCTCAATCAGCTGTGGGTCTAGATATGGTCAATCCAGGTTGCATCACAGCCCCTGAACGAATTTTGTAAGAATTACTCTCTCTTTCACTGTCTTTGTTTCACGGGTTTTGAAAAGTAATTTATTTTTATATTGGGGTTTAGCTGCTTTTCACGGCTGTGTTTATGCCGCTTTACACCCCCTTGACTCACTTACGGAGAGATATCAATACATAGGTTTGAAGATTCTTACTAGTCAGATACATTCTTGTGCGGTGAATAGGGGGTGTTGAGTCCAGTTCACTGAAAAAGGAATAGGTCTTGTCTCTTACATATTGGGTTTATGGAACGGTATCGGAGCTAATTTGAAACCCTTGTTTTATGCATCACCCCACCTCACCTTTCCCGTTCAGCAGCCATAGTGTGTTTCCTAAACGTGTGACTCTGTTCTGTTTTGTAATTCAGTTCAAGTGTAGCGGTTTTTACATTCCCTCTCTAAGTGATATCTTATGATAAGTGTCTTTTTCTGTGTGACTTATTTCACTTAGAATCGTCGTACCTAAATCCACTCATCGTGCTGCTACTAGCCTTATGACGTGGATTTCATGGCTGAGTGATATTCCATTGTACATGAGGACCACAACTTCTTTATCCATTTTTCTCTTTCCTAGGATATTTAAGGTGTAATGAAGTGGGGGTTCTTGTCAACAGAGCAGCCCTAAACTTTGGGGTGCCTGTGTCTTGCTGATTTTTAGTTTTCCCAATTTATACGCCCATGAGTGGAAGTGCCCTATGCTCTCCAAGCTGTGTTTTTTAGATGTTTCAGAACACACCGTACACTTCTCCAGAGTGGCTGTTGGCAATTTACATCCCACCCATCAGCGTAGCAAGGCTCCCATTTCTCCATGGCCGGTCCTGCATTTCTGGTTTGGACACTTTTTTCCGCATGGCCCTTTTGCCCGCTGGGAAGCGAGACTTCTTTGGAGCGCTGATTGGCCTTTCCAGGTTGCTTGGTTGGCCAAAAAGGGCGTATGCGTTTTTTCCTGAATATATTCAGGAAAAAACGCATACGCCCTTTTTGGCCAAGGGCATCATTGTCCACGTTTTGCCGCTTTTCATGTGCTTTCAAGGCGATTCGAATCTACCTCCTGAAATCTGTTTCCTGCAATTCTGCCTTGCTTTCAAAGCCTCTTCCTTGCCTTCCCTTAATATATTTGTGGACGAGAGGTATCATTTAAAACTCTGCAGGTTTGTGAATTGCAGTGCCCCTGAGCTCCATTTTTCAACTCGCTTTTTTGGGAGCTGGCCGCAAAAGCGCAGGATTGCTTCAGGCCCTCTTCTGGTTCTGTGGGGCAGGCTGAGCTTGTGCTTAATTCTTCTTCCTGATGGGAAAATAGAGTGACCTGTGCCTGTCCCAACACCTAGAGCTAGTCTCTCATTGGTTCCCCCTCTTCCCGTTCATCCTCAGGACAAATTGCAACCTGTACGGAACAGGAGGTTAAAGGTGCTGATTCTCCAAGGAGGGAGATGGCTAGTAAATCGGCTGGAATGGCGAACCCGAGCAAAGGAGATGAGAAATGAGGTGCGTTTTAGAAACCTTTCCCGATCACACGGTGTACCATCTTCTGGGTTTCTCATGCCTGTTTTCGACGTAGGAAGATGCCCTTGAACCTGGAGATTTGGGACCCATGGGATGGGTACCATGCAGTATTACTTGAAAGGGTCTGCGTTGGCTCACCCAACCTCACCGAACCTCTCAGCCCCAAGAGTGTCCACCCTTATGTCTCAATCAGCTGTGGGTCTAGATATGGTCAATCCAGGTTGCATCACAGCCCCTGAACGAATTTTGTAAGAATTACTCTCTCTTTCACTGTCTTTGTTTCACGGGTTTTGAAAAGTAATTTATTTTTATATTGGGGTTTAGCTGCTTTTCACGGCTGTGTTTATGCCGCTTTACACCCCCTTGACTCACTTACGGAGAGATATCAATACATAGGTTTGAAGATTCTTACTAGTCAGATACATTCTTGTGCGGTGAATAGGGGGTGTTGAGTCCAGTTCACTGAAAAAGGAATAGGTCTTGTCTCTTACATATTGGGTTTATGGAACGGTATCGGAGCTAATTTGAAACCCTTGTTTTATGCATCACCCCACCTCACCTTTCCCGTTCAGCAGCCATAGTGTGTTTCCTAAACGTGTGACTCTGTTCTGTTTTGTAATTCAGTTCAAGTGTAGCGGTTTTTACATTCCCTCTCTAAGTGATATCTTATGATAAGTGTCTTTTTCTGTGTGACTTATTTCACTTAGAATCGTCGTACCTAAATCCACTCATCGTGCTGCTACTAGCCTTATGACGTGGATTTCATGGCTGAGTGATATTCCATTGTACATGAGGACCACAACTTCTTTATCCATTTTTCTCTTTCCTAGGATATTTAAGGTGTAATGAAGTGGGGGTTCTTGTCAACAGAGCAGCCCTAAACTTTGGGGTGCCTGTGTCTTGCTGATTTTTAGTTTTCCCAATTTATACGCCCATGAGTGGAAGTGCCCTATGCTCTCCAAGCTGTGTTTTTTAGATGTTTCAGAACACACCGTACACTTCTCCAGAGTGGCTGTTGGCAATTTACATCCCACCCATCAGCGTAGCAAGGCTCCCATTTCTCCATGGCCGGTCCTGCATTTCTGGTTTGGACACTTTTTTCCGCATGGCCCTTTTGCCCGCTGGGAAGCGAGACTTCTTTGGAGCGCTGATTGGCCTTTCCAGGTTGCTTGGTTGGCCAAAAAGGGCGTATGCGTTTTTTCCTGAATATATTCAGGAAAAAACGCATACGCCCTTTTTTGGCCAAGGGCATCATTGTCCACGTTTTGCCGCTTTTCATGTGCTTTCAAGGCGATTCGAATCTACCTCCTGAAATCTGTTTCCTGCAATTCTGCCTTGCTTTCAAAGCCTCTTCCTTGCCTTCCCTTAATATATTTGTGGACGAGAGGTATCATTTAAAACTCTGCAGGTTTGTGAATTGCAGTGCCCCTGAGCTCCATTTTTCAACTCGCTTTTTTGGGAGCTGGCCGCAAAAGCGCAGGATTGCTTCAGGCCCTCTTCTGGTTCTGGGGGGCAGGCTGAGCTTGTGCTTAATTCTTCTTCCTGATGGGAAAATAGAGTGACCTGTGCCTGTCCCAACACCTAGAGCTAGTCTCTCATTGGTTCCCCCTCTTCCCGTTCATCCTCAGGACAAATTGCAACCTGTACGGAACAGGAGGTTAAAGGTGCTGATTCTCCAAGGAGGGAGATGGCTAGTAAATCGGCTGGAATGGCGAACCCGAGCAAAGGAGATGAGAAATGAGGTGCGTTTTAGAAACCTTTCCCGATCACACGGTGTACCATCTTCTGGGTTTCTCATGCCTGTTTTCGACGTAGGAAGATGCCCTTGAACCTGGAGATTTGGGACCCATGGGATGGGTACCATGCAGTATTACTTGAAAGGGTCTGCGTTGGGTCACCCAACCTCACCGAACCTCTCAGCCCCAAGAGTGTCCACCCTTATGTCTCAATCAGCTGTGGGTCTAGATATGGTCAATCCAGGTTGCATCACAGCCCCTGAACGAATTATGTAAGAATTTCTCTCTCTTTCACTGTCTTTGTTTCACGGGTTTTGAAAAGTAATTTATTTTTATATTGGGGTTTAGCTGCTTTTCACGGCTGTGTTTATGCCGCTTTACACCCCCTTGACTCACTTACGGAGAGATATCAATACATAGGTTTGAAGATTCTTACTAGTCAGATATATTCTTGTGCGGTGAATAGGGGGTGTTGAGTCCAGTTCACTGAAAAAGGAATAGGTCTTGTCTCTTACATATTGGGTTTATGGAACGGTATCGGAGCTAATTTGAAACCCTTGTTTTATGCATCACCCCACCTCACCTTTCCCGTTCAGCAGCCATAGTGTGTTTTCTAAACGTGTGACTCTATTCTGTTTTGTAATTCAGTTCAAGTGTAGCGGTTTTTACATTCCCTCTCTAAGTGATATCTTATGATAAGTGTCTTTTTCTGTGTGACTTATTTCACTTAGAATCGTCGTACCTAAATCCACTCATCGTGCTGCTACTAGCCTTATGACGTGGATTTCATGGCTGAGTGATATTCCATTGTACATGAGGACCACAACTTCTTTATCCATTTTTCTCTTTCCTAGGATATTTAAGGTGTAATGAAGTGGGGGTTCTTGTCAACAGAGCAGCCCTAAACTTTGGGGTGCCTGTGTCTTGCTGATTTTTAGTTTTCCCAATTTATACGCCCATGAGTGGAAGTGCCCTATGCTCTCCAAGCTGTGTTTTTTAGATGTTTCAGAACACACCGTACACTTCTCCAGAGTGGCTGTTGGCAATTTACATCCCACCCATCAGCGTAGCAAGGCTCCCATTTCTCCATGGCCGGTCCTGCATTTCTGGTTTGGACACTTTTTTCCGCATGGCCCTTTTGCCCGCTGGAAAGCGAGACTTCTTTGGAGCACTGATTGGCCTTTCCAGGTTGCTTGGTTGGCCAAAAAGGGCGTATGCGTTTTTTCCTGAATATATTCAGGAAAAAACGCATACGCCCTTTTTGGCCAAGGGCATCATTGTCCACGTTTTGCCGCTTTTCATGTGCTTTCAAGGCGATTCGAATCTACCTCCTGAAATCTGTTTAGTGCAATTCTGCCTTGCTTTCAAAGCCTCTTCGTTGCCTTCCCTTAGTATATTTGTGGACGAGAGGTATCATTTAAAACTCTGCAGGTTTGTGAATTGCAGTGCCCCTGAGCTCCATTTTTCAACTCGCTTTTTTGGGAGCTGGCCGCAAAAGCGCAGGATTGCTTCAGGCCCTCTTCTGGTTCTGGGGGGCAGGCTGAGCTTGTGCTTAATTCTTCTTCCTGATGGGAAAATAGAGTGACCTGTGCCTGTCCCAACACCTAGAGCTAGTCTCTCATTGGTTCCCCCTCTTCCCCTTCATCCTCAGGACAAATTGCAACCTGTACGGAACAGGAGGTTAAAGGTGCTGATTCTCCAAGGAGGGAGATGGCTAGTAAATCGGCTGGAATGGCGAACCCGAGCAAAGGAGATGAGAAATGAGGTGCGTTTTAGAAACCTTTCCCGATCACACGGTGTACCATCTTCTGGGTTTCTCATGCCTGTTTTCGACGTAGGAAGATGCCCTTGAACCTGGAGATTTGGGACCCATGGGATGGGTACCATGCAGTATTACTTGAAAGGGTCTGCGTTGGCTCACCCAACCTCACCGAACCTCTCAGCCCCAAGAGTGTCCACCCTTATGTCTCAATCAGCTGTGGGTCTAGATATGGTCAATCCAGGTTGCATCACAGCCCCTGAACGAATTTTGTAAGAATTTCTCTCTCTTTCACTGTCTTTGTTTCACGGGTTTTGAAAAGTAATTTATTTTTATATTGGGGTTTAGCTGCTTTTCACGGCTGTGTTTATGCCGCTTTACACCCCCTTGACTCACTTACGGAGAGATATCAATACATAGGTTTGAAGATTCTTACTAGTCAGATACATTCTTGTACGGTGAATAGGGGGTGTTGAGTCCAGTTCACTGAAAAAGGAATAGGTATTGTCTCTTACATATTGGGTTTATGGAACGTTATCGGAGCTAATTTGAAACCCTTGTTTTATGCATCACCCCACCTCACCTTTCCCGTTCAGCAGCCATAGTGTGTTTCCTAAACGTGTGACTCTGTTCTGTTTTGTAATTCAGTTCAAGTGTAGCGGTTTTTACATTCCCTCTCTAAGTGATATCTTATGATAAGTGTCTTTTTCTGTGTGACTTATTTCACTTAGAATCGTCGTACCTAAATCCACTCATCGTGCTGCTACTAGCCTTATGACGTGGATTTCATGGCTGAGTGATATTCCATTGTACATGAGGACCACAACTTCTTTATCCATTTTTCTCTTTCCTAGGATATTTAAGGTGTAATGAAGTGGGGGTTCTTGTCAACAGAGCAGCCCTAAACTTTGGGGTGCCTGTGTCTTGCTGATTTTTAGTTTTCCCAATTTATACGCCCATGAGTGGAAGTGCCCTATGCTCTCCAAGCTGTGTTTTTTAGATGTTTCAGAACACACCGTACACTTCTCCAGAGTGGCTGTTGGCAATTTACATCCCACCCATCAGTGTAGCAAGGCTCCCATTTCTCCATGGCCGGTCCTGCATTTCTGGTTTGGACACTTTTTTCCTCATGGCCCTTTTGCCCGCTGGGAAGCGAGACTTCTTTGGAGCGCTGAATGGCCTTTCCAGGTTGCTTGGTTGGCCAAAAAGGGCGTATGCGTTTTTTCCTGAATATATTCAGGAAAAAACGCATACGCCCTTTTTGGCCAAGGGCATCATTGTCCACGTTTTGCCGCTTTTCATGTGCTTTCAAGGCGATTCGAATCTACCTCCTGAAATCTGTTTCCTGCAATTCTGCCTTGCTTTCAAAGCCTCTTCGTTGCCTTCCCTTAGTATATTTGTGGACGAGAGGTATCATTTAAAACTCTGCAGGTTTGTGAATTGCAGTGCCCCTGAGCTCCATTTTTCAACTCGCTTTTTTTGGAGCTGGCCGCAAAAGCGCAGGATTGCTTCAGGCCCTCTTCTGGTTCTGGGGGGCAGGCTGAGCTTGTGCTTAATTCTTCTTCCTGATGGGAAAATAGAGTGACCTGTGCCTGTCCCAACCCCTAGAGCTAGTCTCTCATTGGTTCCCCCTCTTCCCCTTCATCCTCAGGACAAATTGCAACCTGTACGGAACAGGAGGTTAAAGGTGCTGATTCTCCAAGGAGGGAGATGGCTAGTAAATCGGCTGGAATGGCGAACCCGAGCAAAGGAGATGAGAAATGAGGTGCGTTTTAGAAACCTTTCCCGATCACACGGTGTACCATCTTCTGGGTTTCTCATGCCTGTTTTCGACGTAGGAAGATGCCCTTGAACCTGGAGATTTGGGACCCATGGGATGGGTACCATGCAGTATTACTTGAAAGGGTCTGCGTTGGCTCACCCAACCTCACCGAACCTCTCAGCCCCAAGAGTGTCCACCCTTATGTCTCAATCAGCTGTGGGTCTAGATATGGTCAATCCAGGTTGCATCACAGCCCCTGAACGAATTTTGTAAGAATTTCTCTCTCTTTCACTGTCTTTGTTTCACGGGTTTTGAAAAGTAATTTATTTTTATATTGGGGTTTAGCTGCTTTTCACGGCTGTGTTTATGCCGCTTTACACCCCCTTGACTCACTTACGGAGAGATATCAATACATAGGTTTGAAGATTCTTACTAGTCAGATATATTCTTGTGCGGTGAATAGGGGGTGTTGAGTCCAGTTCACTGAAAAAGGAATAGGTCTTGTCTCTTACATATTGGGTTTATGGAACGGTATCGGAGCTAATTTGAAACCCTTGTTTTATGCATCACCCCACCTCACCTTTCCCGTTCAGCAGCCATAGTGTGTTTTCTAAACGTGTGACTCTGTTCTGTTTTGTAATTCAGTTCAAGTGTAGCGGTTTTTACATTCCCTCTCTAAGTGATATCTTATGATAAGTGTCTTTTTCTGTGTGACTTATTTCACTTAGAATCGTCGTACCTAAATCCACTCATCGTGCTGCTACTAGCCTTATGACGTGGATTTCATGGCTGAGTGATATTCCATTGTACATGAGGACCACCACTTCTTTATCCATTTTTCGCTTTCCTAGGATATTTAAGGTGTAATGAAGTGGGGGTTCTTGTCCACAGAGCAGCCCTAAACTTTGGGGTGCCTGTGTCTTGCTGATTTTTAGTTTTCCCAATTTATACGCCCATGAGTGGAAGTGCCCTATGCTCTCCAAGCTGTGTTTTTTAGATGTTTCAGAACACACCGTACATTTCTCCAGAGTGGCTGTTGGCAATTTACATCCCACCCATCAGCGTAGCAAGGCTCCCATTTCTCCATGGCCGGTCCTGCATTTCTGGTTTGGACACTTTTTTCCGCATGGCCCTTTTGCCCGCTGGGAAGCGAGACTTCTTTGGAGCGCTGATTGGCCTTTCCAGGTTGCTTGGTTGGCCAAAAAGGGCGTATGCGTTTTTTCCTGAATATATTCAGGAAAAAACGCATACGCCCTTTTTGGCCAAGGGCATCATTGTCCACGTTTTGCCGCTTTTCATGTGCTTTCAAGGCGATTCGAATCTACCTCCTGAAATCTGTTTCCTGCAATTCTGCCTTGCTTTCAAAGCCTCTTCGTTGCCTTCCCTTAGTATATTTGTGGACGAGAGGTATCATTTAAAACTCTGCAGGTTTGTTAATTGCAGTGCCCCTGAGCTCCATTTTTCAACTCGCTTTTTTGGGAGCTGGCCGCAAAAGCGCAGGATTGCTTCAGGCCCTCTTCTGGTTCTGGGGGGCAGGCTGAGCTTGTGCTTAATTCTTCTTCCTGATGGGAAAATAGAGTGACCTGTGCCTGTCCCAACACCTAGAGCTAGTCTCTCATTGGTTCCCCCTCTTCCCGTTCATCCTCAGGACAAATTGCAACCTGTACGGAACAGGAGGTTAAAGGTGCTGATTCTCCAAGGAGGGAGATGGCTAGTAAATCGGCTGGAATGGCGAACCCGAGCAAAGGAGATGAGAAATGAGGTGCGTTTTAGAAACCTTTCCCGATCACACGGTGTACCATCTTCTGGGTTTCTCATGCCTGTTTTCGACGTAGGAAGATGCCCTTGAACCTGGAGATTTGGGACCCATGGGATGGGTACCATGCAGTATTACTTGAAAGGGTCTGCGTTGGCTCACCCAACCTCACCGAACCTCTCAGCCCCAAGAGTGTCCACCCTTATGTCTCAATCAGCTGTGGGTCTAGATATGGTCAATCCAGGTTGCATCACAGCCCCTGAACGAATTTTGTAAGAATTTCTCTCTCTTTCACTGTCTTTGTTTCACGGGTTTTGAAAAGTAATTTATTTTTATATTGGGGTTTAGCTGCTTTTCACGGCTGTGTTTATGCCGCTTTACACCCCCTTGACTCACTTACGGAGAGATATCAATACATAGGTTTGAAGATTCTTACTAGTCAGATATATTCTTGTGCGGTGAATAGGGGGTGTTGAGTCCAGTTCACTGAAAAAGGAATAGGTCTTGTCTCTTACATATTGGGTTTATGGAACGTTATCGGAGCTAATTTGAAACCCTTGTTTTATGCATCACCCCACCTCACCTTTCCCGTTCAGCAGCCATAGTGTTTTCTAAACGTGTGACTCTGTTCTGTTTTGTAATTCAGTTCAAGTGTAGCGGTTTTTACATTCCCTCTCTAAGTGATATCTTATGATAAGTGTCTTTTTCTGTGTGACTTATTTCACTTAGAATCGTCGTACCTAAATCCACTCATCGTGCTGCTACTAGCCTTATGACGTTGATTTCATGGCTGAGTGATATTCCATTGTACATGAGGACCACAACTTCTTTATCCATTTTTCGCTTTCCTAGGATATTTAAGGTGTAATGAAGTGGGGGTTCTTGTCAACAGAGCAGCCCTAAACTTTGGGGTGCCTGTGTCTTGCTGATTTTTAGTTTTCCCAATTTATACGCCCATGAGTGGAAGTGCCCTATGCTCTCCAAGCTGTGTTTTTTAGATGTTTCAGAACACACCGTACACTTCTCCAGAGTGGCTGTTGGCAATTTACATCCCACCCATCAGCGTAGCAAGGCTCCCATTTCTCCATGGCCGGTCCTGCATTTCTGGTTTGGACACTTTTTTCCGCATGGCCCTTTTGCCCGCTGGGAAGCGAGACTTCTTTGGAGCGCTGATTGGCCTTTCCAGGTTGCTTGGTTGGCCAAAAAGGGCGTATGCGTTTTTTCCTGAATATATTCAGGAAAAAACGCATACGCCCTTTTTGGCCAAGGGCATCATTGTCCACGTTTTGCCGCTTTTCATGTGCTTTCAGGGCGATTCGAATCTACCTCCTGAAATCTGTTTCCTGCAATTCTGCCTTGCTTTCAAAGCCTCTTCGTTGCCTTCCCTTAATATATTTGTGGACGAGAGGTATCATTTAAAACTCTGCAGGTTTGTGAATTGCAGTGCCCCTGAGCTCCATTTTTCAACTCGCTTTTTTGGGAGCTGGCCGCAAAAGCGCAGGATTGCTTCAGGCCCTCTTCTGGTTCTGGGGGGCAGGCTGAGCTTGTGCTTAATTCTTCTTCCTGATGGGAAAATAGAGTGACCTGTGCCTGTCCCAACCCCTAGAGCTAGTCTCTCATTGGTTCCCCCTCTTCCCGTTCATCCTCAGGACAAATTGCAACCTGTACGGAACAGGAGGTTAAAGGTGCTGATTCTCCAAGGAGGGAGATGGCTAGTAAATCGGCTGGAATGGCGAACCCGAGCAAAGGAGATGAGAAATGAGGTGCGTTTTAGAAACCTTTCCCGATCACACGGTGTACCATCTTCTGGGTTTCTCATGCCTGTTTTCGACGTAGGAAGATGCCCTTGAACCTGGAGATTTGGGACCCATGGGATGGGTACCATGCAGTATTACTTGAAAGGGTCTGCGTTGGCTCACCCAACCTCACCGAACCTCTCAGCCCCAAGAGTGTCCACCCTTATGTCTCAATCAGCTGTGGGTCTAGATATGGTCAATCCAGGTTGCATCACAGCCCCTGAACGAATTTTGTAAGAATTTCTCTCTCTTTCACTGTCTTTGTTTCACGGGTTTTGAAAAGTAATTTATTTTTATATTGGGGTTTAGCTGCTTTTCACGGCTGTGTTTATGCCGCTTTACACCCCCTTGACTCACTTACGGAGAGATATCAATACATAGGTTTGAAGATTCTTACTAGTCAGATATATTCTTGTGCGGTGAATAGGGGGTATTGAGTCCAGTTCACTGAAAAAGGAATAGGTCTTGTCTCTTACATATTGGGTTTATGGAACGGTATCGGAGCTAATTTGAAACCCTTGTTTTATGCATCACCCCACCTCACCTTTCCCGTTCAGCAGCCATAGTGTGTTTTCTGAACGTGTGACTCTGTTCTGTTTTGTAATTCAGTTCAAGTGTAGCGGTTTTTACATTCCCTCTCTAAGTGATATCTTATGATAAGTGTCTTTTTCTGTGTGACTTATTTCACTTAGAATCGTCGTACCTAAATCCACTCATCGTGCTGCTACTAGCCTTATGACGTGGATTTCATGGCTGAGTGATATTCCATTGTACATGAGGACCACAACTTCTTTATCCATTTTTCTCTTTCCTAGGATATTTAAGGTGTAATGAAGTGGGGGTTCTTGTCAACAGAGCAGCCCTAAACTTTGGGGTGCCTGTGTCTTGCTGATTTTTAGTTTTCCCAATTTATACGCCCATGAGTGGAAGTGCCCTATGCTCTCCAAGCTGTGTTTTTTAGATGTTTCAGAACACACCATACACTTCTCCAGAGTGGCTGTTGGCAATTTACATCCCACCCATCAGCGTAGCAAGGCTCCCATTTCTCCATGGCCGGTCCTGCATTTCTGGTTTGGACACTTTTTTCCGCATGGCCCTTTTGCCCGCTGGGAAGCGAGACTTCTTTGGAGCGCTGATTGGCCTTTCCAGGTTGCTTGGTTGGCCAAAAAGGGCGTATGCGTTTTTTCCTGAATATATTCAGGAAAAAACGCATACGCCCTTTTTGGCCAAGGGCATCATTGTCCACGTTTTGCCGCTTTTCATGTGCTTTCAAGGCGATTCGAATCTACCTCCTGATATCTGTTTCCTGCAATTCTGCCTTGCTTTCAAAGCCTCTTCGTTGCCTTCCCTTAGTATATTTGTGGACGAGAGGTATCATTTAAAACTCTGCAGGTTTGTGAATTGCAGTGCCCCTGAGCTCCATTTTTCAACTCGCTTTTTTGGGAGCTGGCCGCAAAAGCGCAGGATTGCTTCAGGCCCTCTTCTGGTTCTGGGGGGCAGGCTGAGCTTGTGCTTAATTCTTCTTCCTGATGGGAAAATAGAGTGACCTGTGCCTGTCCCAACACCTAGAGCTAGTCTCTCATTGGTTCCCCCTCTTCCCGTTCATCCTCAGGACAAATTGCAACCTGTACGGAACAGGAGGTTAAAGGTGCTGATTCTCCAAGGAGGGAGATGGCTAGTAAATCGGCTGGAATGGCGAACCCGAGCAAAGGAGATGAGAAATGAGGTGCGTTTTAGAAACCTTTCCCGATCACACGGTGTACCATCTTCTGGGTTTCTCATGCCTGTTTTCGACGTAGGAAGATGCCCTTGAACCTGGAGATTTGGGACCCATGGGATGGGTACCATGCAGTATTACTTGAAAGGGTCTGCGTTGGCTCACCCAACCTCACCGAACCTCTCAGCCCCAAGAGTGTCCACCCTTATGTCTCAATCAGCTGTGGGTCTAGATATGGTCAATCCAGGTTGCATCACAGCCCCTGAACGAATTTTGTAAGAATTTCTCTCTCTTTCACTGTCTTTGTTTCACGGGTTTTGAAAAGTAATTTATTTTTATATTGGGGTTTAGCTGCTTTTCACGGCTGTGTTTATGCCGCTTTACACCCCCTTGACTCACTTACGGAGAGATATCAATACATAGGTTTGAAGATTCTTACTAGTCAGATATATTCTTGTGCGGTGAATAGGGGGTGTTGAGTCCAGTTCACTGAAAAAGGAATAGGTCTTGTCTCTTACATATTGGGTTTATGGAACGGTATCGGAGCTAATTTGAAACCCTTGTTTTATGCATCACCCCACCTCACCTTTCCCGTTCAGCAGCCATAGTGTGTTTTCTAAACGTGTGACTCTGTTCTGTTTTGTAATTCAGTTCAAGTGTAGCGGTTTTTACATTCCCTCTCTAAGTGATATCTTATGATAAGTGTCTTTTTCTGTGTGACTTATTTCACTTAGAATCGTCGTACCTAAATCCACTCATCGTGCTGCTACTAGCCTTATGACGTGGATTTCATGGCTGAGTGATATTCCATTGTACATGAGGACCACCACTTCTTTATCCATTTTTCTCTTTCCTAGGATATTTAAGGTGTAATGAAGTGGGGGTTCTTGTCAACAGAGCAGCCCTAAACTTTGGGGTGCCTGTGTCTTGCTGATTTTTAGTTTTCCCAATTTATACGCCCATGAGTGGAAGTGCCCTATGCTCTCCAAGCTGTGTTTTTTAGATGTTTCAGAACACACCGTACACTTCTCCAGAGTGGCTGTTGGCAATTTACATCCCACCCATCAGCGTAGCAAGGCTCCCATTTCTCCATGGCCGGTCCTGCATTTCTGGTTTGGACACTTTTTTCCGCATGGCCCTTTTGCCCGCTGGGAAGCGAGACTTCTTTGGAGCACTGATTGGCCTTTCCAGGTTGCTTGGTTGGCCAAAAAGGGCGTATGCGTTTTTTCCTGAATATATTCAGGAAAAAACGCATACGCCCTTTTTGGCCAAGGGCATCATTGTCCACGTTTTGCCGCTTTTCATGTGCTTTCAAGGCGATTCGAATCTACCTCCTGAAATCTGTTTCCTGCAATTCTGCCTTGCTTTCAAAGCCTCTTCGTTGCCTTCCCTTAGTATATTTGTGGACGAGAGGTATCATTTAAAACTCTGCAGGTTTGTGAATTGCAGTGCCCCTGAGCTCCATTTTTCAACTCTCTTTTTTGGGAGCTGGCCGCAAAAGCGCAGGATTGCTTCAGGCCCTCTTCTGGTTCTGGGGGGCAGGCTGAGCTTGTGCTTAATTCTTCTTCCTGATGGGAAAATAGAGTGACCTGTGCCTGTCCCAACACCTAGAGCTAGTCTCTCATTGGTTCCCCCTCTTCCCGTTCATCCTCAGGACAAATTGCAACCTGTACGGAACAGGAGGTTAAAGGTGCTGATTCTCCAACGAGGGAGATGGCTAGTAAATCGGCTGGAATGGCGAACCCGAGCAAAGGAGATGAGAAATGAGGTGCGTTTTAGAAACCTTTCCCGATCACACGGTGTACCATCTTCTGGGTTTCTCATGCCTGTTTTCGACGTAGGAAGATGCCCTTGAACCTGGAGATTTGGGACCCATGGGATGGGTACCATGCAGTATTACTTGAAAGGGTCTGCGTTGGCTCACCCAACCTCACCGAACCTCTCAGCCCCAAGAGTGTCCACCCTTATGTCTCAATCAGCTGTGGGTCTAGATATGGTCAATCCAGGTTGCATCACAGCCCCTGAACGAATTTTGTAAGAATTTCTCTCTCTTTCACTGTCTTTGTTTCACGGGTTTTGAAAAGTAATTTATTTTTATATTGGGGTTTAGCTGCTTTTCACGGCTGTGTTTATGCCGCTTTACACCCCCTTGACTCACTTACGGAGAGATATCAATACATAGGTTTGAAGATTCTTACTAGTCAGATATATTCTTGTGCGGTGAATAGGGGGTGTTGAGTCCAGTTCACTGAAAAAGGAATAGGTCTTGTCTCTTACATATTGGGTTTATGGAACGTTATCGGAGCTAATTTGAAACCCTTGTTTTATGCATCACCCCACCTCACCTTTCCCGTTCAGCAGCCATAGTGTTTTCTAAACGTGTGACTCTGTTCTGTTTTGTAATTCAGTTCAAGTGTAGCGGTTTTTACATTCCCTCTCTAAGTGATATCTTATGATAAGTGTCTTTTTCTGTGTGACTTATTTCACTTAGAATCGTCGTACCTAAATCCACTCATCGTGCTGCTACTAGCTTTATGACGTTGATTTCATGGCTGAGTGATATTCCATTGTACATGAGGACCACAACTTCTTTATCCATTTTTCGCTTTCCTAGGATATTTAAGGTGTAATGAAGTGGGGGTTCTTGTCAACAGAGCAGCCCTAAACTTTGGGGTGCCTGTGTCTTGCTGATTTTTAGTTTTCCCAATTTATACGCCCATGAGTGGAAGTGCCCTATGCTCTCCAAGCTGTGTTTTTTAGATGTTTCAGAACACACCGTACATTTCTCCAGAGTGGCTGTTGGCAATTTACATCCCACCCATCAGCGTAGCAAGGCTCCCATTTCTCCATGGCCGGTCCTGCATTTCTGGTTTGGACACTTTTTTCCGCATGGCCCTTTTGCCCGCTGGGAAGCGAGACTTCTTTGGAGCGCTGATTGGCCTTTCCAGGTTGCTTGGTTGGCCAAAAAGGGCGTATGCGTTTTTTCCTGAATATATTCAGGAAAAAACACATACGCCCTTTTTGGCCAAGGGCATCATTGTCCACGTTTTGCCGCTTTTCATGTGCTTTCAGGGCGATTCGAATCTACCTCCTGAAATCTGTTTCCTGCAATTCTGCCTTGCTTTCAAAGCCTCTTCGTTGCCTTCCCTTAGTATATTTGTGGACGAGAGGTATCATTTAAAACTCTGCAGGTCTGTGAATTGCAGTGCCCCTGAGCTCCATTTTTCAACTCGCTTTTTTGGGAGCTGGCCGCAAAAGCGCAGGATTGCTTCAGGCCCTCTTCTGGTTCTGGGGGGCAGGCTGAGCTTGTGCTTAATTCTTCTTCCTGATGGGAAAATAGAGTGACCTGTGCCTGTCCCAACCCCTAGAGCTAGTCTCTCATTGGTTCCCCCTCTTCCCGTTCATCCTCAGGACAAATTGCAACCTGTACGGAACAGGAGGTTAAAGGTGCTGATTCTCCAAGGAGGGAGATGGCTAGTAAATCGGCTGGAATGGCGAACCCGAGCAAAGGAGATGAGAAATGAGGTGCGTTTTAGAAACCTTTCCCGATCACACGGTGTACCATCTTCTGGGTTTCTCATGCCTGTTTTCGACGTAGGAAGATGCCCTTGAACCTGGAGATTTGGGACCCATGGGATGGGTACCATGCAGTATTACTTGAAAGGGTCTGCGTTGGCTCACCCAACCTCACCGAACCTCTCAGCCCCAAGAGTGTCCACCCTTATGTCTCAATCAGCTGTGGGTCTAGATATGGTCAATCCAGGTTGCATCACAGCCCCTGAACGAATTTTGTAAGAATTTCTCTCTCTTTCACTGTCTTTGTTTCACGGGTTTTGAAAAGTAATTTATTTTTATATTGGGGTTTAGCTGCTTTTCACGGCTGTGTTTATGCCGCTTTACACCCCCTTGACTCACTTACGGAGAGATATCAATACATAGGTTTGAAGATTCTTACTAGTCAGATATATTCTTGTGCGGTGAATAGGGGGTGTTGAGTCCAGTTCACTGAAAAAGGAATAGGTCTTGTCTCTTACATATTGGGTTTATGGAACGGTATCGGAGCTAATTTGAAACCCTTGTTTTATGCATCACCCCACCTCACCTTTCCCGTTCAGCAGCCATAGTGTGTTTTCTAAACGTGTGACTCTGTTCTGTTTTGTAATTCAGTTCAAGTGTAGCGGTTTTTACATTCCCTCTCTAAGTGATATCTTATGATAAGTGTCTTTTTCTGTGTGACTTATTTCACTTAGAATCGTCGTACCTAAATCCACTCATCGTGCTGCTACTAGCCTTATGACGTTGATTTCATGGCTGAGTGATATTCCATTGTACATGAGGACCACAACTTCTTTATCCATTTTTCGCTTTCCTAGGATATTTAAGGTGTAATGAAGTGGGGGTTCTTGTCAACAGAGCAGCCCTAAACTTTGGGGTGCCTGTGTCTTGCTGATTTTTAGTTTTCCCAATTTATACGCCCATGAGTGGAAGTGCCCTATGCTCTCCAAGCTGTGTTTTTTAGATGTTTCAGAACACACCGTACATTTCTCCAGAGTGGCTGTTGGCAATTTACATCCCACCCATCAGCGTAGCAAAGCTCCCATTTCTCCATGGCCGGTCCTGCATTTCTGGTTTGGACACTTTTTTCCGCATGGCCCTTTTGCCCGCTGGGAAGCGAGACTTCTTTGGAGCGCTGATTGGCCTTTCCAGGTTGCTTGGTTGGCCAAAAAGGGCGTATGCGTTTTTTCCTGAATATATTCAGGAAAAAACGCATACGCCCTTTTTGGCCAAGGGCATCATTGTCCACGTTTTGCCGCTTTTCATGTGCTTTCAAGGCGATTCGAATCTACCTCCTGAAATCTGTTTCCTGCAATTCTGCCTTGCTTTCAAAGCCTCTTCGTTGCCTTCCCTTAATATATTTGTGGACGAGAGGTATCATTTAAAACTCTGCAGGTTTGTGAATTGCAGTGCCCCTGAGCTCCATTTTTCAACTCGCTTTTTTGGGAGCTGGCCGCCAAAGCGCAGGATTGCTTCAGGCCCTCTTCTGGTTCTGGGGGGCAGGCTGAGCTTGTGCTTAATTCTTCTTCCTGATGGGAAAATAGAGTGACCTGTGCCTGTCCCAACACCTAGAGCTAGTCTCTCATTGGTTCCCCCTCTTCCCGTTCATCCTCAGGACAAATTGCAACCTGTACGGAACAGGAGGTTAAAGGTGCTGATTCTCCAAGGAGGGAGATGGCTAGTAAATCGGCTGGAATGGCGAACCCGAGCAAAGGAGATGAGAAATGAGGTGCGTTTTAGAAACCTTTCCCGATCACACGGTGTACCATCTTCTGGGTTTCTCATGCCTGTTTTCGACGTAGGAAGATGCCCTTGAACCTGGAGATTTGGGACCCATGGGATGGGTACCATGCAGTATTACTTGAAAGGGTCTGCGTTGGCTCACCCAACCTCACCGAACCTCTCAGCCCCAAGAGTGTCCACCCTTATGTCTCAATCAGCTGTGGGTCTAGATATGGTCAATCCAGGTTGCATCACAGCCCCTGAACGAATTTTGTAAGAATTTCTCTCTCTTTCACTGTCTTTGTTTCACGGGTTTTGAAAAGTAATTTATTTTTATATTGGGGTTTAGCTGCTTTTCACGGCTGTGTTTATGCCGCTTTACACCCCCTTGACTCACTTACGGAGAGATATCAATACATAGGTTTGAAGATTCTTACTAGTCAGGTATATTCTTGTGCGGTGAATAGGGGGTGTTGAGTCCAGTTCACTGAAAAAGGAATAGGTCTTGTCTCTTACATATTGGGTTTATGGAACGGTATCGGAGCTAATTTGAAACCCTTGTTTTATGCATCACCCCACCTCACCTTTCCCGTTCAGCAGCCATAGTGTGTTTTCTAAACGTGTGACTCTGTTCTGTTTTGTAATTCAGTTCAAGTGTAGCGGTTTTTACATTCCCTCTCTAAGTGATATCTTATGATAAGTGTCTTTTTCTGTGTGACTTATTTCACTTAGAATCGTCGTACCTAAATCCACTCATCGTGCTGCTACTAGCCTTATGACGTGGATTTCATGGCTGAGTGATATTCCATTGTACATGAGGACCACCACTTCTTTATCCATTTTTCTCTTTCCTAGGATATTTAAGGTGTAATGAAGTGGGGGTTCTTGTCAACAGAGCAGCCCTAAACTTTGGGGTGCCTGTGTCTTGCTGATTTTTAGTTTTCCCAATTTATACGCCCATGAGTGGAAGTGCCCTATGCTCTCCAAGCTGTGTTTTTTAGATGTTTCAGAACACACCGTACACTTCTCCAGAGTGGCTGTTGGCAATTTACATCCCACCCATCAGCGTAGCAAGGCTCCCATTTCTCCATGGCCGGTCCTGCATTTCTGGTTTGGACACTTTTTTCCGCATGGCCCTTTTGCCCGCTGGGAAGCGAGACTTCTTTGGAGCGCTGATTGGCCTTTCCAGGTTGCTTGGTTGGCCAAAAAGGGCGTATGCGTTTTTTCCTGAATATATTCAGGAAAAAACACATACGCCCTTTTTGGCCAAGGGCATCATTGTCCACGTTTTGCCGCTTTTCATGTGCTTTCAGGGCGATTCGAATCTACCTCCTGAAATCTGTTTCCTGCAATTCTGCCTTGCTTTCAAAGCCTCTTCGTTGCCTTCCCTTAGTATATTTGTGGACGAGAGGTATCATTTAAAACTCTGCAGGTCTGTGAATTGCAGTGCCCCTGAGCTCCATTTTTCAACTCGCTTTTTTGGGAGCTGGCCGCAAAAGCGCAGGATTGCTTCAGGCCCTCTTCTGGTTCTGGGGGGCAGGCTGAGCTTGTGCTTAATTCTTCTTCCTGATGGGAAAATAGAGTGACCTGTGCCTGTCCCAACCCCTAGAGCTAGTCTCTCATTGGTTCCCCCTCTTCCCGTTCATCCTCAGGACAAATTGCAACCTGTACGGAACAGGAGGTTAAAGGTGCTGATTCTCCAAGGAGGGAGATGGCTAGTAAATCGGCTGGAATGGCGAACCCGAGCAAAGGAGATGAGAAATGAGGTGCGTTTTAGAAACCTTTCCCGATCACACGGTGTACCATCTTCTGGGTTTCTCATGCCTGTTTTCGACGTAGGAAGATGCCCTTGAACCTGGAGATTTGGGACCCATGGGATGGGTACCATGCAGTATTACTTGAAAGGGTCTGCGTTGGCTCACCCAACCTCACCGAACCTCTCAGCCCCAAGAGTGTCCACCCTTATGTCTCAATCAGCTGTGGGTCTAGATATGGTCAATCCAGGTTGCATCACAGCCCCTGAACGAATTTTGTAAGAATTTCTCTCTCTTTCACTGTCTTTGTTTCACGGGTTTTGAAAAGTAATTTATTTTTATATTGGGGTTTAGCTGCTTTTCACGGCTGTGTTTATGCCGCTTTACACCCCCTTGACTCACTTACGGAGAGATATCAATACATAGGTTTGAAGATTCTTACTAGTCAGATATATTCTTGTGCGGTGAATAGGGGGTGTTGAGTCCAGTTCACTGAAAAAGGAATAGGTCTTGTCTCTTACATATTGGGTTTATGGAACGGTATCGGAGCTAATTTGAAACCCTTGTTTTATGCATCACCCCACCTCACCTTTCCCGTTCAGCAGCCATAGTGTGTTTTCTAAACGTGTGACTCTGTTCTGTTTTGTAATTCAGTTCAAGTGTAGCGGTTTTTACATTCCCTCTCTAAGTGATATCTTATGATAAGTGTCTTTTTCTGTGTGACTTATTTCACTTAGAATCGTCGTACCTAAATCCACTCATCGTGCTGCTACTAGCCTTATGACGTTGATTTCATGGCTGAGTGATATTCCATTGTACATGAGGACCACAACTTCTTTATCCATTTTTCGCTTTCCTAGGATATTTAAGGTGTAATGAAGTGGGGGTTCTTGTCAACAGAGCAGCCCTAAACTTTGGGGTGCCTGTGTCTTGCTGATTTTTAGTTTTCCCAATTTATACGCCCATGAGTGGAAGTGCCCTATGCTCTCCAAGCTGTGTTTTTTAGATGTTTCAGAACACACCGTACATTTCTCCAGAGTGGCTGTTGGCAATTTACATCCCACCCATCAGCGTAGCAAGGCTCCCATTTCTCCATGGCCGGTCCTGCATTTCTGGTTTGGACACTTTTTTCCGCATGGCCCTTTTGCCCGCTGGGAAGCGAGACTTCTTTGGAGCGCTGATTGGCCTTTCCAGGTTGCTTGGTTGGCCAAAAAGGGCGTATGCGTTTTTTCCTGAATATATTCAGGAAAAAACGCATACGCCCTTTTTGGCCAAGGGCATCATTGTCCACGTTTTGCCGCTTTTCATGTGCTTTCAAGGCGATTCGAATCTACCTCCTGAAATCTGTTTCCTGCAATTCTGCCTTGCTTTCAAAGCCTCTTCGTTGCCTTCCCTTAATATATTTGTGGACGAGAGGTATCATTTAAAACTCTGCAGGTTTGTGAATTGCAGTGCCCCTGAGCTCCATTTTTCAACTCGCTTTTTTGGGAGCTGGCCGCCAAAGCGCAGGATTGCTTCAGGCCCTCTTCTGGTTCTGGGGGGCAGGCTGAGCTTGTGCTTAATTCTTCTTCCTGATGGGAAAATAGAGTGACCTGTGCCTGTCCCAACACCTAGAGCTAGTCTCTCATTGGTTCCCCCTCTTCCCGTTCATCCTCAGGACAAATTGCAACCTGTACGGAACAGGAGGTTAAAGGTGCTGATTCTCCAAGGAGGGAGATGGCTAGTAAATCGGCTGGAATGGCGAACCCGAGCAAAGGAGATGAGAAATGAGGTGCGTTTTAGAAACCTTTCCCGATCACACGGTGTACCATCTTCTGGGTTTCTCATGCCTGTTTTCGACGTAGGAAGATGCCCTTGAACCTGGAGATTTGGGACCCATGGGATGGGTACCATGCAGTATTACTTGAAAGGGTCTGCGTTGGCTCACCCAACCTCACCGAACCTCTCAGCTCCAAGAGTGTCCACCCTTATGTCTCAATCAGCTGTGGGTCTAGATATGGTCAATCCAGGTTGCATCACAGCCCCTGAACGAATTTTGTAAGAATTTCTCTCTCTTTCACTGTCTTTGTTTCACGGGTTTTGAAAAGTAATTTATTTTTATATTGGGGTTTAGCTGCTTTTCACGGCTGTGTTTATGCCGCTTTACACCCCCTTGACTCACTTACGGAGAGATATCAATACATAGGTTTGAAGATTCTTACTAGTCAGGTATATTCTTGTGCGGTGAATAGGGGGTGTTGAGTCCAGTTCACTGAAAAAGGAATAGGTCTTGTCTCTTACATATTGGGTTTATGGAACGGTATCGGAGCTAATTTGAAACCCTTGTTTTATGCATCACCCCACCTCACCTTTCCCGTTCAGCAGCCATAGTGTGTTTTCTAAACGTGTGACTCTGTTCTGTTTTGTAATTCAGTTCAAGTGTAGCGGTTTTTACATTCCCTCTCTAAGTGATATCTTATGATAAGTGTCTTTTTCTGTGTGACTTATTTCACTTAGAATCGTCGTACCTAAATCCACTCATCGTGCTGCTACTAGCCTTATGACGTGGATTTCATGGCTGAGTGATATTCCATTGTACATGAGGACCACCACTTCTTTATCCATTTTTCTCTTTCCTAGGATATTTAAGGTGTAATGAAGTGGGGGTTCTTGTCAACAGAGCAGCCCTAAACTTTGGGGTGCCTGTGTCTTGCTGATTTTTAGTTTTCCCAATTTATACGCCCATGAGTGGAAGTGCCCTATGCTCTCCAAGCTGTGTTTTTTAGATGTTTCAGAACACACCGTACACTTCTCCAGAGTGGCTGTTGGCAATTTACATCCCACCCATCAGCGTAGCAAGGCTCCCATTTCTCCATGGCCGGTCCTGCATTTCTGGTTTGGACACTTTTTTCCGCATGGCCCTTTTGCCCGCTGGGAAGCAAGACTTCTTTGGAGCACTGATTGGCCTTTCCAGGTTGCTTGGTTGGCCAAAAAGGGCGTATGCGTTTTTTCCTGAATATATTCAGGAAAAAACGCATACGCCCTTTTTGGCCAAGGGCATCATTGTCCACGTTTTGCCGCTTTTCATGTGCTTTCAAGGCGATTCGAATCTACCTCCTGAAATCTGTTTCCTGCAATTCTGCCTTGCTTTCAAAGCCTCTTCGTTGCCTTCCCTTAGTATATTTGTGGACGAGAGGTATCATTTAAAACTCTGCAGGTTTGTGAATTGCAGTGCCCCTGAGCTCCATTTTTCAACTCGCTTTTTTGGGAGCTGGCCGCAAAAGCGCAGGATTGCTTCAGGCCCTCTTCTGGTTCTGGGGGGCAGGCTGAGCTTGTGCTTAATTCTTCTTCCTGATGGGAAAATAGAGTGACCTGTGCCTGTCCCAACACCTAGAGCTAGTCTCTCATTGGTTCCCCCTCTTCCCGTTCATCCTCAGGACAAATTGCAACCTGTACGGAACAGGAGGTTAAAGGTGCTGATTCTCCAAGGAGGGAGATGGCTAGTAAATCGGCTGGAATGGCGAACCCGAGCAAAGGAGATGAGAAATGAGGTGCGTTTTAGAAACCTTTCCCGATCACACGGTGTACCATCTTCTGGGTTTCTCATGCCTGTTTTCGACGTAGGAAGATGCCCTTGAACCTGGAGATTTGGGACCCATGGGATGGGTACCATGCAGTATTACTTGAAAGGGTCTGCGTTGGCTCACCCAACCTCACCGAACCTCTCAGCCCCAAGAGTGTCCACCCTTATGTCTCAATCAGCTGTGGGTCTAGATATGGTCAATCCAGGTTGCATCACAGCCCCTGAACGAATTTTGTAAGAATTTCTCTCTCTTTCACTGTCTTTGTTTCACGGGTTTTGAAAAGTAATTTATTTTTATATTGGGGTTTAGCTGCTTTTCACGGCTGTGTTTATGCCGCTTTACACCCCCTTGACTCACTTACGGAGAGATATCAATACATAGGTTTGAAGATTCTTACTAGTCAGATATATTCTTGTGCGGTGAATAGGGGGTGTTGAGTCCAGTTCACTGAAAAAGGAATAGGTCTTGTCTCTTACATATTGGGTTTATGGAACGTTATCGGAGCTAATTTGAAACCCTTGTTTTATGCATCACCCCACCTCACCTTTCCCGTTCAGCAGCCATAGTGTTTTCTAAACGTGTGACTCTGTTCTGTTTTGTAATTCAGTTCAAGTGTAGCGGTTTTTACATTCCCTCTCTAAGTGATATCTTATGATAAGTGTCTTTTTCTGTGTGACTTATTTCACTTAGAATCGTCGTACCTAAATCCACTCATCGTGCTGCTACTAGCCTTATGACGTTGATTTCATGGCTGAGTGATATTCCATTGTACATGAGGACCACAACTTCTTTATCCATTTTTCGCTTTCCTAGGATATTTAAGGTGTAATGAAGTGGGGGTTCTTGTCAACAGAGCAGCCCTAAACTTTGGGGTGCCTGTGTCTTGCTGATTTTTAGTTTTCCCAATTTATACGCCCATGAGTGGAAGTGCCCTATGCTCTCCAAGCTGTGTTTTTTAGATGTTTCAGAACACACCGTACATTTCTCCAGAGTGGCTGTTGGCAATTTACATCCCACCCATCAGCGTAGCAAGGCTCCCATTTCTCCATGGCCGGTCCTGCATTTCTGGTTTGGACACTTTTTTCCGCATGGCCCTTTTGCCCGCTGGGAAGCGAGACTTCTTTGGAGCGCTGATTGGCCTTTCCAGGTTGCTTGGTTGGCCAAAAAGGGCGTATGCGTTTTTTCCTGAATATATTCAGGAAAAAACGCATACGCCCTTTTTGGCCAAGGGCATCATTGTCCACGTTTTGCCGCTTTTCATGTGCTTTCAGGGCGATTCGAATCTACCTCCTGAAATCTGTTTCCTGCAATTCTGCCTTGCTTTCAAAGCCTCTTCGTTGCCTTCCCTTAGTATATTTGTGGACGAGAGGTATCATTTAAAACTCTGCAGGTCTGTGAATTGCAGTGCCCCTGAGCTCCATTTTTCAACTCGCTTTTTTGGGAGCTGGCCGCAAAAGCGCAGGATTGCTTCAGGCCCTCTTCTGGTTCTGGGGGGCAGGCTGAGCTTGTGCTTAATTCTTCTTCCTGATGGGAAAATAGAGTGACCTGTGCCTGTCCCAACCCCTAGAGCTAGTCTCTCATTGGTTCCCCCTCTTCCCGTTCATCCTCAGGACAAATTGCAACCTGTACGGAACAGGAGGTTAAAGGTGCTGATTCTCCAAGGAGGGAGATGGCTAGTAAATCGGCTGGAATGGCGAACCCGAACAAAGGAGATGAGAAATGAGGTGCGTTTTAGAAACCTTTCCCGATCACACGGTGTACCATCTTCTGGGTTTCTCATGCCTGTTTTCGACGTAGGAAGATGCCCTTGAACCTGGAGATTTGGGACCCATGGGATGGGTACCATGCAGTATTACTTGAAAGGGTCTGCGTTGGCTCACCCAACCTCACCGAACCTCTCAGCCCCAAGAGTGTCCACCCTTATGTCTCAATCAGCTGTGGGTCTAGATATGGTCAATCCAGGTTGCATCACAGCCCCTGAACGAATTTTGTAAGAATTTCTCTCTCTTTCACTGTCTTTGTTTCACGGGTTTTGAAAAGTAATTTATTTTTATATTGGGGTTTAGCTGCTTTTCACGGCTGTGTTTATGCCGCTTTACACCCCCTTGACTCACTTACGGAGAGATATCAATACATAGGTTTGAAGATTCTTACTAGTCAGATATATTCTTGTGCGGTGAATAGGGGGTGTTGAGTCCAGTTCACTGAAAAAGGAATAGGTCTTGTCTCTTACATATTGGGTTTATGGAACGTTATCGGAGCTAATTTGAAACCCTTGTTTTATGCATCACCCCACCTCACCTTTCCCGTTCAGCAGCCATAGTGATTTCTAAACGTGTGACTCTGTTCTGTTTTGTAATTCAGTTCAAGTGTAGCGGTTTTTACATTCCCTCTCTAAGTGATATCTTATGATAAGTGTCTTTTTCTGTGTGACTTATTTCACTTAGAATCGTCGTACCTAAATCCACTCATCGTGCTGCTACTAGCCTTATGACGTTGATTTCATGGCTGAGTGATATTCCATTGTACATGAGGACCACAACTTCTTTATCCATTTTTCGCTTTCCTAGGATATTTAAGGTGTAATGAAGTGGGGGTTCTTGTCAACAGAGCAGCCCTAAACTTTGGGGTGCCTGTGTCTTGCTGATTTTTAGTTTTCCCAATTTATACGCCCATGAGTGGAAGTGCCCTATGCTCTCCAAGCTGTGTTTTTTAGATGTTTCAGAACACACCGTACATTTCTCCAGAGTGGCTGTTGGCAATTTACATCCCACCCATCAGCGTAGCAAGGCTCCCATTTCTCCATGGCCGGTCCTGCATTTCTGGTTTGGACACTTTTTTCCGCATGGCCCTTTTGCCCGCTGGGAAGCGAGACTTCTTTGGAGCGCTGATTGGCCTTTCCAGGTTGCTTGGTTTGCCAAAAAGGGCGTATGCGTTTTTTCCTGAATATATTCAGGAAAAAACGCATACGCCCTTTTTGGCCAAGGGCATCATTGTCCACGTTTTGCCGCTTTTCATGTGCTTTCAGGGCGATTCGAATCTACCTCCTGAAATCTGTTTCCTGCAATTCTGCCTTGGTTTCAAAGCCTCTTCGTTGCCTTCCCTTAGTATATTTGTGGACGAGAGGTATCATTTAAAACTCTGCAGGTCTGTGAATTGCAGTGCCCCTGAGCTCCATTTTTCAACTCGCTTTTTTGGGAGCTGGCCGCAAAAGCGCAGGATTGCTTCAGGCCCTCTTCTGGTTCTGGGGGGCAGGCTGAGCTTGTGCTTAATTCTTCTTCCTGATGGGAAAATAGAGTGACCTGTGCCTGTCCCAACCCCTAGAGCTAGTCTCTCATTGGTTCCCCCTCTTCCCGTTCATCCTCAGGACAAATTGCAACCTGTACGGAACAGGAGGTTAAAGGTGCTGATTCTCCAAGGAGGGAGATGGCTAGTAAATCGGCTGGAATGGCGAACCCGAGCAAAGGAGATGAGAAATGAGGTGCGTTTTAGAAACCTTTCCCGATCACACAGTGTACCATCTTCTGGGTTTCTCATGCCTGTTTTCGACGTAGGAAGATGCCCTTGAACCTGGAGATTTGGGACCCATGGGATGGGTACCATGCAGTATTACTTGAAAGGGTCTGCGTTGGCTCACCCAACCTCACCGAACCTCTCAGCCCCAAGAGTGTCCACCCTTATGTCTCAATCAGCTGTGGGTCTAGATATGGTCAATCCAGGTTGCATCACAGCCCCTGAACGAATTTTGTAAGAATTTCTCTCTCTTTCACTGTCTTTGTTTCACGGGTTTTGAAAAGTAATTTATTTTTATAATGGGGTTTAGCTGCTTTTCACGGCTGTGTTTATGCCGCTTTACACCCCCTTGACTCACTTACGGAGAGATATCAATACATAGGTTTGAAGATTCTTCCTAGTCAGATATATTCTTGTGCGGTGAATAGGGGGTGTTGAGTCCAGTTCACTGAAAAAGGAATAGGTCTTGTCTCTTACATATTGGGTTTATGGAACGGTATCGGAGCTAATTTGAAACCCTTGTTTTATGCATCACCCCACCTCACCTTTCCCGTTCAGCAGCCATAGTGTGTTTCCTAAACGTGTGACTCTGTTCTGTTTTGTAATTCAGTTCAAGTGTAGCGGTTTTTACATTCCCTCTCTAAGTGATATCTTATGATAAGTATCTTTTTCTGTGTGACTTATTTCACTTAGAATCGTCGTACCTAAATCCACTCATCGTGCTGCTACTTGCCTTATGACGTTGATTTCATGGCTGAGTGATATTCCATTGTACATGAGGACCACCTTTTCTTTATCCATTTTTCGCTTTCCTAGGATATTTAAGGTGTAATGAAGTGGGGGTTCTTGTCAACAGAGCAGCCCTAAACTTTGGGGTGCCTGTGTCTTGCTGATTTTTAGTTTTCCCAATTTATACGCCCATGAGTGGAAGTGCCCTATGCTCTCCAAGCTGTGTTTTTTAGATGTTTCAGAACACACCGTACACTTCTCCAGAGTGGCTGTTGGCAATTTACATCCCACCCATCAGCGTAGCAAGGCTCCCATTTCTCCATGGCCGGTCCTGCATTTCTGGTTTGGACACTTTTTTCCGCATGGCCCTTTTGCCCGCTGGGAAGCGAGACTTCTTTGGAGCACTGATTGGCCTTTCCAGGTTGCTTGGTTGGCCAAAAAGGGCGTATGCGTTTTTTCCTGAATATATTCAGGAAAAAACGCATACGCCCTTTTTGGCCAAGGGCATCATTGTCCACGTTTTGCCGCTTTTCATGTGCTTTCAAGGCGATTCGAATCTACCTCCTGAAATTTGTTTCCTGCAATTCTGCCTTGCTTTCAAAGCCTCTTCGTTGCCTTCCCTTAGTATATTTATGGACGAGAGGTATCATTTAAAACTCTGCAGGTTTGTGAATTGCAGTGCCCCTGAGCTCCATTTTTCAACTCGCTTTTTTGGGAGCTGGCCGCAAAAGCGCAGGATTGCTTCAGGCCCTCTTCTGGTTCTGGGGGGCAGGCTGAGCTTGTGCTTAATTCTTCTTCCTGATGGGAAAATAGAGTGACCTGTGCCTGTCCCAACACCTAGAGCTAGTCTCTCATTGGTTCCCCCTCTTCCCGTTCATCCTCAGGACAAATTGCAACCTGTACGGAACAGGAGGTTAAAGGTGCTGATTCTCCAAGGAGGGAGATGGCTAGTAAATCGGCTGGAATGGCGAACCCGAGCAAAGGAGATGAGAAATGAGGTGCGTTTTAGAAACCTTTCCCGATCACACGGTGTACCATCTTCTGGGTTTCTCATGCCTGTTTTCGACGTAGGAAGATGCCCTTGAACCTGGAGATTTGGGACCCATGGGATGGGTACCATGCAGTATTACTTGAAAGGGTCTGCGTTGGCTCACCCAACCTCACCGAACCTCTCAGCCCCAAGAGTGTCCACCCTTATGTCTCAATCAGCTGTGGGTCTAGATATGGTCAATCCAGGTTGCATCACAGCCCCTGAACGAATTTTGTAAGAATTTCTCTCTCTTTCACTGTCTTTGTTTCACGGGTTTTGAAAAGTAATTTATTTTTATATTGGGGTTTAGCTGCTTTTCACGGCTGTGTTTATGCCGCTTTACACCCCCTTGACTCACTTACGGAGAGATATCAATACATAGGTTTGAAGATTCTTAATAGTCAGATATATTCTTGTGCGGTGAATAGGGGGTGTTGAGTCCAGTTCACTGAAAAAGGAATAGGTCTTGTCTCTTACATATTGGGTTTATGGAACGGTATCGGAGCTAATTTGAAACCCTTGTTTTATGCATCACCCCCACCTCACCTTTCCCGTTCAGCAGCCATAGTGTGTTTCCTAAACGTGTGACTCTGTTCTGTTTTGTAATTCAGTTCAAGTGTAGCGGTTTTTACATTCCCTCTCTAAGTGATATCTTATGATAAGTATCTTTTTCTGTGTGACTTATTTCACTTAGAATCGTCGTACCTAAATCCACTCATCGTGCTGCTACTTGCCTTATGACGTTGATTTCATGGCTGAGTGATATTCCATTGTACATGAGGACCACAACTTCTTTATCCATTTTTCGCTTTCCTAGGATATTTAAGGTGTAATGAAGTGGGGGTTCTTGTCAACAGAGCAGCCCTAAACTTTGGGGTGCCTGTGTCTTGCTGATTTTTAGTTTTCCCAATTTATACGCCCATGAGTGGAAGTGCCCTATGCTCTCCAAGCTGTGTTTTTTAGATGTTTCAGAACACACCGTACACTTCTCCAGAGTGGCTGTTGGCAATTTACATCCCACCCATCAGCGTAGCAAGGCTCCCATTTCTCCATGGCCGGTCCTGCATTTCTGGTTTGGACACTTTTTTTCCGCATGGCCCTTTTGCCCGCTGGGAAGCGAGACTTCTTTGGAGCACTGATTGGCCTTTCCAGGTTGCTTGGTTGGCCAAAAAGGGCGTATGCGTTTTTTCCTGAATATATTCAGGAAAAAACGCATACGCCCTTTTTGGCCAAGGCATCATTGTCCACGTTTTGCCGCTTTTCATGTGCTTTCAGGGCGATTCGAATCTACCTCCTGAAATCTGTTTCCTGCAATTCTGCCTTGCTTTCAAAGCCTCTTCGTTGCCTTCCCTTAGTATATTTGTGGACGAGAGGTATCATTTAAAACTCTGCAGGTTTGTGAATTGCAGTGCCCCTGAGCTCCATTTTTCAACTCGCTTTTTTGGGAGCTGGCCGCAAAAGCGCAGGATTGCTTCAGGCCCTCTTCTGGTTCTGGGGGGCAGGCTGAGCTTGTGCTTAATTCTTCTTCCTGATGGGAAAATAGAGTGACCTGTGCCTGTCCCAACACCTAGAGCTAGTCTCTCATTGGTTCCCCCTCTTCCCGTTCATCCTCAGGACAAATTGCAACCTGTACGGAACAGGAGGTTAAAGGTGCTGATTCTCCAAGGAGGGAGATGGCTAGTAAATCGGCTGGAATGGCGAACCCGAGCAAAGGAGATGAGAAATGTGGTGCGTTTTAGAAACCTTTCCCGATCACACGGTGTACCATCTTCTGGGTTTCTCATGCCTGTTTTCGACGTAGGAAGATGCCCTTGAACCTGGAGATTTGGGACCCATGGGATGGGTACCATGCAGTATTACTTGAAAGGGTCTGCGTTGGCTCACCCAACCTCACCGAACCTCTCAGCCCCAAGAGTGTCCACCCTTATGTCTCAATCAGCTGTGGGTCTAGATATGGTCAATCCAGGTTGCATCACAGCCCCTGAACGAATTTTGTAAGAATTTCTCTCTCTTTCACTGTCTTTGTTTCACGGGTTTTGAAAAGTAATTTATTTTTATAATGGGATTTAGCTGCTCTTCACGGCTGTGTTTATGCCGCTTTACACCCCCTTGACTCACTTACGGAGAGATATAAATACATAGGTTTGAAGATTCTTACTAGTCAGATATATTCTTGTGCGGTGAATACGGGGTGTTGAGTCCAGTTCACTGAAAAAGGAATAGGTCTTGTCTCTTACATATTGGGTTTATGGAACGGTATCGGAGCTAATTTGAAACCCTTGTTTTATGCATCACCCCACCTCACCTTTCCCGTTCAGCAGCCATAGTGTGTTTCCTAAACGTGTGACTCTGTTCTGTTTTGTAATTCAGTTCAAGTGTAGCGGTTTTTACATTCCCTCTCTAAGTGATATCTTATGATAAGTGTCTTTTTCTGTGTGACTTATTTCACTTAGAATCGTCGTACCTAAATCCACTCATCGTGCTGCTACTAGCCTTATGACGTTGATTTCATGGCTGAGTGATATTCCATTGTACATGAGGACCACAACTTCTTTATCCATTTTTCGCTTTCCTAGGATATTTAAGGTGTAATGAAGTGGGGGTTCTTGTCAACAGAGCAGCCCTAAACTTTGGGGTGCCTGTGTCTTGCTGATTTTTAGTTTTCCCAATTTATACGCCCATGAGTGGAAGTGCCCTATGCTCTCCAAGCTGTGTTTTTTAGATGTTTCAGAACACACCGTACACTTCTCCAGAGTGGCTGTTGGCAATTTACATCCCACCCATCAGCGTAGCAAGGCTCCCATTTCTCCAATGGCCGGTCCTGCATTTCTGGTTTGGACACTTTTTTTCCGCATGGCCCTTTTGCCCGCTGGGAAGCGAGACTTCTTTGGAGCACTGATTGGCCTTTCCAGGTTGCTTGGTTGGCCAAAAAGGGCGTATGCGTTTTTTCCTGAATATATTCAGGAAAAAACGCATACGCCCTTTATTGGCCAAGGGCATCATTGTCCACGTTTTGCCGCTTTTCATGTGCTTTCAAGCGATTCGAATCTACCTCCTGAAATCTGTTTCCTGCAATTCTGCCTTGCTTTCAAAGCCTCTTCGTTGCCTTCCCTTAGTATATTTGTGGACGAGAGGTATCATTTAAAACTGTGCAGGTTTGTGAATTGCAGTGCCCCTGAGCTCCATTTTTCAACTCGCTTTTTTGGGAGCTGGCCACAAAAGCGCAGGATTGCTTCAGGCCCTCTTCTGGTTCTGGGGGGCAGGCTGAGCTTGTGCTTAATTCTTCTTCCTAATGGAACATAGAGTGACCTGTGCCTGTCCCAACACCTAGAGCTAGTCTCTCATTGGTTCCCCCCTCTTCCCGTTCATCCTCAGGACAAATTGCAACCTGTACGGAACAGGAGGTTAAAGTGCTGATTCTCCAAGGAGGGAGATGGCTAGTAAATCGGCTGGAATGGCGAACCCGAGCAAAGGAGATGAGAAATGAGGTGCGTTTTAGAAACCTTTCCCGATCACACGGTGTACCATCTTCTGGGTTTCTCATGCCTGTTTTCGACGTAGGAAGATGCCCTTGAACCTGGAGATTTGGGACCCATGGGATGGGTACCATGCAGTATTACTTGAAAGGGTCTGCGTTGGCTCACCCAACCTCACCGAACCTCTCAGCCCAAGAGTGTCCACCCTTATGTCTCAATCAGCTGTGGGTCTAGATATGGTCAATCCAGGTTCCATCACAGCCCCTGAACGAATTTTGTAAGAATTTCCCTCTCTTTCACTGTCTTTGTTTCACGGGTTTTGAAAAGTAATTTATTTTTATATTGGGGTTTAGCTGCTTTTCACGGCTGTGTTTATGCCGCTTTACACCCCCTTGACTCACTTACGGAGAGATATCAATACATAGGTTTGAAGATTCTTACTAGTCAGATATATTCTTGTGCGGTGAATAGGGGGTGTTGAGTCCAGTTCACTGAAAAAGGAATAGGTCTTGTCTCTTACATATTGGGTTTATGGAACGGTATCGGAGCTAATTTGAAACCCTTGTTTTATGCATCACCCCACCTCACCTTTCCCGTTCAGCAGCCCTAGTGTGTTTTCTAAACGTGTGACTCTGTTCTGTTTTGTAATTCAGTTCAAGTGTAGCGGTTTTTACATTCCCTCTCTAAGTGATATCTTATGATAAGTGTCTTTTTCTGTGTGACTTATTTCACTTAGAATCGTCGTACCTAAATCCACTCATCGTGCTGCTACTAGCCTTATGACGTTGATTTCATGGCTGAGTGATATTCCATTGTACATGAGGACCACAACTTCTTTATCCATTTTTCGCTTTCCTAGGATATTTAAGGTGTAATGAAGTGGGGGTTCTTGTCAACAGAGCAGCCCTAAACTTTGGGGTGCCTGTGTCTTGCTGATTTTTAGTTTTCCCAATTATACGCCCATGAGTGGAAGTGCCCTATGCTCTCCAAGCTGTGTTTTTTAGATGTTTCAGAACACACCTTACACTTCACTTCTCAGAGTGGCTGTTGGCAATTTACATCCCACCCATCAGCGTAGCAAGGCTCCCATTTCTCCATGGCCGGTCCTGCATTTCTGGTTTGGACACTTTTTTCCGCATGGCCCTTTTGCCCGCTGGGAAGCGAGACTTCTTTGGAGCACTGATTGGCCTTTCCAGGTTGCTTGGTTGGCCAAAAAGGGCGTATGCGTTTTTTCCTGAATATATTCAGGAAAAAACGCATACGCCCTTTTTGGCCAAGGGCATCATTGTCCACGTTTTGCCGCTTTTCATGTGCTTTCAAGGCGATTCGAATCTTACCTCCTGAAATCAGTTTCCTGCAATTCTGCCTTGCTTTCAAAGCCTCTTCGTTGCCTTCCCTTAGTATATTTGTGGACGAGAGGTATCATTTAAAACTCTGCAGGTTTGTGAATTGCAGTGCCCCTGAGCTCCATTTTTCAACTCGCTTTTTTTGGGAGCTGGCCGCAAAAGCGCAGGATTGCTTCAGGCCCTCTTCTGGTTCTGGGGGGCAGGCTGAGCTTGTGCTTAATTCTTCTTCCTGATGGGAAAATAGAGTGACCTGTGCCTGTCCCAACACCTAGAGCTAGTCTCTCATTGGTTCCCCCTCTTCCCGTTCATCCTCAGGACAAATTGCAACCTGTACGGAACAGGAGGTTAAAGGTGCTGATTCTCCAAGGAGGGAGATGGCTAGTAAATCGGCTGGAATGGCGAACCCGAGCAAAGGAGATGAGAAATGTGGTGCGTTTTAGAAACCTTTCCCGATCACACGGTGTACCATCTTCTGGGTTTCTCATGCCTGTTTTCGACGTAGGAAGATGCCCTTGAACCTGGAGATTTGGGACCCATGGGATGGGTACCATGCAGTATTACTTGAAAGGGTCTGCGTTGGCTCACCCAACCTCACCGAACCTCTCAGCCCCAAGAGTGTCCACCCCTTATGTCTCAATCAGCTGTGGGTCTAGATATGGTCAATCCAGGTTGCATCACAGCCCCTGAACGAATTTTGTAAGAATTTCTCTCTCTTTCACTGCCTTTGTTTCACGGGTTTTGAAAAGTAATTTATTTTTATATTGGGGTTTAGCTGCTTTTCACGGCTGTGTTTATGCCGCTTTACACCCCCTTGACTCACTTACGGAGAGATATCAATACATAGGTTTGAAGATTCTTACTAGTCAGATATATTCTTGTGCGGTGAATAGGGGGTGTTGAGTCCAGTTCACTGAAAAAGGAATAGGTCTTGTCTCTTACATATTGGGTTTATGGAAACGGTATCGGAGCTAATTTGAAACCCTTGTTTTATGCATCACCCCACCTCACCTTTCCCGTTCAGCAGCCATAGTGTGTTTTCTAAACGTGTGACTCTGTTCTGTTTTGTAATTCAGTTCAAGTGTAGCGGTTTTTACATTCCCTCTCTAAGTGATATCTTATGATAAGTGTCTTTTTCTGTGTGACTTATTTCACTTAGAATCGTCGTACCTAAATCCACTCATCGTGCTGCTACTAGCCTTATGACGTGGATTTCATGGCTGAGTGATATTCCATTGTACATGAGGACCACAACTTCTTTATCCATTTTTCGCTTTCCTAGGATATTTAAGGTGTAATGAAGTGGGGGTTCTTGTCAACAGAGCAGCCCTAAACTTTGGGGTGCCTGTGTCTTGCTGATTTTTAGTTTTCCCAATTTATACGCCATGAGTGGAAGTGCCCTATGCTCTCCAAGCTGTGTTTTTTAGATGTTTCAGAACACACCGTACACTTCTCCAGAGTGGCTGTTGGCAATTTACATCCCACCCATCAGCGTAGCAAGGCTCCCATTTCTCCATGGCCGGTCCTGCATTTCTGGTTTGGACACTTTTTTCCGCATGGCCCTTTTGCCCGCTGGGGAAGCGAGACTTCTTTGGAGCACTGATTGGCCTTTCCAGGTTGCTTGGTTGGCCAAAAAGGGCGTATGCGTTTTTTCCTGAATATATTCAGGAAAAAACGCATACGCCCTTTTTGGCCAAGGGCATCATTGTCCACGTTTTGCCGCTTTTCATGTGCTTTCAAGGCGATTCGAATCTACCTCCTGAAATCAGTTTCCTGCAATTCTGCCTTGCTTTCAAAGCCTCTTCGTTGCCTTCCTTAGTATATTTGTGGACGAGAGGTATCATTTAAAACTCTGCAGGTTTGTGAATTGCAGTGCCCCTGAGCTCCATTTTTCAACTCGCTTTTTTGGGAGCTGGCCGCAAAAGCGCAGGGATTGCTTCAGGCCCTCTTCTGGTTCTGGGGGCAGGCTGAGCTTGTGCTTAATTCTTCTTCCTGATGGGAAAATAGAGTGACCTGTGCCTGTCCCAACACCTAGAGCTAGTCTCTCATTGGTTCCCCCCTCTTCCCGTTCATCCTCAGGACAAATTGCAACCTGTACGGAACAGGAGGTTAAAGGTGCTGATTCTCCAAGGAGGGAGATGGCTAGTAAATCGGCTGGAATGGCGAACCGAGCAAAGGAGATGAGAAATGTGGTGCGTTTTAGAAACCTTTCCCGATCACACGGTGTACCATCTTCTGGGTTTCTCATGCCTGTTTTCGACGTAGGAAGATGCCCTTGAACCTGGAGATTTGGGACCCATGGGATGGGTACCATGCAGTATTACTTGAAAGGGTCTGCGTTGGCTCACCCAACCTCACCGAACCTCTCAGCCCCAAGAGTGTCCACCCTTATGTCTCAAATCAGCTGTGGGTCTAGATATGGTCAATCCAGGTTGCATCACAGCCCCTGAACGAATTTTGTAAGAATTTCTCTCTCTTTCACTGTCTTTGATTCACGGGTTTTGAAAAGTAATTTATTTTTATATTGGGGTTTAGCTGCTTTTCACGGCTGTGTTTATGCCGCTTTACACCCCCTTGACTCACTTACGGAATATCAATACATAGGTTTGAAGATTCTTACTAGTCAGATATATTCTTGTGCGGTGAATAGGGGGTGTTGAGTCCAGTTCACTGAAAAAGGAATAGGTCTTGTCTCTTACATATTGGGTTTATGGAACGGTATCGGAGCTAATTTGAAACCCTTGTTTTATGCATCACCCCACCTCACCTTTCCCGTTCAGCAGCCATAGTGTGTTTTCTAAACGTGTGACTCTGTTCTGTTTTGTAATTCAGTTCAAGTGTAGCGGTTTTTACATTCCCTCTCTAAGTGATATCTTATGATAAGTGTCTTTTTCTGTGTGACTTATTTCACTTAGAATCGTCGTACCTAAATCCACTCATCGTGCTGCTACTAGCCTTATGACGTTGATTTCAATGGCTGAGTGATATTCCATTGTACATGAGGACCACAACTTCTTTATCCATTTTTCGCTTTCCTAGGATATTTAAGGTGTAATGAAGTGGGGGTTCTTGTCAACAGAGCAGCCCTAAACTTTGGGGTGCCTGTGTCTTGCTGATTTTTAGTTTTCCCAATTTATACGCCCATGAGTGGAAGTGCCTATGCTCTCCAAGCTGTGTTTTTTAGATGTTTCAGAACACACCGTACACTTCTCCAGAGTGGCTGTTGGCAATTTACATCCCACCACATCAGCGTAGCAAGGCTCCCCATTTCTCCATGGCCGGTCCTGCATTTCTGGTTTGGACACTTTTTTCCGCATGGCCCTTTTGCCCGCTGGGAAGCGAGACTTCTTTGGAGCACTGATTGGCCTTTCCAGGTTGCTTGGTTGGCCAAAAAGGGCGTATGCGTTTTTTCCTGAATATATTCAGGAAAAAACGCATACGCCCTTTTTGGCCAAGGGCATCATTGTCCACGTTTTGCCGCTTTTCATGTGCTTTCAGGGCGATTCGAATCTACCTCCTGAAATCTGTTTCCTGCAATTCTGCCTTGCTTTCAAAGCCTCTTCGTTGCCTTCCCTTAGTATATTTGTGGACGAGAGGTATCATTTAAAACTCTGCAGGTTTGTGAATTGCAGTGCCCCTGAGCTCCATTTTTCAACTCGCTTTTTTTGGGAGCTGGCCGCAAAAGCGCAGGATTGCTTCAGGCCCTCTTCTGGTTCGGGGGGCAGGCTGAGCTTGTGCTTGATTCTTCTTCTGATGGGAAAATAGAGTGACCTGTGCCTGTCCCAACACCTAGAGCTAGTCTCTCATTGGTTCCCCCTCTTCCCGTTCATCCTCAGGACAAATTGCAACCTGTACGGAACAGGAGGTTAAAGGTGCTGATTCTCCAAGGAGGGAGATGGCTAGTAAATTGGCTGGAATGGCGAACCCGAGCAAAGGAGATGAGAAATGAGGTGCGTTTTAGAAACCTTTCCCGATCACACGGTGTACCATCTTCTGGGTTTCTCATGCCTGTTTTCGACGTAGGAAGATGCCCTTGAACCTGGAGATTTGGGACCCATGGGATGGGTACCATGCAGTATTACTTGAAAGGGTCTGCGTTGGCTCACCCAACCTCACCGAACCTCTCAGCCCCAAGAGTGTCCACCCTTATGTCTCAATCAGCTGTGGGTCTAGATATGGTCAATCCAGGTTGCATCACAGCCCCTGAACGAATTTTTGTAAGAATTTCTCTCTCTTTCACTGTCTTTGTTTCACGGGTTTTGAAAAGTAATTTATTTTTATATTGGGGTTTAGCTGCTTTTCACGGCTGTGTTTATGCCGCTTTACACCCCCTTGACTCACTTACGGAGAGATATCAATACATAGGTTTGAAGATTCTTACTAGTCAGATATATTCTTGTGCGGTTGAATAGGGGGTGTTGAGTCCAGTTCACTGAAAAAGGAATAGGTCTTGTCTCTTACATATTGGGTTTATGGAACGGTATCGGAGCTAATTTGAAACCCTTGTTTTATGCATCACCCCACCTCACCTTTCCCGTTCAGCAGCCATAGTGTGTTTTCTAAACGTGTGACTCTGTTCTGTTTTGTAATTCAGTTCAAGTGTAGCGGTTTTTACATTCCCTCTCTAGTGATATCTTATGATAAGTGTCTTTTTCTGTGTGACTTATTTCACTTAGAATCGTCGTACCTAAATCCACTCATCGTGCTGCTACTAGCCTTATGACGTTGATTTCATGGCTGAGTGATATTCCATTGTACATGAGGACCACAACTTCTTTATCCATTTTTCGCTTTCCTAGGATATTTAAGGTGTAATGAAGTGGGGGGTTCTTGTCAACAGAGCAGCCCTAAACTTTGGGGTGCCTGTGTCTTGCTGATTTTTAGTTTTCCCAATTTATACGCCCATGAGTGGAAGTGCCCTATGCTCTCCAAGCTGTGTTTTTTAGATGTTTCAGAACACACCGTACACTTCTCCAGAGTGGCTGTTGGCAATTTACATCCCACCCATCAGCGTAGCAAGGCTCCCATTTCTCCATGGCCGGTCCTGCATTTCTGGTTTGGACACTTTTTTCCGCATGGCCCTTTTGCCCGCTGGGAAGCGAGACTTCTTTGGAGCACTGATTGGCCTTTCCAGGTTGCTTGGTTGGCCAAAAAGGGCGTATGCGTTTTTTCCTGAATATATTCAGGAAAAAACGCATACGCCCTTTTTGGCCAAGGGCATCATTGTCCACGTTTTGCCGCTTTTCATGTGCTTTCAGGGCGATTCGAATCTACCTCCTGAAATCTGTTTCCTGCAATTCTGCCTTGCTTTCAAAGCCTCTTCGTTGCCTTCCCTTAGTATATTTGTGGACGAGAGGTATCATTTAAAACTCTGCAGGTTTGTGAATTGCAGTGCCCCTGAGCTCCATTTTTCAACTCGCTTTTTTGGGAGCTGGCCGCAAAAGCGCAGGATTGCTTCAGGCCCTCTTCTGGTTCGGGGGGCAGGCTGAGCTTGTGCTTGATTCTTCTTCCTGATGGGAAAATAGAGTGACCTGTGCCTGTCCCAACACCTAGAGCTAGTCTCTCATTGGTTCCCCCCTCTTCCCGTTCATCCTCAGGACAAAATTGCAACCTGTACGGAACAGGAGGTTAAAGGTGCTGATTCTCCAAGGAGGGAGATGGCTAGTAAATTGGCTGGAATGGCGAACCCGAGCAAAGGAGATGAGAAATGAGGTGCGTTTTAGAAACCTTTCCCGATCACACGGTGTACCATCTTCTGGGTTTCTCATGCCTGTTTTCGACGTAGGAAGATGCCCTTGAACCTGGAGATTTGGGACCCATGGGATGGGTACCATGCAGTATTACTTGAAAGGGTCTGCGTTGGCTCACCCAACCTCACCGAACCTCTCAGCCCCAAGAGTGTCCACCCCTTATGTCTCAATCAGCTGTGGGTCTAGATATGGTCAATCCAGGTTGCATCACAGCCCCTGAACGAATTTTGTAAGAATTTCTCTCTCTTTCACTGTCTTTGTTTCACGGGTTTTGAAAAGTAATTTATTTTTATAATGGGGTTTAGCGGCTTTTCGCGGCTGTGTTTATGCCGCTTTACACCCCCTTGACTCACTTACTGAGAGATATCAATACATAGGTTTGAAGATTCTTACTAGTCAGATATATTCTTTTGCGGTGAATAGGGGGTGTTGAGTCCAGTTCACTGAGCAAGGAGTAGGTCTTGTCTATTACATATTGGGTTTATGGAACGGTATCTGAGCTAATTTGAAACCCTTGTTTTATGCATCACCCCACCTCACCTTGCCCGTTCAGCAGCCATAGTGTGTTTTCTAAACGTGTGACTCTGTTCTGTTTTGTAATTCAGTTCAAGTGTAGCGGTTTTTACATTCCCTCTCTAAGTGATATCTTATGATAAGTGTCTTTTTCTGTGTGACTTATTTCACTTAGAATCGTCGTACCTAAATCCACTCATCGTGCTGCTACTAGCCTTATGACGTGGATTTCATGGCTGAGTGATATTCCATTGTACATGAGGACCCCCACTCAATTCCCTTATATCC